>NC_134836.1:110096111-110425194 GCF_004210375.1 Tachypleus tridentatus | reverse complement strand
TTCCAAAAAGTTAGATAGCCAGCGAATAATTCCACTCGTTGGTTGTTCCATTTCATTCATTTGGAACCTTAGACCATCGTGCCATATAGTGTCGAATGCATTCTCGTTATCAAGGAAGCAAGCGACAGTGCATTCTTTTTTATCAAAGCTATTTATATAGTTTCAGTTAATCTAATTAAATGATCTGTTGTTTGTCTGAATTTTCTGAGTCCATTTTGTTCTTCTGGTAATTTTGATGTTATCTTCAAAAATCTGTAGGGTCTATTACTTATTATTCTTTTAAGAATTTTACCTACCCAGCTGGTCAGGCTGATTGGTCGGTAGCTATTAGGTTTATTTGCTGTCTTTCCTTCCTTATGGAACATTAATATATTAGTGAGCTTCCAAGAAGCTGCCAGGCCTTGTCGAGTGAAACAATAATTGTCATTGAAAGCTTTTTCTTCCACGTCTCCCCATTTTTTGATAAAAGAGCACCAAACTTGACATAGCGATAGAGTAAGACATGAGGACGGTCATGAGAATGAGCTATCTAATTTCACACACCAACTTGTTATGTATATGTATGCCTCTTAGGCTTAGATTTAATTATAAGTTGTAAATGTATATATTGTAAGTTATTAGTAATATACCGCTTAGGAAGTTGTAACAATGTGATAAAAACGTAGTAATAATGAAGTAAGAGCTTCTTTTGAATTCCATGCATAGCTATCAAGGAATATCTGTGTTAGCCGTAAGACGAGAGGGAAGGCAGCTAAGAGTAAGACTTAAGAGAATTTGAGATAGATTGGTTTAGAATCTCAGTGGTAGTAATACTATATTAACAATAATTTGAGTAAATGAATAACGTTAATACGAAATTTAATAGTAATACAGCTGTTTGCTGAGCTGTGAAGTGTGGTAGATACAAATACAATTAACTGGATAATAGTAGTTTCATACCCTTGACTCAGAAGTTCCAAACTTATAAAAGGCAATTATGCAAAGTCCAGTAACAAAATCTTTCATTATAACACCCATTTATTATTGTGGAATGGTTTGGTAACCTAATAACTTTAAATTTCAAGCAAAATAGTTCAACTGTATAGTACTGATAATAGTGTCTCACAAATCATCAGTTAATCTTAGATTCACTAAAAACAATTTGTGGGATAAATATGCCCTCCAAGCCCAACATTTATTGCCTATAATATTTATGGGGCCATTTTTCTATAGTTTTATGATTTGAATTTTGTTAATTTAGTACCAGTAATTAAACCATAAATTGTGAAGTTCTTGCTTCATGCCTAAGGTCTAACAAATATTAAATATTTGTACTGATAGTACAATAATGTTTGATACTTAGAAGTTTTTACAATGTTAATAAAGTGTTTATTTTCTTACTAACTTATAATATTGTTTGTGAGATTTATGCAATTTTTAAAGGCATTCTCTGTTGATGTTAATCATTTTAATATTTTTGTATCATTCTGCATGAAACTTAATTGTTGTATTATTTTTTGTAGTATTAGTTAGAATGGTTTCAGAAGTTAAAGAAGTGAATAAAAATTAAATAAGTAGAAAAATAGTATGGTATAAATTGTACATTATTTGATTGGAATAACCATTATACTTTAAGTTTATCAGTGTCTTATTTTGAGACCTTTGGTATTTATATGTATCAAAAGCTTGTTTATATACTTCCAGGGGAACTGTATAGGCTTAAATGGGGAAACCTAAACACCTATGCAAATTGCACTTTTTTCTTTCATTAACAATGCATGTTAGTTTGTTATAACTCAAAAACAAATAAAAAATGCTGCACTGACTGAAAATTTCCCAGGGTACAAGCTACAGTGTGGGATTATAATATTTTCCCTAGGTTTTGGAGGTGACTGAAGAAATAGGACCCACATTGCAGTGGGGATACACTGTGTATCAGTCTTAATCTTCATTTGCCAGTTTCACATAAGAAATAAAGAATAGCAAGAGATATAGAATTAGAAATTAGGAGAGAGAGATGTGGGTGTTCAAGTCCACAACTTCTCACATGTTTTTGAGTTAAGTATAATTAGTCAGAGGTTTAGGTTTGCTGTTTTTAATGCAGTCCTTCCTTCTGATTTTACACATTACACTATTTAACATCATTAAAATGTATTTATTTTCACTAATACATATTAATGATTGTGATAAAAATACTGATGGAAACAGGTTGTACAAATGTTGTATAACTAAAGTTGTTAGTGTAAAATTTTATAAAATAAAAAAAATGAAAATCAAACAAATTCAAATATTTAGAAAGACTTGAGACCTACTAGAGCAATTACTCTGATGATAAAATGATGCTTTTGAGAAAGTCTTTAATTTAAAAGGTTTAATAAGAGAACATGAATTTGGAAAATGTTTTTCACTGATAAGATCAACAGGAGAGGAGTTTTATGGAGGATTAGACACTTGTTCTGCAAATATTACGGCTGATTTGTAACACCTTTGCTATTTTTCTTATGAGAGCAAAGAAAATAAATTAGCTTATTAAGATACACTGTGATTTCAAAAAATTTAAGAATAGGTTTCTCATGGTGAAACATACTATCTCAGGACATTCATCATAAGTAGGGTCTTTTACTGTCTTTTCATCCTTACTTTCATACATGGGATGACAGCAGAATTTTAGGAGCGAGTCAACTTGTCAACTAAAATTAATTAGAATTGGTTTCTGTTGGTACTAAGTTTTGTAGTCAGTAAACAAATTTTCAACATATTGAACATGTGTGAAGGACTATTTCTGTCCTTACCATGAAGTTAGAAACAATTAAGGAATGTTATGGAGAGAAAAGTATTTAAATGTGATTATTTGGAAATTTTTGAAACATTCTGTTGTGTATTTGATTTGGGGGGGGGGGGAGAAGCGAGTTTCTTCTGTTAAAAAAACCAAGTTTTACAGTTTAAAACACTATTATAAATCTTCTAAAATTTTCAAAGCCACTTGTATATATTAATGAGATAAGGGAAGATTTTACCAGTTATTAAAAATTATTTAATTTTTCATCTGTTAAAGCATCAGTAGGTTAAATCTATTTAGCACTTCAACCATATTAAGTATTATTGAAAATTTTGTTAAATGAACATTGGCATACATAATTTTTCTTCTGTTGTATGACTAAGTAAAATCTCTTGAAGTTGAATTTTATGTTTTAGAATCAAGAGGATTTCTTAAACATTCAGTAGGTATGGAAAAACCTAAGTTACATCATACTTATAAAAAATTGCATTATAAGGGTATTTGTCTCAGTTTATGATGACAGTATTGTTTATTAAATATAACCTTCTAGTGTCTACAAATAATTTGTGGTCTCCATGGAACTGACATGAAGTTTCCCTTTTTACGTTATTGTAGTGCCATTTGCATGCTGAACAACTGAAAGAACTATTCAGAACTGGAAAATTTAATTGGTTAACTTCAGGCAGTATTTACATTGATTAGTTTTATGCAGTCTAATCAAAACTATGACTAAATTAATTGTCACTATAATAATAAACTAATTGCAAATAGATATAACAAATTTCTCTATTTTGGATAATTAGAATTATCCAAATAATCAAAATGTTACTTTGTTTACTGCTGAGCACAAAGCTGCATACCTGAAAAATCAAATCACAAACATCAGATAATATTAAACTTTTAATTATGAATATGCTTCAATGTCTAGTTTACTAACATGCACGGATAATAAAGTTCAGTTCAATTTTGAATGCAACTTTTAAGGTCATGACATGTGCACTTTAACTGTATGATTAACCCATCCCTGTGAGTTAATTCTTCCATTTATAAGGTAATCCTTGTAGGTTTTTGAATAATTTTGAATAAATACTATCCATTTTAGCCAGTAAGAACAGGATTATAAGAAAAACTGAAGTGACCTTAACTAGTGTACGGATTGTTTGCAAGTCCATTAATAACAATATTTTGCTTTCTTTCATCTAACCACTATAATCTAGCAAATGGGATCTTTTAAAACTCTTTGGATAATATCGTTGGATTTATTTGACTTGACATTTAAAGCTATCTGGTGCGACAAGTGGATTTACCAAACCCAACGGTGTTGCAAAAACATGTTCTTATCGTGCAACAGTTGGAACACCCACATGTCCTTGTAATTCCCACACCAGTACTGTGTGCACATACATCACTTGAAAAATGTAATGCTGTATAACACACACTTTATTGTTTCCCAGTATCACTGAAATAACAAAAAAAAAAATGCTATTTGTGGAATTTAAACTGGAGATACGTTCCTGCAATTTGAAACTTTAAGTTATGGTTCTTATTTCTATTGAGAATGAAAGGAGTCCATTTGTATTAATTTGTAAGGTTACTACTCTAGGGAACATTTTGGCATGGTAATAGTATTTTATTAATAAAATAGATTAAGCTTGTGATATGCTTGGACAAATTTCTGATTTCATATAAATGTGCTCTTTGGGTTCCACAGTTTCTAAACCAGTGGTTCTTAACCTTGTAGGAGGTTAGAACCCGGAAGTTTCGTACTAGTATTCACTGAACCCTTCGTAATTTGAAAAATAAAATGATTTTTTCAAATTAAAAACATAAGTAGATATTTTATTAGTTCATAAAATGAACCATGCATCAGTTGCCCACAATATCAGTGTTCAAAGAACAAAACATGAATTTCACACAAAAACAAAACGCAATGAATATTTACTGCAAATCAATGTGACCTTTGCTGTTGCCTTCGCAACAAACTTTGTTCCTTTCTTCGTTTTTATATCTAGCATCCTCGAAAAGGATTGCTCGCAAAGATACGTTGTAATAAACGGTATGAGGATATCGAGGGCTTTCTTAGTATTAAGAGGGTACGCTAGGATTTGGTGACACCAAAACGTTGAGAGCGTTGTTGTTCTGAAAAGTTGCTGTTGAACCTGGCTCTGCTTAAGTTCACTTATTTCGTCGAGGTATTCATCATTGACATCTGCTGTCGCAGCACTAAACGTGAACGGTTGTCTCACCCATGCTGGATATGACTATGGTGGGGAAGTATCCGTCGAGAGACTTTGCGAGCTCATCTAAGTGCATGGCAATTGCTTACTTCAGTTCCCCGGGTACAGAAATGTCTCCGATTTCATACACATCTTCGATCTTACTTACACAGTCGTCCAGCAGGGGAAAGTTTACAAAGTTATCTTCTCTGTTCGTCGTTTCCATAATGGTAGCTTTTTTTGAAAAGCCTTCAGGTTTTCTTCCGCTTCGATGATGTTGACTCCACCGCCCTGCGTCTGTTGATTGCGAGCATTGAAGATATCGGCCATGTACGCCAAAATGAGAATGAACTCAGATTTTTCGAAGCAATCTGCATGACAATGTTGGTGCTCTCGCTAAAACAGGTCTAATTCCACACGCAAGGCAAAAACACGATTCAGCACCTTTCCCAGGGATAACCACCGAATGTTAGAATGGTACAGAAGTACCTCGAATTCAGAGCCCATTTCATTACACAGCTCTTTGAAGATGCGGTGCTTCAGGGCACTATTTCACACAAAGTTCACACATTACACTACAATTTTTAATACTTCTGCCAGTTTTGAAGGCAAAGTTTTTGTTGCCAACGCATGCCTGTGCAAAACACAGTGCGTTACAATGATGTGTGGTGCATCAGCTTTCACAAGTGCACCAAAACCAGAGTTTCGTCCCAGCATGACTGAACCTCCGTCAAAACAAACTGCAGAAACCATATCCCACGAAATATCGTTGTCTCTGAAGAAGTCATCCACAAGTTTCTTCACGTCGGCTGCCTTAGTTGTTGTAAGAGGCTTACAAAATAAAAATCTTTTATCTCGTCGTTCTTCACATAGCGCACGAATACAACAAGTTGGCTTAGATTGCAAACGTTGGTGGTCTTGTCGAGTTGAAGGCTGAATTTTGCTGGGATTGAAATCAGATCTGCAACTACTTGAGCCAAGATGTCATCTATTCTGCTGCTGATGGTGTCATTTGAAAGAGGAATTTGGGAGAACTTATTTTCAGCAGCTTTTCCCAGCATGATATTCGCCATCTTCAACGCAGCTGGTGTTACGAGTGCTTCACCAATGGTGCGTGGTTTGCCCTGCTTTGCGATCAAGTACGCAACTTCGTACGATGCTGTGAGGATCGGTTTGTCGATAGGTACAAAGCCGAGAACAGGTAAAGTAGCTTTTTGATGGAACCTGGCTCTCTTTACCTTGAATTCAGCAAGCGTTGTGTTCTTGCATTTACTATCTCCATGCAGCTTTAGGGAATGTCTCTTAGTTTTCCTGGTGCAAGACTAGAATTGCTCAACTTGGCATTGCAAATCATGCATTGAGGATGCTGACTCCCATCATGTTCTGTTATACACGTGCATCCATATTGTACGTATTCGTCCGATCACTTTAAGTTTTTGCTCGACATAGTATGAAGGGATTGAAAGATTAGGAAAAAAAAATCACAAATGACGCACGATTAATGCAGTCACAAGTGGACTGCTAAGCGCACGAAGTTCCCTGCAGCACAGATATTAAGGCCAAGTGATGTGACGTGATCAGCTGCAGCCAGTGATGGCCAAGTGGAACATAACATCACGAATCATACAAGTGGGGTGATCGGAACGGACACACACAAAGGAACAATGGAGCTTCATGTTATACAGGGGCGTCAAACAGCAGCTGAATACATTGACATGTTGGAGAGAGCATTCTTATTGACTGAAGGCCCTCGCTTGTGTGGAAATGACTGGATCTTTCAGCAGGACAACACTGCAATCCACAATGCCCGCAGGACAAAGGACTTTTTCATGGCAAATCACGTGATTCTTTTGGACCATCCAGCGTGTTCGCCCGAACTTAACCCCATTGAAAATGGACCCAAACAAGTGCACGATCTTGTGAAGTTATCTTCACCACTTGGAATGACATTTCAGCCAGCCTTCTGCAAACATTTATATCGATCATGCCAAAACGAATGTTTGAAATTATTCGCAATGACGGCCGTGTAACTCACTACTGAGACCTCTTGTTGGACATTTTCTACCCTATTTTGGACTTCTTTTTGGTCTTAAACTTTTGACCAGCTAGTGTTTAGGCTAATTTCATAGTGTTCACATTGTCCCTATTAAATGCTAAAAAAAAATATTTTTGTTTTCCCTTTTCCTATTTTAATCTTTCAAAGCTCTACTCAAATATGTGGGTGAGTCTAACAACGCAAAATGCATATTTTGTCTTTATGTTCATTGGCCTTAAGATTTTGGCCAGCAGTGTAATTGTGATAAAAACAAAAACATTTACTTTTCCGTTGCCAAACCACATCCTATTCTATCTAAACATTGCCCACCAGCCCCTGCGAGTAATGTGCATACGTATAATGCGTTAGTTATAAGTTTCATTCTCTGTCCTCTATCAATGGTTTAATCTGAGTGCGTTCTTGCCATATAGTTTTGAAATATGTTTGTAAAATAAAAATTAACGAGTTTATTTCTGCACAATGTTGTGTTTCCAACTATGAGACAAAATCACACAATAGTTAAGGTACAAGAATATTCAAACTGCAAATATATTCAATCAGATAATTTATTATATTTGTGTGTTTGTGTGTTTTTTCTTATAGCAAAGCCACATAGGGCTATTTGCTCAGCCCACCGAGGGGAATCGAACCCCTGATTTTAGCGTTGTAAATCCGGAGACATACCGCTGTACTAGCGGGGGGTATTATATTTGTCTTATCTGGTTTTCGATGTTATATTAAATGTAGAGGCGTTCTTGGTGTTTTACTAATATTTTAATTCTTTGAGTCTCAGTACTTCTGCATGTTTGTTTTCTCAATTTGAGATCGTCTGTATAATAACAATTTTATGTCGTGTACCTTTTCAATGATATGCTTATTCACATTTGAGACTGATTTCGTTTTCTTTTTTTTTACATCTGGTCGTTATTTTTTATCTCTTTCTTCTATATGGTAAATTTTGCAGGAGAAAGGTTCTGTTATAAATAGTGTCATTGCAGTGTTTTTCCCTGTTATAAAAATTTGGTGGAAAATATTAAAGTAAAATACAACAAAATCCCGAAAATAATGGAAGACATGGGAGAATTGTCTGTTTATTAACATCCCTAGTTACTTAAATCCTGTAACGAACAAAACAAGTGTAAACGGTAGACATTAAATTCGAAAAAAAATCATAATTCATGTGAGGAAAACCCATCTTAAATGTTCACGTAAGTCCAAATACTGAAAGCAAATATATTTTGTCGAAATTATATAAGAAACTTTGAAGTTATTCATGGAAACAAACAACTAAAAATTTTGGCAAATTACAAAAATTGTAACATAACAATGTTTAGGAACAACAACGGGCCTGTTGGTACGTTTTGAGTGTTCCATCCTCTAAGAAAGCCGTTGTCTTTCATTTGTGTATCAAGCTTTCTTATAAACTCATTCAAATATATTGCCTCCACAATATCCGAAAGCAACCCATTCCACAGGCCAACTACCCTATTTGAAAAATAAAATTGTCTTAGCTGAAGATGAGTTCCACTTTGCTTAAATCTAGATTTGTATCCCCCAATTCTACAATTCGAGCTGTTAAGTATGAAAAATGTTGATGTATCAACACTCTCAGTTCCTTTCACAATCTTAAACAATCAGATCCCCTCTAACTCTTCTTTTTTCAGAAGAAAAAATTAAAATATCTCCTGATATGACAACCCTTTCATTCCAGGTACCAGTTTAGTGACCCTTATCTGAACTTTTTCAAGTAATTCAATGTATTTCCTAAAGTAAGGAGCCCAAGATTGAACACAATACTTCAAATGTAACCTAACCAGTGATCTACGCAATTAAATTAACCTCTTTAGACTTGTATTCAATATTTCTGTAAATACTACTTAAAATCCCATTAGCTCTACCATTTGCAACAGTACACTGCTTGGAAGACTTCAAAGACTGATCGGCCATTGTTCACTGATACTATTGTGATAAAAGTAGAAAAACATAGTTTGGCTTGTCAACTGGATTATACAGTAATTGATTGAGCGTAAGTGGACTTTTGACAAGGAGAATAAAACATCATAGTGTTTAAGATACAACTGTATTCTCCGTAGTGTAAAGACATTTTACATATATTATTGTAAAACCAATACATGCATTCTGTCCAATTATTGCTCATATTTATCTCCAAAAAGTTATTAAACCTTACTGTAGTAATTCTTAGCTCGATATCATATATATATATATATATATGTACTACTACCACACAAAAGGCCTGGGATGGCCAGATGGTTAAGGTACTTGACGGGGTTCGGATCCCCGTCACAACAAACATGCTCGCCCTTTTAGCCCTGGGGGCGTTATAATGTGACGCTCAATTCCACAATTCATTAGTTAAAGAGTAGCCCAAGTGTTGGTGGTGATGACTAGCTGCTTTCCCTTTAGTCTGACACTATTAAATTAGGGGCAGCTAGTGCAGAAAGCCCTCGTGTAGCTTTTCGCGAAATTCCAAAATAAAAACAAAACAAATGTTGAAGTTTATAGTATGTATGAAAATTTGAAACTCTTTCCACCAGTCCAGGGAATATGCAAAATCATATCCTTCTCCACTGTTGTGGCCCGGCATGGCCAAGCGTGTTAAGGCGTGCGACTCGTAATCTGTGGGTCGCGGGTTCGCATCCCCGTCGCCAAACATGCTCGCCCTTTCAGCCATGGGGGCGTTATAATGTGACGGTCAATCCCACTAATCGTTGGTAAAAGAGTAGCCCAAGAGTTGGCGGTCGGTGGTGATGAGTAGCTGCCTTTCCTCTAGTTTTACACTGCTAAATTAGAAACAGCTAGCGCAGATAGCCCTCGAGTAGCTTTGTACGTAATTCAAAAAACAAACTCTTCTCCATTGTCTGGAAGAATCGTCATTTGACAAATGGGAAACCGATTTCTCTGTATTCCTACAGCCTGTGGTATATCCATGAGCAATGTCATGTGACAAGTCAAATAAAGGAAATGACCATTAACGAAAGAAAGAAACATTACCCAAAGCAACTCAAATCAATGTAATGATAGAACGTTGAAGTTTTTGACGATTCCCATGGAGAAAGATTTAACACCATCACAGAGGCATAGCCAAGGATGCAAGGCCCCTGAAAACTTTAGGCATGTTAATCACATAATTCGTGTTGTACCTGTGAATAGTTTCTGTATAATGTAAGATAAATATGCATTCAAAGAAGAGCAGAAGAATGAATAGACCTTGTATCAATTGTGATGAAGAGAAACCCACTTGAAGTAAAAATGTATCCTAAAAATGATTGAAATGAGTACTAAAATGTTAATGAAAATAAAGTTCAGAACAACATTACGACCTTCTTGTCTCATCTTCAGGTTAATACTGTTCTGTACTTTTTTTAATAAAGTTTTAATGCCCATACTTGTCGTATTTAGAATACATCTTGTATCATGTTCTTTGGTTTTTGAATTTCGTACAAAGCTACAGAAGGGCTATCTGTCCCCTAATTGAGCAGTGCGAGACAAGAGAAAGCAGCTAGTCATCATCAACCACAAACTATTTTACGAACGAATAGTAAGATTGACCGTATTATATTATAACGTACCCACAGCTGAAAGAGTGAGCATATTTGTTGTGATGAGAATTCGAACCCTAGGTTCAATGATTACGAGTGGAATGCCTTAACTACCTGGCCATGCCAGGACTGTTGTTTGGTAATCATAATTGGGTAATTAAGACTCGGACGTTAGATTTTTAATAATACCTTACCAGCTAACAAAATAAAATTATTAAAAAATTAAACTTATTTCAATAACATTATGCGATAAAAATTTCTGAAAACCGTAAAACCTGCTTCATCAAAAACATGCAGTTAAATTCCTCATTTCACTAGTTTTGCTAATGTTGAAATAATTTTTAATACACTTTCTTCTTAATTTTTTTAGAAACTACAACCGATAATTCGTACATTACACAATAAAATCACGATTTTAATACTTTCGTAATAATGTCGTTATTAATTCATCTTAAAATTATTCCAGGAAAAAGGTAAATCTTATGATTTTTCGACATTTTACCACATATTTTTTAAAGAAGCATTTTAAGGAAAGTACATAAAATATTCTTCGCTTTAAAGGTTTTTTTTTACGGAACTTAGTTGCTCAGAAAAAGGAAAGGATTATATACGATACTTCAGAAATCAGTACGTACTTAAGCAGAAATTATATTTTTTAACAAATAACGAATGTTTAGATTACTTATTTAAATTACCAATGGTTTAATCATTATTTGATAATATTTGTGCCTAATTATAGTAACAATTATATAAGAAAAACCAATGGTTATATTTGTTAACAAGTTTGCGTGGGCCCGGCATGGCCTAGCGCGTTAAGGCGTGCGCTTCGTAATCTGAGGGTCGCCGGTTCGCGCCAAACATGCTCGCCCTCCAAGCCGTGGGAGCGTTATAATGTGACGGTCAATCCCACTATTCGTTAGCAAAAGAGTAGCCCAAGAGTTGGCGGTGGGTGGTGATGACTAGCTGCCTTCCCTCTAGTCTTACACTGCTAAATTAGGGACGGCTAGCACAGATAGCCCTCGAGTAGTTTTGTGCGAAATTCCAAAAAAAAAAAAAAAAATTTTGCTTGTTCAATTCACTGGTAATATATCTTCGCCGGAAATTTACTGTGTGTTTTGAGCTAAGGATTCTTTTAAAGTGCATGTTGGCGATAAATAAATGAACACTCGGCACTCCACTTGTGTTAAAAATAATATATACTTTTCAAACAAGTACAAAAATTCTTTACACTATGGTGTTTATAGTTGTATCTTAAACACTATACAATTATTGTCAATTGCTTTAGAAATCAGTTGACAAGCCGTTTTTTCTGCCTTTATCGCAATAGTATCTGCGTGTAATTCACATACGCTGTGACGAGTTACCGCATTTGTATCTCGAACTTCCAATAATCGTGTTTTTTTCAAAGTCCACACAGCGGGTTCAATTTGTTTAAAACACCTTCTGACCATTCTTATTTCTTTCAAACTGTCAATTTCACACTCAACGTATCAACGTTTGGTCACTCACTCCCACAATGGCCAACTTTACGTTTTCTAACGTTTCCGTGACAGAGCTTCGCTTTTACGTGACTTTAATTTTTCACTCTGTTTCTGCTCGCCTATAATTTTAATATTATTTCAGCAAGTTTCTAAAACAGAAAAACCAATTTTACTCTCACACACACACACATATATATTAACACGATTGTCTGAAATATATTCAAAGCTAGGCTCAACACAAATAACCAATCATTGAACACCATGGCTGATCTGTCAATATGTGAATGATAATGGTTGTCACCTAAAAATATCCAAGTCTGTGTGAAGAAACATCAGGTAGAACTGAAGACTGCACAGTTTTATATTATGTTATTTGGTAAATATAGCTGGTAATTTACAGTACGTTAGATTAAAAAAGTATTTTAAAAATAAAAATGTAATTTTAATATTATTATTTAAGCAAGTTTCTAAAACACTAAAACCTATTTTACTCAAATATATATATGACAATATACAAACTTCACATTGAAATAATTATTTAATGCTCTTTCTGTTCAATCTTACACAAACCCACACAATTTTCTCCACCATAGACAATGAAATACTTACTAAATTACACATACAGTGTAGAAAGAATCACAAATGTTTTAAAACTTCCTTTCTTCAGAATGCCATCATTAGCTTATCTCAAAGTAGCAATGATCCAGGAAAACTTGTTCTTTTTGAAACTTCACTGGAACTATTTGTCAAGTAGCACTTTGATGTAACTACTGAAAAATGTTCTTCACTTCCAAATGAGTGTATGAAATAAAATAACTACTTAAAAAGTTATAATTCTTTAATGAGTTTGCCATCTCAATTTCTCAGTTATACCTTTATAAAAATTTATTATGTATTGGTTCAAATCTCCATATTACACTTTTATATTTGAAAATTATGCTCACATAAATCTAATTATAAATTTCACAATCACACCAGATGTTTGAAAATTAAACAGTGACAAATTTCATTCTATGTAAAATACAGCTAATATCTGTTATCAGAAACAAAATATTTTTAATTCTATGGAAGACTAGGATGTACAATTAAATATTAAAAATATTGCCATCTCACTATAAAATAGTTTATAAAATTAATATTACTTTACTGCAACAATTAAAACATTATACATTCTAAGTAAATAAAAACATAAGATTATGAGTAGCTGCATATAGTACATTAACAAGTTTATATTGTCAGAAATATAACTAATGATTTCAGATGATAGGTAAAGAATGTTTTGAAACATAACAAACACATATAAAATACATATGGTTGCTAGTAACAGGCTTCTTATGTGTAATATTCCATGTATAAGAAAGATGAAGGTCTTGAGAGATAACATGATTCCTATAAAATAAAAAGAACCTACAAATGATTGTTGTGAAAAATAAATTTTGATTAATTGGTTTAGTCAGTGATTCATTGTGATGAAAAACAATTTCACTTAAACATCATATTATTACATGTAGTTTATAAACTGTATATCAAAGTAGTATTATGATAAACTAGTAATAGTGAAACTAATTCCTATTTGTTAACAAACGTTTGTCTGAAAAGGACTACTCAGTTTAATATAAGAAAAAACAACAGAACTTACTGATTACCAGTTATTATTTATTTTATTTAGACTTCCCAATATTTAGAAAACAGACCAATTTATGTATGAGCTTATGAATTTATTACCATTTTTGAATTTTATATAAAGCTAAATAGGGGCTGTCTGCATTAGTTATCCCTTATTTTAACGTGATAGACTAGAGGGAAGGTAGTTAGTCATTATCATACAAATTCAAAAATTTGTCACACCAAATTGTGTGATTTGATCAACACTTTTTTATCATCCTCATGGTCCTAACTGCTGAGTGATTTTTGTTTGGTTATTTTGCAATAACAGATCCATTGTGTAGCATAAAAATTAGACCCATTAATATAAATCCACATATTAGATCTTTAAGTCATTGTTTCTCAATAATTTAATGTTTCTTACATATTGTCACATAAAAGGAAAACCTAACCTACTTCTAACATTTTTTTCATTTGTCCCACAACAGGACAGCAGTGAGTCTACACATATACTAAAATTAAGGGCTTCACTCACCGTGATGGGCACCACAGACAGTTGATACTAATAAAAAAATTAATAAGGCGAATTATGAAAAAAAGACAAAAATCAGTATTCATTCTCAATACACCTACCCATATTTTTTTTATAATTACAGAGACTTTGGATTTCCCATAACTCAGTTACACCAATACAAAAATTCTTTGAACGTTAAAATCTACAAAATTTGATTACTATTTCTAATTGTATGCAGAATGAAAATAATCAGAATAATATAACATGAATAGTCTTCAAACAACATACTGTTAATACATAACATTATAATTATTAGGTTAAAGTTTCACCTTATACTTAGCTGGGTTAAGTTATTATGATTGACTAAATGAGAAACAAAAGAATGTCCTTATAAGAATTAGTATGTTTGTGATTATACACATATTCTTACTCATCTATGTAATTATTAAATTTTAATCTTTTTAAGTGAAAAACAAAATATATCAAGTGTTCATATCACACACTTGTTATAAACTTAAGAATTTACATCTTCTGATGTAATTTTAAATTACAACTTGTTTCAAACTGTTTTCCACAAACTATACAGCTATAGATTTTCTCACCAATTTGCATTCTTTATGATTTAATGCACTGCTTCTCACAAATTGTTTTTCACAAACTGAACAAATGTAAGGTTTCTCCCCAGTGTGTATTCTTTGATGTAATTTTAAATAACTTCTAGATACAAATTGTTTTTCACAAACTGAACAACTGTATGGTTTCTCCCCAGTATGTATTCTTTGATGTTTATTTAATTCACAAATTATTTTAAATTCTTTCTTATAATCTGTACAACTGTATGATTTATCCTCAGTGTGTATTCTCTGATGTAATTTTAAATTACCATTTGTTCTAAGTTGTTTTTCATAAACTGTACAACTATATGGTCTCTCTCCAGTATGTATTCTTCTGATGTAATTTTAAATTACCCTTTGTTCTAAGTTGTTTTCCACAAACTGTACAACTGTATGATTTTTCACTACTGGGTATTTTTTCATATAACTTTAAGCTACTCTTCATTCCAAAGTGTTTTCCATGAATCATACCAATAGAAGGTTTCTCCTCAGTATGATTTCTTTCATGTTGGTTCAAAGGACCATTGTTCTCAAAGTGTTTTCCATACACTGCAAAATGACATGGTATATTTGTAGATTGTAGACTCTCTTGTGTTATCATCTGTTCCAACTTCTTCTCCAACATATGTTCTACCATTACACAAAGGTATATTAAATTTCTTTATGGATATTTCCATTGAAAGTTCTTTCTCCATTGTTTGGTTTTGGCAATTTCATAACTTCTGTAAAGTGATCTTGTTTTATACTATGATAACAATAACTCACACAGCAGGTCTTCATATCTGAAACAGATATAAATGATGCCACATCATTGTCAATAATATACCTAATGAACTTTTAAATATATTTAATGTTCTAATATGATGGTAAAAATATACAGATGTGAAAATATTAAAGCTAAAAGTAAATTAAATTTGCATTTTTCATAGTTTCACACTTTTCAGAAACTTTTCCACTTGAATCAGAATAGCATTAAAAGAAACTGTAGGTAACATTCCACTTTCAAAATATTTTAGCAGATAAAGTACAATTACCTGTAGAAATATGATAATATAATGTCACAACAATCAATGCACTTTCAGCTGGTATCTTTATGGATTAATACTGAGAGATATTTTCTAGCTTGAAATGTTTGATTTCCATCAAATCGAATTATTTGTCTAATTTAATCTGTTAAGTAACATTAATAGTTTATACATTTTGTTCAAAAGTTTTATACAAAAGTTAAATAAATATTCATAAATGTCAAGATTTCTACTATACTGTTTATAAATATACAATTTATTCTTTTATGAATTTCAGATTTATTTCCCTCTGATTAGAAGTGGTTTGACTGCTATCTTCAGCATGTAAAAATAAGGGACTAGAGTTTGTTTTTTGAATTTCGCACAAAGCTACTCAAGGGCTATATGTGCTCGCTGTCCCTAACTTAGCGGTGTAAGAGTAGAGGGAAACCAGTTAGTCATCACCACCCACCGGCAACTCTTGGGCTATTCTTTTACCAATAAATAGTGGGATTCACCGTAACATTATAACGCCCCAAGGCTGAAAGGGCAAGCATGTTTGGTGCAACAGGGATGCGAACCCATGACCCTCAGATTACGAGTCGCATGCCTTAACACGCGTGGCCATGCCGGACTTAAGGGACTGGAGACCTGGGATCATTAAAATATCAGTTCCTATAGTGACAATAATGTTCAGTAAATTACACTTATGAAAATAAATGAAAACTACACATTCTCTGAACATGTTGAAACATCAGTCTACTGAAACAGGTTCCAAACATTAATCAGAAAGTTTATACATGAAGAACCAGGAAGATAAACACTCATCAGTTGCTGTTCTCCTTATTCACTTTCAGGCAAGTTTAAAATTACAGTTTTGTTAAATGTTTTGTTGCCATTTTATCAGTTCAAAACCTGTCATACAAAAAAATTTCCGAGTTAAAAAAAAAGTCATACACAGATGTATGCATTTCAAGTTAATCCAGTCTAATCTGGCACAATAATGTTTAAAAATTACCAAATTGAAAAAACGTTTTGAGTCAGTATATATGTGCTTAATAGTTTTAACTTTTTGTACTTACCAGATGTATTTTCTAACACAGATTCTACTTGAAATTCAGTTTTAGCTTTCATATTCATGCCATTATAGTTTGAATTATCTAAATCATCATCACTGCTGTCACTGAACTTTGAAATAACATCACCTTCTAACATGTCGTCAGGTTGTTCTATTTTCTCTTGGACAGATATGTTCTGAAACAAACAATATATTTAAACAGTCAATACAAGTAATAGCTAGTGTTATCAATACACAAAGTCTACACAACTAATTTGTTTAAAATGTGAAAATATAATAAATTAACCTAATGCTTCAAACTTAGTTATCATGACAGGCATTATTGTGTGATATAACCAAAAACCACCTTCAAGAAACAGTGCATTACTGACAAGAATGACTATTTACCAATTTTACACATTCCAAAAATTGGACATTTTTACTCCAAACTGTCACTTAGTTTCAGTGTATGTCCCCTATAGGACCTCTTCTTCATTTACCAAATGTCAGGACAATCCATTCAGAAATTCATGAAATACAAAATCTCTAATATTGAGTTAATTTCTTCCTTTTTTCTTCTTCTGCACACAAAAGAATGTAAAGTTTACTATTGGAAAACAAAATTAACTTTCATGGATTTTTCATATTTTGTATACTAATGATACTTACAACTTACAATTAGGTGTCAAATTTAAGCCACATTTGCAATGTTATTCAACAAAAATCATTCAATTTTGACCAATGTTCTTTTGTTCACCTACACAAAAATGCCAAGTTATCAGTCTAACATTTTATTAAAGTAAATTAAAGAATAAGAGAATGTTATAACAGAATAAACTGTCAAATACAGAATAAGAGAATGTTAGAACAGAATAAACTGTCAAATACAGAATAAGAGAAGTTTAGAACAGAATAAACTGTCAAATACAGAATAAGAGAAGTTTAGAACAGAATAAACGGTCAAATACAGAATTAGAGAATGTTAGAACAGAATATACTGTCAAATACAGAATAAGAGAAGTTTTATATAAGAAAAATACAAAGTTTAGGTTCTTTCTTATGCAGCCTACAAAATTTGCAGTATTTTCCTGAATAACTGCTAAGCATTAAAATGTGTGTAATTTCTTCAGCTTGTGACTACAATATTGTAATTACCAATTAGTGTCAACAGAAAGACCAAAGAAGCACAACTGCAGCTAAATATTTGATTTAATAATACAACTTTAAAAGTTTAGTCTACATATTACCTCAGTTTTCACTGTTCCTCTATCATAGTTATCTTCTTTCTCCTCTTTTATCATATCAAACTTCAAAACTGTTTGTAGAGATTTTTCTTCATGTTATCAGCTGGTCCTGTAGCTAGGAATATAAACAATGAAGATTACTCTATAACAAGACTGAATGCAACACATATATCAAAATCTATACAGTGTACGATGAACAAAAGCCTCTTCTATAATTTTCTTACATAATGTCTCAGCCCAAAGAAAAGTATGAACTTTCAGTAAATTGTCTGAAGAATGGTAATTAAATAAAGTGTATATATACTTCTGTAGTTGAAATACACACTGTACAAAACTAATAACTAGCATATTAATACATGCAAAAACACAAGAAGCAGAAAAAAAAGAAACAACTGGTCCTCAGAATGCAAGGACATTGCAATGGAAACATTTAGTAATAAAGTAAAAGAATGTAGAAATTAAGCAACATGTTGTATTTCTTCTTATGAAATTGAGCGGATTTCAGGTCTGTGATGTGTCGATGCTATGCTGACATGGAAAACAATCTGTTATTTTCTATCCATCTCAGGAGGATATCACTCTCTAACAAAGTACCAGCAGAGGGTATGGTATAAATCTACAACAGTTGTAGAAATTAATGTTCATCAAGAGGATTGAAGCTGCTTAAACACAGATGATAGTGTAGATTTGGTTTTTCAACAATTGTAAGTGATCTTAAAAGTCAATTATTTGATCTGGCTTGAAAAAATAATTTAAAAAATTGGGAATTCTTGAACATAAAATTTAAGATAAAGTTCTTATTACATAATACTGAAATATTTAGCAACAGCATCATCATAACATTTCAAACTACCCTAATAATGATAACTAACAAAGTACATTCTGAAAAAGATCCTCACTTTTCAGAAAATTATGCCAGATCACAAAACTGTTGTGGAAGTATTTGCTATGCCCCAAAACATTCCACATTTTTTGCAAAGAGTAACCTTTGCTGTAAGATACACTTGGCAATGTGGAATGTCTTTGTGTTACAGTGGTAACTTCTTGATTCTAATTCAAGTATAGAGTATAAAAATATTTAATTTTATAAAGCTTGGTTTATTTTGAAATTCACACAAAGTCACATGAGGACATTCTGCACAAATCATCCCCAATTCAGCAGTGAAAGACTAAAGCAGGAGTCACCAAACTTTTTTTCACAGGGGGCCAGATTACTTGGGGAATGAGAGTGTGGGCCGCATGATCATTATGTTCAATACTCATAAGCTAGAACAAAAGCTCTCTGTAAAAGACTTAACACTAAGTTTAGGATGCCACATTAACCATGTGGTAGTAGCATGCAATATGCACATATAATAAAAAACAAGCAGAAATACAATCAACATTTCTTTTACCAAAAGGTTATCAAAGAAGGTGACATCAGTAAAAACAATTGTCACATTGCATATAGTGAGTACATATCTGAATTTCACCAAGCTGCAAAAACGTTTGTGAGATTTATGAAATTGGCATTTGGTTTTCAAAATATCTTCAATGTTCGGTTTTGAATTGCTGCATCCAATCATTAGAATTGCTTTCGAATGTTCATCAGTCAACCTTGATCAATGTACCGACTTCACATACTTCATTTTTGAAAATGCTTCTTCACAGACATAAGTTGTTCCCAACACTGATGCTATACCAGATGCAAACTGCTTCAGTTTTGGAAAATCATCTTCAGGTATGCAGCTGTAAATTTCAAGAAGTTGCCCCTCTCTGTGTTTTGCTTTCAACAAGTCATTACCTTGCAAATTGATGACTTCCAACTGAAGTTCCACTGGCACGTCATCAATAACACAATCAAAAGGATTCTGAAAAAGGAGAATGCCACTTTTGATTCTGTTGAGATCCAAAAATCTCTATAAAAATGGTTATTTAAATCACTAATAATCTTTTTCTGAAACTCCAGGTTGACAACTTCTGTGATTCCTGCATGAAACTCAATGAAACACTGATGTGAGAGGTTT
The DNA here is from genome assembly GCF_004210375.1 of Tachypleus tridentatus. Classification (NCBI taxonomy): domain Eukaryota; kingdom Metazoa; phylum Arthropoda; class Merostomata; order Xiphosura; family Limulidae; genus Tachypleus; species Tachypleus tridentatus. Next base: position 110,405,100 of record NC_134836.1, on the reverse strand, counting down.
CCTCCTTCCAAATGTGCTTCAAACAATGGCAGCTTTCTCTGAAATCCTTTAATGATTCTATAGAGATCACAGACAAGGTTATTCTTCCCCTGAAGTTTCAAGTTCAATTCATTCATGTGGGATGTGATGTCAACCAAAAATGACAATTTTGACAACCAGGTTGGATCCAACAGAAGTGGATCGGCTCTATATTTCTCGATAAGAAATATATCTATTTCTCTTCTCAGCTTATAAAAACGAGACAAGACTTTACCGAGGCTGAGCCACCTCACCGCCATGTGATAAGGCAAGTAACAGAAATCTGAATCAATTTCTTCAAAAAATGCCTTGAACTGGCGATGATTAAGTGCATGACCCCAAATGAAGTTCACTGCAGAAATGACTGGTTTCAGTACACAAGAATTATCTAAATCTTTTCCACAGAGTGCTTGCTGATGTATGATACAGTGTATGAACAGAGTGCTTGATAGTTGGAGATCTTTCAACTGTTTCCTGATCAGCCCCACCAGACCCTTCTTTACTCCACCCATATTTTTTCCTCCATTAACTGTTACACCTCTAAGCTGATTCCACTGAAGGTTATAGTCTTGCAAAGTTTTATGCACTTCTATGAAAATGTCTTCTGCAGTTGTTCTTCCATGCATGCTGCAAACTGATGCCAATTCTTCCGTGATATGAAAGTCCAAATTAACTCCACGAATGAACACGAGAAGTTGTGATGTACTCGAGAGATCAGTAGACTCATCCAGTACCAGAGAATATCGTAGGAAGTTTCTAGCTTTTTGGCATATCTGTAATGCGATGTTCTCTCCAAGTTCTTTTGCTCTCTGTACAACTGAAGTTGCTGAAAAGCTGATACTTTCAAAGAAATTGGCTTTTTCAGGACACAGCTCATTTGCTGCTTCCATTATACACTCTTTGATAAAGTTGCCATCAGTAAAAGTTTTTCCTCACTCTGCCATCCTATGCACTATTTTGTAACTTGTACGAGTGAAAGATTCATTTTCAGCAAACTTTCTCGTGAAGGGATTCTTTTGAGATTTAAAAACATGTTTCACGGATTCAAATTTCTCAGAATGGAACTTTCCTGAAAATTTCAAATATGTTGATAGATGTTTTGTTTCATAGTGATGCCAAAGATTGTACTCTTTCAAAAACGGCAACACTTTCAGTGTATATCACACAAGTAGCTTTCTGGTTTTTTGTTTCCACAAAGAAGTACTTTTCTCCCCATTCTTCATTGAAAGCACAACACTCAGAGTCCACTCTTCTTCTTTTAAAAGCAGCCATAACGATGGGTGAAAAAAAACAGGATCTGAAAATGAAAAACACAGAATGATGTAAGAAAAGTATTGTACTGGTCCAAGAATGCACAAACAAAATATATTGAAATGTACGTTTGCCACAACACTTACCTAAGAACGAGTTACGAAAAGCGCATAACCCGACTACTAAGAGAAATGAGCTTGCTGAAGCGGTAACCCCAGGCCGCTGAATTTACAAGACAAGAGTTAAGTCTGTACTATTTTCAAAATCCTAATGCTTTCATATATATATACCTCAATATAAATTAATCGGCAGCAAGGATGAAAGAAGAATTTACCTACTGGTTAAAAATGCACGTGACAGCCTTGTTTCTTTTTATCATAATGTGTGTTTGCCAGCTTAAAGCGACCATCGGTGTGATTTACTTTGTTATGACAGTTGGTCATTTGATGAAATGTTACTTTTTATTTGTAGGATGGATACTGGGTTCTAAGCCTTTCCACCTTGACTATGATGTCTTCTATATAGTCTGAAAAAGTTGAATGCAACATCGTGAATGCTAAATATGATCAGTAATGACAGCATCTAAAACATAGACTCAATGAAGAACTACTCAAGTCATTGAAACAGTTAAATATTTACCATAAGACACTTCTTTTACAGGAGACACAACAGGATCTCCAACTCTTCCTTTTGGAAAAAATACACCTTGAAGCAAGCCTGTCCTTCCTTGTGTCTGACTACAGTTGCTGTTGTTGTGCAAGGCTGCTGAGATGACTCTGAAATTACAGACAATTTATCCATGAAGTTCATTTAATTTAAAAGATTGTGCCCTATTGTAGTCAGAATTTGTGTTCATTGTTTCTTAAATGATGGTAAAAAAATGTTGTTTATAAATACTAGTATTTTTTAAAGTTTGAAGTATGGATATTGAATGCATCATGATACATGTAGTTTAAATTTTGAACTATAATTGATAAATGATATACAATGTATTTACTTATACATTGTGTAGGTCTTTTTTATAGGACTTGTTGCTTTGCATCAATTTGACATCTCAGTTGAGCCAAGTATTGAAAAATAGATGAAATGATAAATACTCATTTGAACTACATTGTAGGTGCAACCACCTTACTGCATACCTTGCCTCATACCTGGATAGAAGTGAGTTGACTTTGATACAAAGAAGCAAACTACTTTGTGGTATGCTTCTATACAGGAGGTCTGTTCATATGGTGACATGTAGCCAATATCCTTCAGAAGCATCTTGTTCTCCGTAACAAGCTTCAGCTGTTTGTGTACCCTGGAACCTGTAAATGAAAACATCTAGCACAATTTAAAAACTTCTAACAAGTATCTTAAAAAGGAAAAATATAGTGTTCTTGATACATGTAGTAGTTTTTAGGGAAAAAATAAATTCAACAGGCAATACTTGAATCAATAATGAAAAATGAGGTTTTCAATTGGTATTTAGAAATTATTTACCTAAAGATATTATGATACTCCAAAAAATAATCATAGTTTCTACTGGTAATTCTTCAACAATTGCACCAACCTTTGACAATCCAGTCTTTATTATCAAGTTCTTCATGTTCACAGCTCTGATATGGACCATCAAAACCATCATGGATGTCAACAACATAGTTGGACAATGACAACCACTTGGAACAGACAAGCACACTGTTGCCACTGGAAGTTGAAGCACACCAATACAAGTGGTTAGACACTGAATGTCCCCAGACTGCAAGCTGCTTGAATCCCTTCCCTTGTCCTTTAGAAAGAACCTTCTTTTTGATACATAGGAAAAAAAAATTATAGGAACTTGGTCAATCTCAACTTCTTACTTTAGTTTAGAAATTGACAGTATGGTTATGTCTTTGGTTATATATTATAAAGACACAGAGATTTACTAGCATAATAGCAACTGCCATTTTTCATGCTTTCAGATATTTCTTCAGAACACTACCAGTGATGTTGGTCCTACCCAAAGATTATCTATTAATGGTAAATTATAGTTTCAATAATAAAAAACAACAACATAGCAGTATAAATGCTTGATTTGTGTTACTTGAACAACATATGTTTCTAAATACTCTTGTGCATGCACCAAGTATAAAATGTTTAATAGTTGCAAAGATATCATTTGGAAGAATATAACTATCACTCGTATATTTAACCTAATTACCTTTTGCAATGTGTCAAACATCAAACCAGTGTTTGATTTCAGGGTGTTCAACCCTCAGAAAATTTTTCACAGAGGGGTGGCAGTCAGTTATCATGTTGTTGTAGTACACACCATGCGATTCCAAGTTAGACAGACAGTTCTTCAGTCCCTCTTGTTCCATGGTATTAGAACTTGTCACCTCATTTGACTGCAAATATTATAGTAATTTGTTAAGGTTATACAACTATATTTAGACTGTATATTGACACAAAAACAGTATTTGTTTTCAAAGTATTGAGCAGATACATACTTTACAAATTTCACGTTTTGGAAGTGTACTGTGTAATTAGTCTGAACAGATCACATATGTACATGAACATCTATAATGAAAAGGTATAAAAATGTACCTGCACAAGCTGGACATCAACAACCTTGCAAGTAGATGTATCCATCAGAGAATAGCTGCCACATTTTGCACAATGTCCAGGTGAACAGCAATGTGCATCACCAGCTAAGGATATGTCACCAGATGATCTCAGTTCCTGAAGCAACTTTTTTTGGACAGTGGATCAAACAGAACTGACTGCTGAAAAAAGATAGCATTTCTGCATTCTGTAAAAGTAGAAGCTGAAAATACTGTCACACCAACAGACTTGAAGCAGTTCAAGAACTTAAGTGTGGTACAACCACTAAAATATACTGCAGAAGCTAGCTTCAGGTTTCTTTGGGCATAGTATCATGTTTTGGCTGACTTTCACAAATTCTATTATGTCCAATGGAGCAATACTGTTCAAATGTCACCATAGTTCCAGTGATCTGCTTGACTGTAGCAACACAACCTTGTCCACACACAACACACAGGGACAACAAAGCTCTCAAGCAGCTCTCAAAGACTATAAACTTTCTCTCTCTCTTGTTGTTGTGGGCTTCCCATTCCAGCTCTGCATCTTCTCTGAAATAAGTATTAAGTAAGGAATGACAGAAAATTTAAGGCAAGTGGTTATCAATATTATAAGTGTTGCAGCTTTATAGACTCAAGATGTTGACTGCTATTCTACAAACTATGTGTAACTTGAATATACTAACAAAAAATAGGCTCAAGAGAAGAATAAACTCAAATCCACTCATAACAAAAATGAAAAGGTCCCAAATAAAGATGTTTTCCTGGATAAATCAAATAAAGAAGGGTTGGGTTTGGGAGGGTGCAATAGAAAAACAAAATAAAAACATACAAACTCCTGACATACTGGTGGTTCATATACCAGAATAATTTTTTTTCTCATTTGTTGTATTCACTTTATACATTTACTTTTAATTATCAGTCCTCCTGGTACCTCCTGGTTAATATGGTAATGTATTTTTTTTTTGTCAAGTATATTAATCTAAAAATACATAATAAAATGATTTGAAGTGCATTCTGAATAAACATTTAGATAACATAATTAAGAAATTTCATACTCCTCAGTCTCACTGTCTTCATCCATTGTCCAGTCAGGATCAGCACCTTCATCATCACTCATATGAACATCATCAGTATCATCAGCATCTGTAACTTGTGATACAGAGGACTTCTTAGCAGCAGGTGATGATTCTGAAAAATTAGTGAAAGAATTACATGTATATGAACAATGTACTGTTTACCAGCAATAGTTTATAATAAATAATCAAAATAATACTAACAAGACTAATATGACTATTGAATATTGTTAAATCATGAATGAAAATTTCATATTCATATTCAAACTAACCTACCAGTACCACAAGCAAAATCTACTGTTGGAAGATTTCCTGTCTGGGTAGCTACAGTCTTCAAGCCAGATGGGAATACCTGTACACCTCTGGAAACAGAATACCAGCCAGTCTGTGTCCCTCTTGGGATACTTGGAATAGGCTAAAACAAAAGGTTTTTATTTAGGTATTGAAATAATAACATTCTTTCACAGTTAGATTCAAATTATACATCAATTATTGAAACATATGAATGTCTAATCTAACAATCATGATGTACTTACAAGAGTCTGAACAGACACACTCTGAAATGAGTCAGCTCTAGAGTCTTGGCAGTCATCATCAGGAGTGGGCTGAATCACAACTTCCTCTACAGAAGTAAGCACTGTGTCATCAGCAGCACTTTCCTCTAAAAGCTGAAGAAATAAGATTATATATTAAAAGAACACGCTTTATGAGGTTTATGAGATTTACATTTAATATGACAATGTCAAAGTACTCTGTTAAGATTAATTTTATTATGATGAGTTATGGAAATATGTTATGGAGTTTATATTTGATTTTTTACAAGTCTACAATTGTTTTTTTTAAATACATATCATATACCTGATCACTTCAACACGTTCAAGACAGAGTCTTATTTCAATTTATCTTGAAATGTTAAATTTGAGAAATGGAATTTTTCAAACTTTTCCATATTTATAAATGATACAAAAACATCTACAGAATGATCTATCAGCTTTTAAACTTGGAATATACTCTATTTGGGATAGATTTGTCCATGTCTAGCCTAGGAAATCTAGGTTTCACTGACTTTCAGGTACCACAAATGCAAAACACGCTAATGTATGTGAAATGTGTATGTCTAGTTACATTCTTCAAAAACTTGTACTTTTTAAATTATTATATTATACTAGTTATTTTTTATCACTTTATACTGCACACATACCTTTAAGTTTGTTTTTTTCATGATGGCAAGGGATGGCTTCAGAGGGGTAGAACCTGTATGCTGCAGGCTGAAATCAGTCCTCAGCTCTACAGGAGGAAAGATGGTGGGGAGGATCCTGTCTATTGCCGATGGTTTTTTCAGTTTCAACCTGCCTGGCTTGATACCCACGGAATCCAAAACAGTAGGATCCAACACAAAACATGAGTGTTCAAGTGATTTTGACAAAGCTTTGCATGGTGTGAAGGAGTCCAGTTCTTCCTATTGACCATCCGCACCCACTGTCATCAACTTGATGGCTCCTTTTCCTTGCACGGAAACGAAAAGAAGCTTTTCCCCAAAGCTGAACTGTTTTCACAACCATAAGCAATGCAGTAAACCATGTTATCATAAAACAAAAATAAAGTAGCAATATTAAGACAAAAAATAGTTTCACAAAGTATGTAATCTGAAAAAAGCACTGATAGATTTACATAAAACACCAGCACTGAAAGGAACAAAATGGTCTGCGCACAATGAAGCGTGTTTGGCAACTATTACATCATAGTTGTAAAACATCACGGAAACAGCGAAGTGACAGAGAGGAACTTAAGTTCGAGGACCCGCATATTTAGTTTCATTTTTTACTCAAAAACTAAAGTGTTTAAAAATATGGCAACCACACAGGAATTATACCTAACCAAAGTACAGTTTTTTAAGGCAATTATTAAATTTGTTGAAAATTCACCTTTAATAAAAACTACCTCTATTTTCTTTATCTATCGATTTGATTATCATTGTACTGATATGACATTCGATGAGGTTCTCATTGTTTTGTCATATTCGTAATGGTAGAATTTGTATCAATATGTGTGGATTTGATATTTATTTAAATGCTACAATTCATAGTGAAAACTGAATGATAAAATTAAATCAACCTTCATTAATGTATACATTGAACAAGTATACCATATTTATCAATTAAACTTTTAATTTCTAGAGAAGGTATCATGATTTTAAACAAATTGTTTAAATTTAGAGCTAATAACTCAATGTGACTGGATGATGAAAATCACCATAATATATGACATGTACATTCCAATACTAAAATTTAATATCACTCTTACACATTTCATAGCATGAGACACAATAAATCTTCGGTACTCGACATAAATATTGATTAGCCCAAGCAAACTGGATTTGTAGTTTCTAGCTTAAGTTTTTTAAATAATTATACAGGTTAATGGTTATAATTCATTCCTAACTTTTAAACATGAATTTCATAAATGCAATGAAAGTCTTCTACTTAAAAAGTATTTAGATTAATGTGATATTAGCTTGGGAAGTAAGAATTAAAAATAACAATTGATATGACAGCATCAAATGCATGCAGGTGACAACAAGAAATTGTTAATCTATATCTGTAAAAACGGCTCATTTGGGTTGAAAAAAATTTTTTTACATAAAGGAGTGAACAACATTTCAACCTTTTTCGGTCATTGTCAGATTCACAAAGAAAGAAAGAGGTAACTGACTGGTAGCTGACCACACATTTGAAAAAGGAGAGTATGAATGTAGAGGATGTGATTACATTTTGAATGTATAATTTTATATTATTTATTTTATTTTTAATCTATATTCCACGGTATTACGATAATGTTATTAACATTGTTTTATAGAGTAAAATTATTATCACATATTTAAAAGAAATTTCACTAGTCCTGTAAGTATACATGTGTTGTGAATAATTGAATTACACCCAAAAGATAATGTCGGCTAACATTAAATGTCAATTCCTTATTTGCTGTGGTATGTTGGTGTGGAAAAAGAGTGTGGCCAAAAAACAAATGACAGACAGTATCACTAAAAATAATGAAGTCAAAAGTGTTTTCCAAACTGAGAGCCACACTTAGAGTATCCATAACAATTACACAGCAAATATACATTTATTAGCTAAACAGGCCATGTAATTTGTTTTACCAATATTGTACCACAAATTTAACAAAAAATGCACCTGTCTAATAAATAAAAACTTGCAAATTTATCACATACTTTGAATTTTGCATAAAGCTAAATCGGGACTCTCTGATTACTTAAACCAAATTTTAATGTGATAGACTAAAAGGATAGTTGTTAGTCATTAACAGCTGTTACCAAACCAAATTCAGGGATTTGATCAGAACTCGTTTATAAGATCCATTGGTCTTAAGTGCTGAGTGGTTTGTTTTGTTTTTTTACCATAACAGGTCCATAGTCTGGTACACCACTTTATACATTCAACACAGCCTATTCATGTTGTTACTAAAATACAGATTAATCATGCCTATCTACATATAAAGTAACTGTAGTGAAAATAAGTTGTACCAAATGTTAACAAAACACAGTCAAAAGAAATCTTATCTAGACAAGCTGTACATCATTCTCACAAATCTTTGATAATGACACATCTGAGTTTTAAAGTTTATAACAATTAGGCCCATTATAATAAATCTGCTCATTAGACCTTTAACTTATTGTCTCTAACTAATTTACTATTTATCACTTAAAAGGAAAACCTAAGTTACTTTTAATATTTTCCATTTGTCCCACAGTGGGACAGCAGTACGTCTATACATTTGGACTACTAAAATCAAAGCCTTCATTAACCATGGTGGGTACAACAGATAGACTGATGTAGATTTGAGATTACTAAAAAAATCTTTTTACTCAATGATATTAATAATGAGAAGAAAAAAATCAACAAAAAGACAAGAAATCAGGTCTGAGACGGCTGTATCAAGTGCACGTGACTGATGACAAGAAACTATTAATTTAATTTCCATGTCATTACCATAATCAGGTCTGAGATGGCTGTATCAAGTGCACGTGACTGATGAAAAGAAACTATTAATTTAATTTCCATGTCATTACCATAATCAGGTCTGAGACGGCTGTATCAAGTGCACGTGACTGATGACAAGAAACTATTAATTTAATTTCCATGTCATTACCATAATCAGGTCTGAGATGGCTGTAACAAGTGCATGTGACTGATGACAAGAAACTATTAATTTAATTTCCATGTCATTACCATAATCAGGTCTGAGATGGCTGTAACAAGTGCATGTGACTGATGACAAGAAACTATTAATTTAATTTCCATGTCATTACCATAATCAGGTCTGAGATGGCTGTATCAAGTGCACGTGACTGATGACAAGAAACTATTAATTTAATTTCCATGTCATTACCGTAATCAGGTCTGAGACGGCTGTATCAAGTGCATGTGACTGATGACAAGAAACTATTAATTTCCATGTTATTACCATATGGGAAATTATTACTACTGTTTTAGAGTGAATAAACTAGCATAACATATATTAAATATCCTGCTTGGCTCTGTAAAGTACTGGTCTACTTTGCATAATAAGCCTGCAATCCTAGAGCTAATGTTGGTTATGATCAAGTGTCACTTTCTTACTTGTCATGATTTGTTGGTGTGTATTGATAAAACCTCATGTTATCTAATCAAAAACATGTTAGATGTGGAAAAAGGTATCTTGTATAGCCTACCTTCATGTTCCAAACTGAATGAGTTTTGCTGCACTTTTGTTTTTACATGGAAGGTATTTTTCATTAGATGTATATAAAAATGCTAAGACTATTTAAATGCTAACATTTTTATGTCTTATTCTATTTGCAAACAAAACAGATAGGAAAAGTGTAAGAATAGTAGTTTATTTATATTACACATAGTTCAATATATTGGACTAACACACAATAAAACCTATTTAGTTTGACACAATAACTACTTATTTCAACATATTTAAAGTGAAACGTTACATATGGATATCCTACTAAAATGAAGTTTTTTGGTTAGTCACTTGGACCTGTACTGCACTGAGAATATTTATAGGAAATAATGGGTACTGAAGAGTGAGAAAAACAAAATAAATAAAATAAAATAAAATAATTGTCATTTTATGAAACTAGACTAAAAAATATAACTGATACATGTCCTAAAAAAGCAATCAATCTAAATAATGTTACCATCTCCAATGCTACTATTGAATGTAACAGCATACCTTGAAATAAAATATTTCTGAAATTGTGCTATCTCTTCTATTCACATTATTGGAAGGAATGCAAAATGTGAGCAATTGTGATCTGAGTATCATTAAGGCTACATATCATAAGATCAGTTACTTGTACAAAAACTCAATAAACAAGGAAGTTGGCCAAGTTAGAGCCACATTATAACAACTTCTCTTTCTGAAACCTATGGAAACTCAACAGACAAACAACAGAACGAATAACCTAGAAAATGTTGTTGTGATGATACTTCCAATCTAACTACCAGTTGGTGGGAAGTTTTGCATCAGTGATTGTTTGGTTGGTGTTTGACGGTGTAAAACAACAAGGCTATGTGCACCAAACAGTTGATGAAAAAGTGAATCAACCTTTATAAAATACAGAAATTGTTTCATTTATTTTTGGAAGCAAAACAATTCCCTGAAAAACATTAAAAAAGATAAAAATTGTGCATGCTAAAATATGGTTTCCAGTTGTTTTTTGTTGAAATCTCAAGAAAAGATAAAACTTAAATGGAATTATAAAGACTAATAGCCTATAAAAAGGCTATAAAAAGATAAAACTTAAATGGAATTAGAAAGGCTAATAGCCTATAAAAAGCTAAAAACAAAGTCAAGGTCAACAGTGTTACCAATGACACCACCCAAAATCAATAGTAAATTGTGAGCTTAAGCATTTCTAAAATGGTGCTACCACTACAAGTCGTGATCATGGTACAACAGTAAAATGCAGAGTTTTGTGACATGAGTGCTATAAATGTCACACAACGGTGGGTTAAAAGGCTGTGACAAATGCAGGGCTTTGTGAGGATAATTTCCTCCTTATAATCCCTGTGGAAAATAAACAGCCAAAGAGGAACAGTAAGTTTGATCTGGAAAACCTTGTTGTAATGTTCTTTACCTCACGTTAACTATTAACTGGTGGGAAGTTTGGCAACAGAAGATGGCTGCTGCAGTGTCAGCAAGCTCATAATTGTGATAAAAGTTGATAATTGTGTCAATAATGAAAGCTAGGTCAGCTTTATTAAATATCCAAGAAAACTGGTATATGAACTTACATTAACAACTAAACATGGGCAAATGAAATTAACATCTATTCAACAAGGGAAGAAAATATATGCAACAAAAATATCAAAACTTTGTGTGTTCCTCATAAAACCTTGTAACACTTTATTATGGTTTATAAGAGTTTTGTAGACAAAGAATAACATTACTCTAATTATGTCTTTCTATGAAAAATGTTATTTATTTATTGTGATTATTTACACTCAAACTGTTAAAATAACTTGAGTGCAAAGTAATTGTCATTTTAAGTACAAAAATACTTTTCTTCAACTTATATTTCTATATCTCATTTGCATAACATCTTCACATGAATATCAAAAGTTTTTAAGGTAAATTTTTATATTTTAATATTAATTTTCTTTACCATATAACTAACTCTTGCTATTATTATAATTGCAATGAAATTATTAATATTAGCAAGTAATAACAAGGTACTTTGTATCTTTTAGTAGAATATCTCTAAACAAGTTATTTTGCTTATATTCATAGTCTTGGGTATTTTCCTTTTAACAAATATTTTAATTTTTAATGTTCTATTTTCTTTCCTTGTCCCACTTATTATTTATCTGAAAGAAAGGTAGAGGTCCCATCATTTTCATGTAATGAAAATAAATTTTGAATGTAATACAATACATACCCAGGAAACAATTTAAAAATAGAGCAGACAGCAATGGTTAAAATTATATATTGAAACAAAACAAACATATATACAAATGGTTCTACACTATAGGTTATTATAGGTGTATATACAGCACTAAATAACTGTTTGTTTCTTGTCACACAGACTGGTACAGTTACTTAAGAAAACAATTGATAAAATTTTCTTATCTGCTCTATTATTGCAATACAGATTGTGATCATTCCATTTTTAAAACTGCCACAATAAGCTCTTTATCACAAAAATAAAAATAATGTAGTCTTGAACTAAATAATCTTTCAATGTAAATTTACACTGAGAGAAATCTAGAACACTTCAAGCAATGCTATATATCCTGATGCAAAATCTTAACTTAAAACAATGAGAAGAACTCAGAAAGTTCTATTAACATGAGGGAACAATGTAACATAAGTGTAACAGAATGTATCATTCATAAAATACTACACAACTGAACTTGCCATAAACTCTCATCACTAAAAATAACTAAATATGACACTTGCAGCTATAAACTATATAAATCATAACTTCCACTTGAACCTTAAACAGTCTTGTATATTTAACAGCTACTTGTGATTATGACATGGCTTCACCTTGTTCAGAAAAAGAACAATAAAGTGGTTGTGGATTTGAGATTTAAGCATCTCTATAGACATTTACTTTTGTACAAGGAAGGAACTATACTAATTTTAAAGACTAAATATGAATTACAGGTGAGCATCACTTGGCTTGATTGAAAGTTCCAACAACCTTTCCATCAGCCACAATATGTCCTCTACAATCCACTATGATAATATAAGAAACTTGTAACAGCTCACACACACTGACATGAAGGCAAGACTTTTAAAACATTCATTTGCTAAACCTGTGTTTTCTGCAGAAGTATTATAGCCTTTTTCAGTGATATTAAAACAGATTTTCATAACTCAATTATCAGTTTATGTGCTTCACAGAAGATCAATGTGGAATTGCTGGCAACTTAAAAAACAAATATGGTGAATGAATGATAATTCTTTTACTAGACACAGCAATTATTTAACCAGTTACAAAATATGCTCATTATAAGTGAAACTGGTTGAAGACTTTTATACAAAAAAACAAGTTTCTAACAATTTGTAAATGTGGCAATTGTCAGAAGAGACCTATCACATGAAATGAATGAAAATTTAATCCCCTAACTATGGGTGGGTCAAAGTGGTGATTTCATAGCTTTCCAGAAATTCAAATTAAATAATTTTATTCATATTATGTATGAAGAAACATAGCATCAAAATGTGGTTATATAAATCAAAACTTAAAATTATACAAACATTTTATAAGAAAATGAAAGATCCTCAATCTTCCCTAGTATGTGAACAGAAACATTTGATTTTTCAGTGTTTTTTCTCCTCTAATTTATTTATTTTCCATCTATGAAGTAAGAAATTAATATAAATTACTCACTCTAATATAGGTATTAATCACACAAAGCATAATTTTTTATGACTGTCAATTTTATTTGTTTACAGAGTCATAAACTAGAAACTGAGACCTACTTTCTACACCTAGGTTTAGAGTAGTATGTTGTTAGTACAAAATAGACTTAAAAAGTAACAGAAAAAAAAACAAAAAACAAGGCACAGGTAAGTAATATATTTCTTTTTCTCTCATTTTGTTTATTGCTATAAATGTCACTAAAATTAGGTCATTTAATTGTGGTAACTTTTGTGATGATATTTTGTGTTTGACATGGTTCAAATGTCAATAAAAAATAAAGTTAGATATAAACAGATGTATATTATTAAAGCTTTAAATTGTTTTGGATAAACAACTGTTGTTTCCTGATACAATAAGCATTAAATCTAGTATGACAAAAATGTAATTAATTTATTCTGTTATTTTCTATGATGTTGGAACAGTAAGTCAAATTGATCAAGCCTGTATAAGAGTTAAGGTAGAAAACAGTACAGATAAAATACAACATTTTATTTAAACCACTTTTGCTTTTTTTTAAGGATTACACAATCTTAACGTTTAAATTATCAAGTGAAAAAATCAGTTCACACAAAGAAGTGTCCAATATTTTATGCCATATATACACACAAACTCATTGAAACATTTCTATACAAAATATTTGATTAAAAGTTTATATTTCTTTGCCTACAAAGGTTTTAAATATTTACAAAAAGACTGTCTCATCTTATGATGATACAGAAAAAATATTAAATGCTATATTATGGAAAGTATGGTGGTCATAAATTAGCTACTCAAGCCCACCAACAAAGGGCTAAAAGTAAAAGACAAGGTGAATGGAAACAGTGAGCATAATAAGCTCACTGATTAATTAATTAGTAAACATCATTAATCAAACAACTATAACTTAAACCATCCAGACAGAACTGAAACAAAATGAACCATAAAGTGGTAAGTAAACCTTGCCATCTGGTAACAAAAGATAATCCATGAACACAAAGGTAAGTGGCAAGAGTTATACTTGTAGCCCAGGTAACATTACAAAATATTATTAAGGAAAAACTCTGGTAAAACAATTACACAGTTCACTTGTATACCAGTGACTCCCCCAACATATTTCTTCAACTGTTACATACTTCATGCAGTAGAAAAATGAAATGGGTAATCATGATGTTCATCCCAAGTCAAGATGACAAATATAGTCCCTGTAGAGTTATGTACAACTAAACAGTGAAACAGTACTGGTAAACCATCACTCTGGTACATTAAATGGATTGTGGAATTCAGAATGAAACATTAAGGCTTTACAATGAAGCCTTTTATTGTAGACATTTTGCTGGAGATCTGTAGTTGTGGACTAAAATAATGTAGTGGTGCTCCAGATTAGGTTTAATAAAGTGTAAAAAACCACTATAAATATTATTTCGGATTAAACACAGAATAAGATTTTATAATTAGGTTTTATAACGAGAAGAAAAGTACAAAGTTTAGGTTCAATTTTATATTATAAGCCTGGTTTGTATAAGTAACCAGTATAAAGTATACAGTAAGTTTTATGGAAACATTAACAATGAAACAACCCTGGACTAGCACTTGTAGAAAAAAATACTTGTAAAAATGGCTTGTTTGGGTTGAGATTTTTTTTTAATGTAAAAAAAATATATATATCAACCCAAACGAGCCGTTTTTACATATAATGCAACAAACGTTCAGTGAATTTCTTCAGCTTGTGTGCATAACCATGTAATAACCAGCCCACCTTAACAAAAGTTTGGAGAGACACAATTACAGTCACATAATCTCTTTAATAACACAATAATGTAAAAGTTTAATCTCCAATTTACCTCAGTTTTTTCTTTTCCTCCATCACAGTTATCTTCTTTCTCTGTAAGCAGAAATACAAACAACATAGATTTCTGTTTAACAAGACTCAACATAACTTAGCCATTGAAAAAACACAAATAAGATTTTAACAGTGTACTTAGGTGAAGAAGCTGCTTCTATAATTCCTTATGTAACATCTTGGTTCATATAAAAGTATCAACTTTCAGTAAAGTAGCTGAAAAATCTCAGAGGAGAACAATAGTAATTAAGTAAAGAGTACATATACTTCTAGTGTTGAAATACAGATTTTAGAAAACTGATACCTTCTAGTAAATTAATGCATGCAAGAACACAAGAAGAAAAGAGACAGAAGGACACCAGATGGCAAGCACATTGCAAAAGAAACAGTAAGAAAGTAAAACAGTGTGGAAATTAAGCAATATGGTGTGCTCCTTCTTATGGAACTATTAGAAAAATCACTTCAGGATAGATGTAATGTCAGTAATGTCTCAAAATGAGATGCTGATGTGGTAAACCAGCCACAACTTCTATCCACCAACAGAAGGCATTACTCTCCAATGGAGTACCAGTATAGACGATGGAATACATCCATAAGAACTGCAGAAATTAATATCTACTTCATTGATAAATAAAGCTGCCTAAACACAGAGTTTTGTGCAACAACAGATAACGTAGATTTTCATTTTCAACAATTGTAAATGATCTTAAAAGTCAATGATTTTTTTAGCTTGAAAAAAATACAAAAAATTGGGAATTCTTGAACTTAAAATTTAAGTTAAAATTCTCATTACATAATACTGAATTATTTAGCTTTAGCATCATCATAACATATCAAACTACCCTAATAATGATAACTAACAAAGTACATTCTGAAAAAGTTCTTCACTTTTCAAAAACTTATACCAGCTCACAAAAATGCTATGAAAGTATTTGTTTTACTCCAAAATGTTCCACATTTCATGTAAGAAGTAACCTTTGCTGTAATGCAAATCATTTATACACTGTTGGCAACTTATCATGTGGGAATGTGGAAAGTTTTCAGTACTACAATGGTAACTCCCTGATTCTAATAGAAGTACAACAAAAACTTCATTTTATGAAGACAAGTAGAGACTGATATATATCTGACCTAGATAACTACAGTAATATAAAAAGTTTTAATGTTGCAAAAAGTATCAAAACAAGAAATTCAAAAGTAACAAACTTTTCTATGCCCTGCACCCATAAAAAATTTTAATATGTTTTTGCACCCCTCACAGTAATTATTTATTTAAGAATAAAGGTGAAGGTGGCCAAAACAAATGTTATCTTGCACCCCCTGGAATGCTATCTCGCACCCCTGGTTGAGAACCACTGACCAAGATACTTAGAATTTAATAAATACTATCCCTTCTTCAGCAAATCACTCTATGTTATGTCAAGCCAAAGTAGACAAAATGTTTTTAAATATTAAATATCTCAGTTTTGTGATTATCACTTTCTTCTTTCAATATGTTTTGTACACATTAAAACTTTCTATATTATTACACCTATTTAGATTATATATCTGTGATTCCTACTTGTCTTTATAAAATTTAAAACTTTTAACTACAATTGTTTTTTACATTTTTTAATCTATATTTTTGTGGACCAGCAATACAAAGTGTGGACAATACTGAATTCTTCAAATCAATTTTAAGGACTACCACATTATCTAAACTACTGTATTTCTGTTTACATCTACATTAGGCATTTTTTATTTGTTACTTATTGTTACTTTATGTAACAGTTATGTATATAACAGATCCTCTCTAAATCCATTGATACACTGTCTGATCAAAATAAGTGGATCAATGAGTTCCAACAAAGCATCTACGAGTTTCCACAGTCAGATAATGAATAAGACCTCAGTTAAAGAAGGAGAAGCTTAAAAAACAGATAACTCATGTGGAAAGTGGTTAAATGTAGAACTGCAAATATGTATGGTGCAAGAACTTTACTAACACTATTTAATGGATTAATTCTTCATTTCAGTTTGTAGAACACTCACTTCATGTGTCTCATGTTTAACCCTAATCACAGAATCAGATCAAAGTTCATGCAACCAAGACTAAAGTAATCAAGAAAATACAACCTAATTTTACTGATACACAATCTTGGATCAGAAAACATAATAATCCAGAAACAAAAACTGCTAAATTAAAAGTGAAAATTTAATCTATTTATGTGGGAAAATTGTATATACTTACTAGTTATCGTGAAATGAAAGTTTGGGAAGAATAGAAAATATTTATATTCTATATATATGTACTTACTACCAATTGTTGTGAAAGTTCCATCTTCACTTTTCTCCAATTTTATATCCAACAGACCATCAGGCTTCTCATCAGAAAAAGGTTCAACCTTCATCTTCAATACTTCCACAGTTACACAGAAGCTTGACGTTTATATTCTTACCAAAACTT
Source organism: Tachypleus tridentatus (assembly GCF_004210375.1). Classification (NCBI taxonomy): domain Eukaryota; kingdom Metazoa; phylum Arthropoda; class Merostomata; order Xiphosura; family Limulidae; genus Tachypleus; species Tachypleus tridentatus. Next base: position 110,387,486 of record NC_134836.1, on the reverse strand, counting down.
GCAGCTAGACTACAGAGAAACAAATTAATAATTAGATGATGCATTCTTAAAAGAGGTTACAAAGTCTTCAACAACTGTGTGCCCCAATATTCATATCTCACTGTCATATCATGTTATGAGTTTCAACCTTTTTAAAATTTTACTAGCCACAAAGAGCAAAACATGTGCAGTAGTTTTCATGCCCATTTGCAAGATGCCAGATATGCTTCATCTGAGATTTAGCTGTTTTACCAGAAAACAGTTTAAACATCAAACGGCCCCCATTTAAGTGATCTTTGTGTTATTAATAAAATAAAAATATCAAAACATTTCAACCAATGATTTAATAAACAAAATATAAATTGTTCATTTTAAGATATTTAAGTACAAAGTCACTTGAACTAAAACACATTTCATTCCATTAGAGATGAGAGAAAATAAAATATCTATAATGAACTTTCACAAAATTTAAACTTACTTAAATAATTCACTACATATTTTTAAAAAATCCAGAGAATAGACAGTGTTTATTCTCATAAATAAACATTTGGCATTCTACTTCTAATTACATGTTTGTTACAATGTTCATTACATCACTCATGTTTAATAGGGTGAGTACAGCATATTGTTCTTCACCCATGCTGCACATTAGCAATGTCACAACTTCACTTAGGCATGAAATAGAACATTCAGCCTCACAGCAGCCAACAGGAAGAGTACATCCAAACCAGGTTAATGTTTGGATATTTGAGAAAACCGAAGACAGTCTATCATATGTGTAATCTACTACCCTTTCCTCTATCTCTTCCATTACTTTACTTCTCCTTGTTGTGTTGATGGTTGAGACAAGTCTTGATTCCAGATTCTAGAACAAAGAGAGCAACTCTACTGGCCAAGTAGTGGCTGTTAAACATCCCATAAAGTCCCCACACATGTCCAAGTCCACATGGAATGTTCCAAGATAAATGGATAACCCAGTGTACACAGCCCCACAGACAGAATACACACATTGTCTTTTCTTAGTTGTACTAAGTTCATAGGGTCTAGAACCCTGGATTTTTTATAAATCACCTACTGTCTCACTTGGCTTTTACAAAGTAATAAACATACGATTTTTAACAAACTGTGCTTGCATATTTTAGACTTAATTAAGTTGCAAAGCCCATAGCAATTGTATTTAGTGCAATGTATTTTTTTCCTTTTTCAAAAATTACACATGGATTGAGTGTTTTTTCCATGACATCGTTGCAAATAAAAAATAAAAATTGAAATAGAACCTTATAAAAGTTGTTCATCATGAAATGATAACAAAATTGTGGCATTATATTAAAACATTTGACTTAACAAAAACAAGTAAACTGATTCTGAATAGAAAAGCAAATATGCAACTTAGACACTTCAGGCAGAGAACTTACAAAAGCTACAAGATTTTTGTGGCATTTGATATAAAAAATTTGTGAGAAAAGCTCTACAACAGGCAGTTGCCATCCATTCTACAAAGTTTCATCACTAGTATTCCCTCTTTGTACATTTAGTGTGTCAAAATTCCAAGTGAATAACCCAGGTACATTTCCATTACTTTAATCAGAAAATTTTTTTCTTTTTTCCTTCTAAGTTATAAAACAAATTAATTGAACATTTTTTTTCACAAAGGCAAGATCTATATTTCATGTCCGTTCAACAGTTTTTGTGGTCAAATTTCTGTATCCTTCCCACCAATGAAAACAAATTGCATATTGTTTCATATTACTTATTGTACCAGTACTATAGTGCACAACTTTTAAACTTTACTGTGAAATATTTTCAAAAGAAATGCACTTATATATGTTATGAAATGAATGAATGTTAATGTTTCAATATGACTATCTATATGTTGAAAAGTCTTACACAAAATTAAAATGTTGATCATTTAGTAATATAAAAGTATTTTCAGAAATATATTACTTCAGTGTTACCTGCTATTACACACGACTTTCAAACTGTTTGCATCTTTTATGTTATTACTGAGCAGTTATTAAATCCAACACAACTTCCTATTCCATCAATTATCACAAAATTATGACAACTAGAATGTCTAGATTTTACTTACACCCTTGTGCAAATTAATTGAAACAAATGGTCATTTTACAATTTTTCTGCATGGCGGCCCGTGTGAGCTCGCTGATTTCCTTTAATAGTCATTTTTCTACACAGAAGGCGTCGTTAGCTGTGTTTTGCTGTACGATCGATCTACTTTTGGGATATATGACGAAATTTTGAGGAGTATTACGTCATTCGAAATTGTGTTAAAAGGGCAAGGAGACCAGTCAAAAAAACAACTTCTTACCAACTCAATGAAGAAAAAACGGTATCAATGGAGTCTGAAATACAAGAACTGGACACAAGAACAATAAAGGAAGGTGTTACTCAGCTGAAAAAGCTACTATGGCGTCGGAGGCTTACATATCGTGGAAATTATGATGCGAGGACCACAGTACATTGAAGTTTCACAGAGAAAAGTCGTTCCAGAATTGAAAAAGATATTTCCTGGTGGATCTGACATTTTTCAGCAAGATCGAAACTTGTGAAGAATTTTATTATTACAACGCGAATAAAGGTGCTTGACTGGCCTGGAAACTCTCCGGACTTAAATCCCATTGAAAATCTTTGGGTGATTTGTAAAGAAAGACTTGGGGAAAAGACTACGAAAGATTATTTTATTTATTTTTGAATGTCGCACAAAGCTACTCGAGGGCTATCTGTGCACTACGAAAGATAAGCTAATTGAGGCCACAATTGAGATGTGATACCGCGATCCAAAAATTAGTAAAGATTGCAGTCAACTCGTGGACTCGATGCCCAAGTAAATTAATGATCTTCTGATAGTCATATCATGTATTAATTTGTGAGTAATTTTTGGATTCTCAGAAATAAAATGCAAAAAACTCAAAAAAAATCTTAATTATCCATCTTGTTTCAATTAATTTACCCAAGAGTGTAGGAATGAAAATGGACAGTTTTCAGTTTTCTCTCATTCAAATTGAAGATGGCTGATTTAGAGTAGCAAAACCACAGAGTGAAAGGACTTGCAGATACATGAGTGTTGTCGGCCAAGCAAACTTGATTACTAGCTTCTTGCTCAAGTTTTCAAAAGAATCATATGGTCATTATACGTAGTCAGCTTTAAGCATAAATTCGCTAAATCTTATGAAAATGTCCTTATTTAAGAGCAACATTAGCTTCAGCAACTAGTAGAAATAGTGATCCCTTATATGGCTTTACCAATTGCATGCGGGTGATAACATGAATAAGTTACTTTAGATTCCGTGGCCATTACTGTCAAGAAAGCCATTAACACATCTGTAGAAAGGAAAAACTCTACCATCACATTTTCTAAAATCTCTGGTTGGTTCTGTCAAGTACAAGCATCTTCCAAGACGTTAGGGTTTCGAACACAAAGCTGAGTTTGGTTACTTTCACCCATCGCTGCGCCCCAGCTTTTACAAACAACGCGGCGCGGCTAACTAATCAATGAATATTTGCTGAAAAATTCTTAACAATGCTATAACTATGAGTTTTACCACCAATTTTTATTCCATTTCTTCAAGTAGCATGTTTTTGGCACCGGAATTTTTTACACCTCTGATGTTTATATCCGAAATGAGTTTCTTGTGATTTTACTTGCTTTCGACATGATGTTTCAGACTCTATGATGAAGTATTCATCGGTTCCGTACAAGAAGGGAATAAATTGTTTTCGATGTTGTTGTAAAATTTCACCCTATAGTCGTTCTACCCTAAACGAACCCACTCACACAGGTTGGTTTTAAAACTCGAGTTACTCGGAAATTGCAATATTATGCATATTGTGTCACATACATACTCCAGACCATGCGAAATGGCATCACCTAACACACAACCAGACGCCAATCTTCTTCAATCGGTAACTTACCACGAAATGCATACAATTTACCGAGACCTCAACTCAAACCATTGCGAATTTAACTGCCGGAAACACTCCACGATCGCAATGTTCTACAAAATTATAACATGCGCCACAAAAAAATTACAAAACATTCTTGTTCTCACAATATTTCATTCCATATACAATTTCAAGATGTAACGAGAAATCGGGAGCGATCACAACCAAATTTCGTTTAATGTCAACGTCAGCCCCAGTAACACAAACCCAACCTCACGACCAAAACTATTTCCACTTCACTAATATAAACTGAAACAATATAAGGCAAACTAAAGACTCGTGTTTACGAAAGATTCGGTTATCACGATAAATATAAGCATCTGAGAAAACGTAAGGAATCGAAACTCTACCGCTATTCAGTTTATCGACATATTCTTATTTACACATAAAACTAACTTTCAACTGAACACGTTTTTCATACTCCACCAAACAATAATAACTAATATAACTTTTAAGAGTACGTCATCTAAACGTTCTAGTGTGGGAGAATAAACTCAGTACAACACTGAACATTTCTACTTTGGGCTTCAATTTCAGGAGCTCAGTATAAAATTGGTATATTAAATTCTCATTGTGCCATAATTCGAATTTTTATTTTATAATTAATTATGGGCTTAGTCATTCGCCACAAGTTAATAAATATTTGATATAAACTAAGTTTCCAATAATTAAATCATATTTATTTACCTTTTCCCTCTATTACTACACAACGTCCGATGTCAACCGCATCTATTCTGTAAGTAATGCGCATGCCTTTCAATACAAAAGACACGGTCGTTGAAGTTTCGCACACGTAAATTTAGCGATCTAATTTTCAAGCTTGTGTGTAACATAATTATGTACACATTATTTCTATACAGTGTTGTGACTCCAACTGTGATACACACTAACGCACAATATTTAAGACTAAAAATATTCACAATTAAATACATCCACTCACATCCTTCATATTTGCCTCCTCTGATTTTCGAAGTAATATTAAATAAAGTAGTATTCTTGATGTTTTATTAACATGTAATGCATATCTCAGGGAAGCAAAATTTCCATATTTATGATGTTGATTTCCACAGAACATTAACTGCAAAATTTCAACATTAATATAGGGTATTTAGTGCTAAAATATAACAGCGAAACATATTTTCATGGGTGCTTTTAGTTTGTTTTTTTTTTAGGCATAAATATTCAAAATGTGGTGTGATCGTTTTAACATTGCAATTTCGACTAAAAAGCTTTTTATTTTTATTTTTCCTTATTTTCATCTTCCGAAGCTCAACTCAAATAAGTGGTTGAATGTAAAAACGCAAAATGTATATTTTGTCTTTATGTTCATTGGCCTTGGGATTTTGGCCAGCAGTGTATTTCTATACTTTAATTAGTAAAATAAGTTTGTTTGTTTTTGAATTTGCACAAAGCTACTCGAGGGCTTTCTGTACTAGCCGTCCCTAATTTAGCAATATAAGACCAGAGGGAAGGCAGCTAGTCATCACCACCCACCGTTAACTTTTGGGCTACTCTTTTACAAACGAATAGTGGGATTGACCGCACATTATAACGCCCCCACGGCTGAAAGGGCGAGCATGTTTGACGCGACGGGGATGCGAACCCGCGACCCTCACATCACTCCTAAACACGCTTGGCCATGCCAGGCCAAGTTAAATACGTTTTGAGAGTAATGAAAAATACGAAAACATTGAATCTAAAAAATAAAGAAATGTATGTTTAAAGCAATTTGATTAATTTGAAGATCTCATTTTTTTACAATTAAATTGATGTTTTTCGAATATTTTTCTCAAAATATAAATATATAATTTTATTTTTTTATAAAGTACTGGTGTTTTCGGTAAGACTGCTCTACGAAAACAAAGTTGTTTCCAATGGGTATAATTTTATTTAATTCCTCACTCCTGAAGACGTAACTTTTCTATGTTTTCTATAGAAATCAATTTCAATAGTTATCTTCTTATATCTAATTCATAACTTTTCTCTGTTTTGCTTAGGAGCATCAATCAGTCGATTTCACCTGAAGATGTTTACTCAGTAGTATGAACTAATCCATTCCCGCAGTACATTGTACCAACTATAGAACCAATAGCCAGTCAACCCACCACGTCAAGATAGCAAACAGTTTCTGAATTTACAGCAGATCATACACGAACTCATGTCTTGTTTTATACGTTTTTCCATTTTAGAGCAGAAAACCGAGACAGTGCCCTAAAACCTATACAGTCTTACCAACCAAACCCACAGATCATCCAACATAAATTAGTAAATTACCAAAAGCAACCCTGGAAATAACTACTGCCAGATTTCAAGTCACACCTGCTAAGAAGCATTCATAACAGAAGGTAAGCTTCAAAGATTCAAAGACATGACAATGCAAACTACACAATCTGAGAAGGAACCTGAACCAACAGAGAAGCTCATTGGTAAGGAAATATTGAAGAATCAATCCACACAGATTCAAGTACATGTATCACTAAATCATGCTTCAACAATAATTAACTCCTTCCAAACGTCAACCGTTAAACCAAGAATGCGTCTCCAAAAGAGACAGGAGAACACAGACAAAAAAAACAGCCAGACGACAACTTTTACAGATTCGTTTGCTCTTTATCCAGACAGTTCAAGTCACCTTAAGAAAACATGACTGATATTAAATTTTTCCACAGTTTCCTGTTGCTGTGCTCCTATCAGTACAATGTCATAGAAAACACTGTCTCTGAATTAGACTACTATCAAATTTTCCAAGCTTTACCATCGACCTGCCACCAGCTTAGCCAATTTTAAAATGTTCACTTATATTTAATGTGTACTAATTTCATGTTTTTTTTTCTCCCAGGCAATGTCGGGGAATTTGTTTTGGCTCCCCAGCCGTAATAGTGGGTTTTATTGGTGTATTTCCACAGCAGTTGAATCCTCTAATACCAACTCTGAAAGGAACTATTTTGAGATCTTAAACTAATCCAGGAAATGAATCAGAATGACAAATTAATGTCAGACTCAAAGCAAAGACAATAAGGTGATACACTCTTATTACAAAAGCAGATTCATCACTGTGTACTTCTAAAGAAATATGAAGTTGTTTAAACACTTTTTAGCATATTGCAAAATTTTATCACTTTCGTTTACAGAACACGATTAACATTGAATTTAATGCTTTTGTCACAGCCTTGGTCTGCATCAAGTTAAATTATTTGCCATCTACCATTAAGCCTTCTTCCTCACAATGATTTCCTGTTTTCAGCTCAAGACAAACAGCCTTCCTGGATTCATGAAGCATTTATTTCTTTTCATTAGTTGCATTTACTACAAACACTATCCAATCTACTCATTCAATAATACTGTGTTAAACCTTCTCACCCAACCATTAAATTCTAATCTAGCTCCTCAACATATCAGCAACTGGGTCAAAATTTATTATCATTCACTTAATAAACTTTAATCTATAAAAGAATCAAAGAGAAACAAAATTCTATGACTGTCTTTCAGACCTTTTAGTGGTCTGAAAAATTTAAATTAAATTCTTATCAAAATTAGATTAGACACCTACTTGCTAAGTAAAGAACACCGAGCCTGCAACCAAGTCAAACATCAAAGCATGTACATGACACAGAAACAACATACAAACCATCGCCTACAATAATTATAGAAGGAATTCCTGGTACCTACAAACAGAGAGATATCATACAAGCCATGAAGAGGCTTTCTCGAGAATTATTTTCACACATCTCGGACGACTGGTCATTGGAATAGTATGCATCGGATGTTCTAACCGGCAGGGAAACGCCACACTTTTGAACAACAAGCCGAATGATGATGTCAGTAGTTCCAAGATCACTCAGTACATTGCTGAGGAAGCATCCACCAGGAAAGCCATAGTCATTAAGGGTGTACCACTAAACACTGAATTCCAGGAGGAACTTGCTCTTTCGGACATCAAAATAATCAAGATTTAATACATCACACCCCTATGTACTTGTTGAACACATCATTCTAAAACTATGGTCATTAATATGGAGTTTGTCCTCCCATTGCTGCTATAACAGCCTTCTCGGAAGGCCTTTCACTAAATTCTGGAACACAGCTGGGGAGATTCACTCCTATTGAGCCATAAGAGCATTAGTGAGGTCGGGCACTGATGACAGATAAGAAGACGGCATTCTAATTCATCCCAAAGGTGTTAAATGGAGTTGAGGTCAGGGATCTGTGCAGGGCAGTCAAGTTCTTTTACACCAACCTCGGCAAACCATGTGTTTATGGACCTTGGTTTGTGCATGAGGGCATTGTCATGCTGAAACAAAAAAGGCCTTCCCCAAACTGCTGCCTCAAAGTTGGAAACACACATTAAGATTCCCCTTCACTGTAACTATGGAGCCTAGCCCTAATCATGAAAAACAGCCCCAGAACATTATTCCTTCTCTACAAAACATTACAGTTGGCACTATGCATTCAGGCAGGTAGTGTTCTTCTGCCATCCACCAAACCCAGATTTGTCCGTCAGACTGCCAGACAGTGAAGCGTGATTCATCACTCCAGAAAACGTGTTTCTACTGCTCCAAAGTCCAATGGCAGTGTGCTTTACACCACTCCAGCCGTCCCTTGGCATTGCGCATGGTAATCTTAGGCTGGTGTGCAGCTTCTTGGCCATGGAAACTCATTTCATGAAGTTCCCGATGAACAGTTCTTTTGCTGATGTTGCTTCCAGAGGCAGTGTAGAACTCGATAGTGAATGTTGCAACTGTGGACAGATGATATTTATGAGCTACACGCTTCAGTTTTCGTAGGTACTGTTCTGTGAGCTCGTGTGGCGTACTTCTTCGTGACTGAGCTGTTGTTGCTCCTAGATGTTTCCACTTCATAATAACAGCACTTACAAATGACTGGGGCAGCTCTATCAGGGCAGAAATTTGACAAACTGACTTGTTGGAAAGGTAGCATTCCATGACAGTGCCACGTTGAAAGCCACTGAGCTCTTCAATGTGACTCATTTTACTGCCAGTGTTTGCCTATGGAGATTATATGGCTGTATGCTTGACTTTATGCGCCTGTTAGCTATGGGTGTGGCTACATTGGCCATGTAGTGTAGCATACTTTACAATAAAACCATAGCAGCCACCAACCAAGAAAAGCTAACCTCTATGCAGTATACTTAAAAATGCTTTTATAACCCCTACAACAGACTCCTTTGACAATAATCACTATACCAATATCAACAATCAAATAGCAACTATTGAAATATTTAAACCCTCCCTTCCTACTTCATTAGATCACCACCTTTCTCCACACTACTTGAACATGCAACCCATCATTACCACAGACATTAATCTCAGTAAAGCTAAAAACACAGACCCAGGTAAAAATAAAATCAACAATAGTTTTAAAAATATATCTGACATTACATCAGCATATCTTGCAGCCATACACCCTTGTGCAAATTAATTGAAACAAATGATCATTTTACAATATCTTCAGCATGGCGGCCAGTGTCGGCTAGCTTGACCCGCTGATTTTCTTTAACAGTCACTTTTTACACAGACGGCGTCATTAGCTGTGTTTTGCTGTACGGTCGATCTATTTTTGGGATATATGACGAAATTTTGAGGAATATTACGTCATTCGAAATTGTGTTAAAAGGGCAAGGAGACCAGTCAAAAAACAACTTTTACCAACTCAGTGAAGAAAAAACGGTATCAATGGGGTCTGAAATACAAGAACTGGACGAAAGAACAATGGAGGAAGGTGTTATTTAGTGACGAGACTCATTTTTTCGTACAGGGTCAAAGAAGTCTGCATGTTCGCAGATCTCCAGTTGAGAAACTTCGAGAATCTCACATCAATCAGTTCGTAAAACATCCCTTGAAGAAGACGTTTTGTGGCTTTTTCAGCTACTGTGGCGTCGGAGGCTTACATATCGTAGTAGGTATGATCGAGAACCACAGTTCATCGAAGTTTTGCAGAGAAGAGTCGTTCCAAAATTGAAAAAGATATTTCCAGATAGGTCTGGGATTTTTTAGCAAGATCTGGCTCCATGCCACACATCGAAACTAGTGAAGAATTTTATGACTAAAACGCGAATAAAGGTGCTTGGCTGGCCTGGAAACTCTCCGGAATTAAATCCTATTGAAAATCTTTGGGCGATTTGTAAAGAAGACTTCGAGGAAAAGACTGCACTACGAAAGATAAGCTAAATGAGGCCATAATTGAGGTGTGGTACCGCGATCCAAAAATTAGTAAAGATTGCAGTCAACTCGTGAACTCGATGCCCAAGAGGATTAATGATCTTCTGAAAAATAAAGGCGGTCATATCATGTATTAATTTGTGAGTAATTTTTGGATTCTCAGAAATAAAACGCAAAAAATTGAAAAAATCGTAATTTTCCGTCTTGTTTCAATAATTAATTTGTACAAGGGTGAATATAACCTTTCCCTGCAACTAGGATACTGTCCATCAATCTGGAAATTGACAACAATTAAAGTCATATCCCCAAAAACATAGCAACTGCGACAACTTTAATAGTTAGCAACCATTTAGCTTCCTATATACACTAGATCAATTAATGGGGAAAATAATCATTAAATGTCTCTCCAACTTTCTTGAAACAAACAACATCATCAGTGATCTCCAAAATGCTTTCAGAAAGAAAAGACAAACCACTCACCATTTTAAAAGTCTATCTGAATCTATATACCAAGGTTTTAGTGAAAAATTCACTCTCACAACTACCTTTCTCGAATTCAGGAAAGCTTTCACTACTGTACGACATAACAGTTTCAGATATAAGCTACATACAAACCACTTCCTGACCAAACTAATAGCTGGATTTCTAATTTTTTACCTTAATAAAACTGCTAAAATCAAGATGAATAATTTCTCCTCCAATTACAATTCCCAAAACTCAGTTCTAAGCCACTATAATATAAGATATACATTCACAACATTCCATTTCCCACAACTTATTTATTATCACCTCAATATGTTGATAACATTGCCTTTTATAGCACTTTCTGCAACCAGAACCATGCAGCACAAAAAGTTTAAAAACACTCAATGCAACAGAGCAATGATGTAATATGTGATACGTTATACTCAACGAGACAAAAACGTTGCATAAAATAAACAGACATATAGGAAAAACTCAGAAATCTTAACACAAAACCTATATAACACAATAATCTCTTTCTCCTGAAACATCAAATTTTTAGGAATAACTCATAATCAAATTTACATGTGGACAAGCCACTTTAAAAACAGAATAAAATCTGTCAGAAAGAAAATAACATATCTTAGATGCATTGCTTGAATCAACAAAGGATGCAGTACCCAATAAATATTAAGAAAATCCAAAAGCTACACAGACCACTTTGAATATGTCTTCATCGCATTTTGCATCATGTCACCTAACCTTTTCAAAAAGCTTCAATCCTTACAAAATAAAGTTGTTAAAATCACTCAGATACTTCCCAGTTATACCTTTCAGGAACCAATAGACTGAAATATATGCATGACTAATCTCTTTCACTTCAGACTCTTTACTTCTTCAGATAAATTATTTGTCAACTGACCAGCGAAAGTGGGTTTTCCTTGGTTACTTCAATTATTCCCTACACCAAGATTCAGTCAAGTCACTGGATCCATAAATCTCCACCCTACCCCCCTTGAAAAGGATTATATGCCTCTGTCTTAATAAACACATTTGTATTCATAATATATTATATGAATAAATATAGTTCTTAAGTTATTTTTCTGAGTAAATTTTTACGTTTGAAGTTGGAGTGCTTGGTCCCATTTTTGTCACTGTATGTCAGCCACTTTATGACTCAAACACCCAAACTACAGTCACTTGATAGAAACAACCTAATGGCCCAAGCTCTTTACATAAATCTTCAATATGTATCTTTTATTTCTTGAGCTAATCTCCAGCTGAAAACTATAAGGTTTCTTTTCTATGTGCATTCTTTTGGTGTAACTTTATATTACTACTTGTTCCAAATTGTTTTCCATAAACCATACAGCTATAAGGTTTTTCACCAGTATATATTCTCTGACGTCTGTTTAATGTACTGCTTCTTGCAAATTGTTTCTTATACACTGTACAGCTATAAGGTTTATTCCCAGTGTGTATCATTTGAAGTATCATTTTTAAGTAACTGTTTGATTCAAATTGTTTTTCACAAACAGTACATATGTAAGGTTTCTCCCCAACATATATTCTTTGATGTGATATTCAGTAACTACTTGATATAAATTGTTTATCACAAAGTATACAACTGTGAGGTTTCTCACCAGTGTGTATTCTTCAATGTATTTTTAAACTACTGTTTCATACAGTCTGTTTCCACAAACTCCATAATTATAATATTTCTTCCCTGAGTGATTTCTTTCATGTTGTTTTTTAAGGGGCTATTGCTATCAAAGTGTTTTCCATAAACTTCACAAAAATACAATTTCTCTACACATTGTATCCTCTTCTCTTGGAATAAGTTATATGCTGTTTCAAGTTGTTTCTCTCTGACTACACAACTGTATGTTTTACCATTACACTGAAGTATATTAAATTTGTTTAGGTTTCTTCCATCTAAAGTTGTTTTTCTATATATACTACTGTTCGAATTTGAGGCCTTTGTAACTTTTCTACAGTGACCCCCACAACACATGCTCACACTGGTCTTTGAATCTCAAATAAATAATACCAAATCACAGTTAACAACAAATCTGGTGAACTTGTAACTATATTTAATGTTGTAATATGATCAGTACACATACTAATGAGTATGAATATAACCTGAGAATCTGAGTGCTTCCTTGGAAAGGTCCAGTTTGTAGAATACTTACTTTACACTTGAAAGGTCTCACATTTAACTCCACTCATAGGTTATGTTATAGAATAAGATAAGGAAAGTGTCACTATGTTCAGGTTTATGCAGTCAAAGACCAAAATAACCAAGAGGGCATGAAATAAAATCATGCCATCATCTGCTAAATTAAGAGGGGTAAATTCCACAGTATTTATGTTGATAAAAAAATAAATACAAAATCAAATTAAAAATATATTCACATATTATCAGTTATAGTGCAACTTCCACCCTCATTTTTTTCCACTTTGATACCCCACAGACCATGAAGCTTCTCATAAAAAAAAATGATTCAACCTTCATATTTAACACTTCCACAATTACACAAAAGGTTCACAGAGGAACATAATAAGTATTACAAGTTGCATACCTGAAAGAGGTTACAAAGCCTTCATTATTTATGAATGCTAAAATTCATATTATATTGCTACCATATCAAATTATAAGCTACATTTGTTTTTTTGACCAGCCAGAACAGCAAACCATTTGTGATAGTTTTCTAACCCATATGCAGGATGCCTTAAAGGTTCCAAGCATATTTTATGTTTGTGTAATAGTAAAATGCATTTCCAGTACCTTGATGTGAATTATCACACGTAGTATTCACAAAGTGACAAGCATATGGCTTCGAACAAACCATGCATATGTATCCATGACCTAAGTATGTTCAGAAAGCCCATAGTAATAGTATTTAGAGCAATGTTAATTTCTTTAAGGAAATTATACGTATGTTAAATCGTTTGTGTGAAATTTTTACAAATTAAAAAAAAATTAAAGTTAAAGTCGAATACTCTTAAAGCCATTTTTTGTGTGATAAAAATGACATTGTATGGCATATTTGTTGTATTATGTAGTTTGAGTAAGTTAAAAAAAAACACGATTATGAATCGAAAAACATCTCGGAATAACTACTATAGAATGCGAAATAAATGTACGTTCAATGTTGAGTTTAATACAAATGCCAAATCAGGAAACAACATGGGTGATCTTTCAAACGTTGAATGAAAATTGTTATCATTTAAATTATCTAAGTCTGCATGAAGAAATATGAGGTAGAATTGAAGAGAAGAGTGCATAGTTTTCTATTACCAATCCTTGAGAATCATAACTGGGTAATTTAAGTTATTGTAAAACGTTATATTTTTGATAAAACAGTATCAGAGAACAAAATAAGATTAATTTAAATGTTAAAACTGTAATTTTAACATTACCAGTTTCGTTTAACATTTAATTAATCATTCAATACAATTTTTGTTTGATTTCGTATATCTTTTATGGAAAATGTTCTACATTATACAAAGTGAAATACTACGTTACACTCTATCAGATTTTAAGGTTGCATTCGCCAGTTGCGAGTTAAAGGCTTTTCACTTACGCTTCTTTACAGCACAAACACATACTCTGCTGTTGTTGGGTGTGGAATTCTTCTACAGTAGGTGCCTGACTTGTTGGCAATATATGAACAGCATGCAATCCACTTGTTTACAATACAATATATACATTCGAAACAAGTTCAACGTATGTAAAACAAATTTTTTACAGCGTAATATGACAGGTATATCATACACGTTAAGGTGTTTTCGTCAAAAGTCAATTTAATCCAATTCGATTAATTTTGAAATCCAGTTGACAAGCCGAAAAAAATTTCCCTATATCTATTGTATTAGTAATGTGTACATCATTGGTTTACAATCATGACGCGACTTAACGAACTCATACAATCGTTTGGTCTTCTTTCTTCCAAATATTCCGTGGTCCTTTTGTCAAATTACACTCGAGTTGATGAAACTCCTTTCGTACAATGCCTTGACAGAATAAATTATTCCTCTTATCTCTTTTTTATTCTTAGTCTTACTTTAACATGTTAAAAATTAGGTCTATCGCTTCTACCGAAGTTAAATTCACGCCGAAATTTTTCATGGCCATAACTTCTCCCTCATCTGAAATTGTCTTCGATGTTTCCTGCTAATCTCACATTATTTATATGTTAATTATTAAATCGACTGATCGTTATAATCTCTGAAACAAATAGTTAAAAACGCTCCTTCCAACAGTCGTCTGCTAATAACTCTCTTATAATAAAAAATAAACAACTTTGAAATATTCATTCACAAAATAAATTAAAATTGTCTATAATTAACAGCCTTTTACATCGAAACACATAAAAAGAATCAAATGGCTTTTAATTTGTTTTTCTCTCAGAATGCTACCATTAACTACATCAATTAAAAGGAGTTTAACTTAATTACATATAAAACATATTTTTCACTTTAATGTTTACGTAAATCAAGTAATTTAACTTTAAACAGAGGATATCATCAAGTGGTTTTTCTCTGAAAACGGTGGCAATCATCAATTGAATATACTGGCTTAAAACATTAGTTGGCAACCCCCCTTACACCGTAGTGAACGTACCTGCTCAAAGCGTTGCGTCTTAGTCATTTTCTCAGTGTAAATTATGGAGTAGAAAAGAAAGTGTACATTCGTTAAGGGCATGACGTGAAAACGTTTTTTCATCATGAGACGAAACTGAAGTATTTGCACGTGATAATTATTCTAATGACGAAGAAAACCGTCAGATTTTTCATCATCTTCAAATTCAATTGTTTCAAGCTCTGAATGTGATTTAAATAGTGAATCAGAATCCATTGGTTCCCAACGGGTGTAAGGTATCATGATTTTGATCCATTTATTCGTTTACAATGGGTAAAGTGTCACGATTTTGATCCGTTTGTTCATTCTTTTAACAGTAGAAACGCTGGACTCGCAGATAAATTTAGGCTCACAGATGATTCTAAAGAATATTTTTTACTGCTATATTTGACCAAAGTATACTGAGTCGTATTATGCGTGAAACAAACTTAAGTCTTGTAAATTTTTGAATTCTGTAGAAAGTGAAAGTAACACTCCCTCTACCTCACGAAATTAGAAACTGGAGGATACAACTATTGGACAAATTGATTGCCTTCATAAAGGTGAGGTGATACACGCTCTTTTTTTTTTTCACCAAATTGAAATCTCAATTTTGAAATTTTCTAACATGTATCTTGTAAAAACTGGCAAGAAGCCATCATTGAGGCTGTTTAGTGACAATATAATTTACCAATTACTGGAAGGGTGACAAAAACTTTCCTAGGAAGACCTACATATCTTAACTCTTCCTGATAGATTTGTTAGAAAAGAAGCATTTTCCACGCTCTTTTCAGAAAGCATTCCATCCTCAGGAGTAACAAAAAGTAGACAAAGAAAATGTCATATATGTATCCATACAACAACAAAAAAATGAAAGAAACGAAAGGTGATGACTGCCCGATGTAAAAAAATACATTTTTAAACCCTAAAATTCATTTGAACTTGTAATAAATAAGTCTTTATTCTACTTTTCACTTTCTTTCATATTTTGTTCAAAGTTCATAATAAAAATTATGATTACGTTTAACAATTCTTTTACGTCCGTGGTGAGCTGCTACCTATAACATACCTGCTGTTTAAGGGTTAAAACAAAAGAAAAATTTACTATAATATAAACATAAATAAATACATGTTCTGGAGTAAAATTGTATATATGATTTAAATTAAAAGTTGCTTATTTTAAACTATTATGCTCAGGAGCATAGCCAGAAATGGTCATTGAGGGGGTAGTTTGAGTGCTTGATGCAAGAGCCGCAGGCGAAGCCATACTAGGGGATCCGGGGGCATGCCCTCCCGGGAAATTTTATAATAAAAACATAAAAGAAAAGCCTGAATTATTCATTCTGAGACCACCTTTTTGGAAAATTTCAGAATGGCACACTGAGGTGTTTGTCTAATTTTTTAAATCACAAATGAATATATAGGCCTATATATATGATATATAACTTAACAGGCCTAGCAAAGTAGGCCTACAGTCCTGTCATCAACATATAAAATATAGAGTCACTCAGGAGAGTGCAAAATATTAGTATAGTATCTATAATCTGTATTCATATATCATGGACAGTGTATGTTCAGATTTCCTGGATTTCAAGAATTAACTTCAAAAATAAACAATGAGTGGCACCGTGGCAGGCAGGCAGCACCATGGCACTAACCTAGTATTATTGGCGTCATCTATATTAAATCATTCACTATAGATGGCGCCAATGGTACTGTGAATGTGACGTTGACAAACAGAAGTTGCGATAAACAATCATTCACTATGTCAAGTCTGAAAGAGCAAAAGACACTGCATGGGTTCTTTAAACCCATTCATGAGGCTGAACCTGATCAATGTGCTGCAGCCAATCAGAATTGTCAACTGAATTCTCAGAGTCATAACCGTGGCCTTCTACCACCTCAGGTCTGGTCTGGGACATTGGAAATTACATTTCTGATGATGTCAGCATTGGTAAACAGGCAAGTCGACTCCCCATTATATTAATTTTGTATTAAAAATCATGCAAACACTGATGAGTTTTAGACTGAATATTCATTGCTGCTAGTGATTGTAGGCCTACAGCCACAGGATGTTAGGCCTGCTCTGTGAAGTACAGCTCTAAGCCTTTCTCTTAACAAACTTTCCTATGTGCAAAATAACTAGAACAATGTCTTTCTGTCTCTTTTAGATAAACGCTGAAACAAAAAATGCCTCCTTGAGAATGCCTGGAAGCCATGGAGTGATTATGTATTCCCCCAGTGTGGTCCAAGAAAGCTGCGTTTTCATCATCATTGGCTTTCACAGTGGAGATGGTTACTCCACATTCAACATGCAAAGGATGCTTTCTGCAAGTACTACTGTCTTTTTGTTCCTGATGGTGCTGGTGTTGGAAGCCAGAAATTGGGCCAACTAGTGAAATTTCCATACACAAACTGGAAGAAGGCTGTTGAAGACTTCAAGGCACATGAATTGAAACAGTACCACCAAGACAGCAAAGAAAAAGATAACAATTTTCTACAGGTCATAAACACAAGTTCATCTGTGCACTTGCAGCTTGATGCAACTTACAAGCAAGAAATTGAACAGAATTGGCAATATTTAATGCCTATTATTGATACTATATTGCTGTGTGGGAGACAGGGTTTAGCTTTGAGGGGAAAATATGATTCTGGTCCAATGTTTATTGGTGAAACTGATAAGGAGCCCATCAATAATGATGGGAATTTTTTGGGCAATTTTGCACTACAGGGCAAAGGGTGATGTCAAACTTTCAGCAAGCCTTAAGAATACAAAAAGGAATGCTATGTATCCGAGTCCTCAAATTCACAATGAAATATCAATGCCTGTAATACTCATGTTCTTGATGCTTTGGTCAACAGGGTTAATGCTGCAAAGTGTTTCTCAATATTAGCTGATGAAACAACAGATATTTCAGGCATTGAACAGTTTTTGCTGTGTGTTAGCTATTTGCATGCCAATGACAACTCTGTTGCAATGAGACAAGAATTTTGCAATTTATACCTGTTTATAATGCAACAGGCAGAGACTTGGCTGATGTTATCATAACCTATCTGATAAAATATGGTATTGACATGGCTTACCTGTGAGGACAAGGGTACGACGGTGCTACCTCTATGAGTGGGAAATTCAATGGTGTCCAGGGACACAAAACTGATAAATTCCCACTTGCACCCTATGTACACTGCAGTGCCCATTCCCTAAACTTGGCAATTTCTGATGCTTGTAAAGAAGTTCTTATGTGAAATTGCATGGGAGTAATTTCTAGCATTGAAAACTTTCTCAATACACCCAAATGAAAGCATGTTTTAGCTCTTTTCTTTGGTGGAGAATAAAGCACTTGAATAAAAAAAAAGTTAGAAAGGTCTCTGGCCCACCCAGTGGGTTGAGAGGCATGGCTCAGTCATTGTCTTTCTAGAATTAATCCATACAGTTTAAGATGCCCTTGAGACCATATCAGGTTGGCAAGACAGAGATTCTGCCACACAAGCCAATCAACTGTTGTGTTCTATAACACAGCCAGAATTCATCATCACTCTACTTACCATTGCTAAATTGTTTTCCTTTAGTTTACCTCTGTGCAAATTACTGCAGCAACAGAACACTGATTTCGGTGCAGCAATGCATCATGCAGAAATAGTGGGAGATTTAATCAGTTCACTCAGAAATAATACTGTGAATGAATTTAACGACATTTTCTGTGAGGCTCAAACTTTGTGTAGTGAGCTTCAAATTGACATCATAATACCAAGGCAGGATAAAAGACAGATGTACCATACTAACCCAAAAACCACTAGCCCTGAGGAGTACTTTTGTATTGTTGTATTTCTACCATTTGTTAATCACTTTCTTTCAGAAATATGTGACCGTCTGTCCAGTCACAAAACTCTCCTTACAAACTTCATGTGTCTACTACCATCAGGATCTACCACAGAATGGTCAGAACATACAGCACAACAATGTGACCAAATTAAAGAGTTGGTCAATATATAGAGGGCTGACATTGACAGCATTTCACTCGCTGCAGTATGTGAACATAGGGTTTGGTACAAATCACTTGCAAACAACAAACCAAAAAATATCATAGATGCATATGCAATGTGCAATGCAGAAATGTTCCCTGTCATTTCTAAACTGTTGAAAGTATTTGTCACACTGCCTGTGTCAATGAGCTCAGTAGAGTGTTCGTTTTCAACTCTCAGAAGACTCAAAACGTATTTGAGAAATACCACCACTGAAGATCGATTGAATAGCTTGGCCTCATTATACATTCACCGTGATATTAAAGTTGAACCAAATTGTGTTGTAGATGTCCTGGCAAGAATGAACACATGCATTTGAGCCTTTAATAGATATTTCATTGTATTTCTCTAGTTCTGATAAAACTTGCTGTATTAAAAGTGTTCAATAAGAAATTTGCATTTGTCCATTTGTTGTGTGTGAAATTATCTGTCATGCAATCACAGATCTTTATGAAACTTTGCAGGTGGCAACTGAACTTGTCTAAAAAGATTGGGTCCATGAAGGGTGTTCTGCTTCAAACAGTTATGTGATAACATTTGTGCCTAGTTATGATATAAAATAAAAGATTTTGACAAAAAAATAGCTGTCGAGTCATTAATTACAAATAAATGGTATTGAAATAGCTACATTTCTCAGTAAGTTTGCTGACTAAACTCTTTCGTATTACATCTTACAAAAGTTTGTTATTTATTGTTTGAAATTTTCTTATTCTACTCTCACATCTGCAAATTATGCTTAAACAAACATACAACACAAATACCATAATCACAAAGATATGAAAATTAACCATTTACAATTTTCATAAGTGAAATATGTATTTTATCACAAAATTTAAAACATTCTATGTCCTAAGTCACTAAAAATG
This sequence comes from Tachypleus tridentatus, assembly GCF_004210375.1. Lineage (NCBI taxonomy): Eukaryota > Metazoa > Arthropoda > Merostomata > Xiphosura > Limulidae > Tachypleus > Tachypleus tridentatus. Next base: position 110,367,393 of record NC_134836.1, on the reverse strand, counting down.
CAAGACAATCAGCAGCTAGATGCTTTGTAATAACATGACTAATATAAGAAATAGCCTTCACTGACAAAAGTGTTTCATTCAAGTTAAACTTCCTATTATCATATTCTGTTTTATCACATTTATATTATGGTAACATTATGGTGCACTAATAATGGAAAAATTAAATCCTGGTTGAAGTGGGCCATTTAGTTAAGAATCCATAATACCACAAGGCAAAGAAAAACCAATGCTAATAACAAGCTATAATTAACTTTAGTTAGATATTCCGGTCATATAATATCTATAACAACCAATTATTACTTGAGCTTATTTATTAACTATCATGTCAGTGTATGTTTGTTGGATTTTGCAAAAAATTAACAAAGGACTATGTGCTTTAGCTGTTCTCAAGTTTTTCAGGTGACAGACTAAATGTAAGATGGCTAGTCATTACCATCTACAACAAACATTTGTCAAGACAAAATATAAGATTTGAATGTTATATATCCATGGCTGAGGCTGATCTCTGTTTTTTGCAATAACAAATCATTAATCTTGGAACCTTAGATTCATAGTCTGCCACACTACCTGTCAAGTTCAATTCAATATGTTCATGCTGTTGCTAAAATATATCTTCTATAATAGCAATCAAACATATCCTGCCTTTGTGTACATCAATCAGTCACAATGAAATTAAATTTCAAGAAATGTTTAACAATATTTGTGAAAGGAATTTCATCAGACAAGCATTCTCAGTAACCTTTTTTAACAATGCAACATTCTCAGTGATGTGGAAGATAAAAACTAGTCATCTTCATACACTGCTGGTTTAAATCTGATCATTAGATCTTAAGTTATCATTACTTAATAAATTGTTGGTTGTCACAGGTAGGGAAAACCTAAATCACTTTTGATATCCTTTCATTTCTCCCCCAGAAGAACAACACTAAATTTAGAGGTTTGATTCTCCAATATAAACAGCATAGAGCTTTATATGACTTCATTATAGTAAAATAAATACAAAAAAAATTGTCATTTTACAAAATTAATCATGAAAAACCAAAAAAAAGTTAAATTATATATTCAACCTTATTCATTTACTCATATTTTATGATTATTTTATCACGACTTCTAATTATACGCACAATTACCAAAATAAAAATAACACCACCTAAATAATCTTAAAACATTTTCTGCAGTAGTAAAATATTTTAGTACATATCCTCTCAGTACTTCATACTTCTATATCTGTAATCTGTTTTATTTCTGGGAGAAAGGATTATAACATTAGAACAGTTTTGCTTGCAAACTATGTCACAAAAGTTCCAGTTGCAAAATTAGTTATGTTTAAAACAAATATTCACTTACTTACATTTTTTAACCTTGGAAAACTTTTAAAACACTATAAATTAAAACTGGATTTTATTAATGTTTTGAAATAAGTCTTTACATAACTAAACAGTAATTTGTATACAGAGCTAATTAAGTAAATTAACTCTTACCAACATTAACTTCAATACCAAGAATTACAGTTCATCACAATATATTTTACAAATTCAAAAGCTCAAAAGAAAATCTCAAGCATTTTAATTTCCATTGATTGCAAATCTTTTATTTCCTGCAGAAAATATTTTGTACAATGGAAAGCCAGTTTTCATAGAAGGAAAATATACAGAAGTTTAAAAATTAACTTAATGACATCATAAAAACAAACCACCTTCATTTCTGAATTCGATCTCAGTTCTGCACTTCTCCCAGGTTTAATAAGTAGGAACAACCATAAACTTCATAAGGATATAATTTTTAGGTTGAAATTTTGATTTACACTTTTCCAGGGTAACAGTTTAAATTACTAACTGAATGATCTAAATGAAGAATATTCATATAACAATTAGCTGTGGAAAGTTTGCTTTGTCATAATTATCAGTAAGTCAGTAATTATGTAAATATTCTTCCCTACTTACAGAAATTATATATAAGTATTTGAATGTTTGCAAGTGGAGAACAAAACAAATCAAGCATCTTTAACACATGTTATAAATTTAAGATATTAAAAACAATTCAGTAAAAAAGTTAGCAATTTATGTTTATTTTATGGCAAAACAAAACAGAGATGAAAAGTATGAGTAACCATGAACAACAAACTGACTGGTGTGAAAAGAATGTATGTCGTGTTAACATTGACTGAAGGACATAAATGGTGTGTGATGGTGAACATTGTTCATTTTCCAATTGGGAGTAGTTCATGCATTACAGATAAATCCAAACATAAGTTTAGTAAATGTGGACTTCCAAAACATCTGTGGAAGAATTTACAGTGAACCATGAAGTTCTTATTAAGATCTGTGTTTTTCTCAATGCACTTATGTTAACTTACTGTATTAGGCACTATTTAGGTAAGACTGAGGTTACACCAGCTGTGAATATTGTGGAAGATTCTGCTACACTGTAAACTGTTGCTTCAAAGTTTAATGTGACCCCCAATGTAGCAGCAAGATTTTGGAAACATGAGCAATTCATTGAATCAAAAGCCAGGAGACCAGGTTCGGACCACCCATGTGCCACAAGACAAAGGCACAACTGTTACTTTGTGAACTTAGCATTACAGAATTCTCAAAGTATTGCTTGAAGCCAACAAACTGATTATCAAATAGCAACCTGTGTCCATGGATCTAACTAAGCTGTTCATAACAGACTTCATTGATATGAATTAAGAGCCAGATGATGCACTCATGTCCCAGTATTTTACCATACAGCACTGTGCTACATGTTGCATTTACATCACAACTGGTACATTTGTTACTGAAGATTTGTACTATGTCAACAAAATTTGGTTTCATCTCTTCATTAGTGACAGATATGTCATATCCATGTATTGCAATGTTAGGAAAGCTTACAATACTGTAGAATCTGATCATTATGGTTTGGTTCTGTTACATTCTGAATAGAGATTTGTTTGAACTAATTTTTGTTGATGGAAGTTCCTTATCTGCAAAACTGTATTGAGATAACACACTACCCCTGTTGCAAGACTGTCAGGTGTCTCAGGACAAAATTTCACATTGGTGCAGGATAATGCCAAGATATCCATGAATTACCTAGAAAAACACAGTGATGGAATGACCTTCAAACTCATCAGACTTTAAACATGACTGGAACAAACAGTGTAGACAGGTTCATTGCAATACAATTTCCCTGTCAAGGTTGGGAATCTGCAGCAAACCTTGACAGACAAATGAAATGCAGTGTCTCAGGGCTACATCAACTGCCATTATGAGAAGTATGCCAGCATATTGTCATTACTATATACAGACTCATGGCAGTCATACCTCTTACTGGATAATAACCATGAACAAGAGTTTTGTGTTCCTTGTGATTTCATGTTACATACTGTACCTACGATTAAAATTAAGGTACTTTGAATTCATTTTATCTAGGTCATGCTCAAAACTGTGAGAACTAAATTGAGCTTGCTGCACAGTCATTCTATTGGGGCCAACTACCTAAACCAGGAGCACAAAATCAAATTTGGTTTGTTCTGATGTGCAATGCTACTAATGTAAAAGATGGCAAGACTAGGCCCACGATGTTTACATTGTTTATGTTAAGTCTGAGACTTAACCACAGTGTGTGAATCTATGTTCATATATTAGAATACTGAAGTAATTATGGAAAAGAATGTGTGTTCAGTGTTTAGTGATTGTAGGACAGTCGACACAACCACTGGTTGGTCCAACATAGCACGTAAAATCTGTTGCAAGGTGTGCACAAAGACATTTCAACTATGAAAAAATGATCATCATAATCATTCACTCACACAAGGAAAGTAGAAAACACAAATTTAATTTATGTACTTTCCAATATATGCATACAAGTGTCATTACATATTTCATGACAGATAGTACAGTTACAACTAGGCCTACAGCGTCAAGTACTGGGGTCAGTACAGAAACGTATGTGCCTCGAGATATGTAGGCTAGATCTAGGGCAATGTATCCAGAGGCTGCCAACCTATATCAATGAAGATATTCAAAATAGAAATTCCTTGGACTTTAGAAACTGTAACTCAGCATAACTCATGTAAGTCAAATGAAAATACTGGGTTGTTGCAGCTATCCATGTTCACTGATAGTAATATTTGAAAAGCATTCAAATGTGAAAAGTTAGAAAAGGGTATTTGACAAGGTTTAAACTGGCAACATACATACGGGATAAGTTGAAACTTGTAACAGGTGAACATATACTGACCAGAAGAGAAACACTCTTCAAATACAATAAATTTGCTCAGTGAAGACTATGAGAAAAGTAGAACTGTTAATAAATAAAACCTTCTATATGGCTCTATCTATCACATTTAGAACCAAGATTTGAGTTCCTGATAAAATGTATGTAAAGTAGATGAGGAAGGTACAATCTATTAATAATTAAGATTTTCTTATGGTTCTATCTACTATAATTAAAACCTTGACTTTTGTACTTGGTAAGGGCATACCTCAAGTAGATAATCAAAAGGATAAGTTATAAGAACTTCTTTAGGGTTTTACCCACCATATTTGGTATAGTAATCTTAGTTCCTGATAAGTAACTACACAAAGTAGAATAACATGGTGAAACAGTGATCATTCCAATCTACCAGTGCTGGTTGCAGGGTTCAATTCCCTATAGTGGACATTGGAAATGGACTAAAGTATCCCCACTTTTGGTTTTTTAATATTTTATGACATATTGCAAGGTTATACACTGGGCTGTGTGTGATGTGCCAACTACAACTATCAAACCTTAATTCATAATATTGTAAGTACTCATAATTAACAGCTGATGTAACATTTCATTTATGTTCTTTTAATTTAATGTTTCTTCCAGAGCATTTTCAACAAAACTCAAAAAAATTTATCATATTCAAAAACAATGTATACTTTGATATTTTTTCAAGTTATTACCTAACACAAAATTATTCTATGTGCATTTTTGATGTGATTTCGAGTAAATAATTTTAGTGACAAATTTAACAACTAATGGTTCCCCTCAGTGTGAATTCTTTGATGTTTTTTTAAGTTTGATTTTTTTCCAAACTGTTTTTTACAAATTTCACAACTATAAGGTTTCTCCCCAGTATGTATTCTTTGATGATATTTTAAGGTACCTTTTGTAACAAAGTGTTTTCCACATACTGCACAACTGTAAGGTTTTTCCCCAGTGTGTGTTCTTAAATGACTTTTTAAATCACCTTTTGATACAAATTGTTTTCCACAAATTTCACAGCTGAATGGCTTCTCTCCAGTATGTGTATTATGATGTCTTTTTAATGCTGAGGTTCTAGCAAATTGTTTTTCACAAAATGCACAACTGTAAGGTTTCTCCCCAGTGTGTGTTTTTAAATGATTTTTTAATTCACAGTTTGATATAAATTGTTTTCCACAAACTTCACAAGTGTATGGTTTCTCTCCAGTATGTATTCTTTGATGAAGTTTTATGTAACTGTTGGAAACAAAGTGTTTTCCACATATTGCACAACTGTAAGGTTTTTCCCCAGTGTGTGTTCTTAAATGACTTCTTAAGTCACCCTTTGATATAAATTCTTTTCCACAAATTTCACAGCTGAATGGTTTCTCTCCAGTGTGTGTGCTATGATGTCTTTTTAATGCTGAGGTTCTAGCAAAGTGTTTTTCACAAAATGCACAACTGTAAGGTTTTTCCCCAGTGTGGATTCTTTGATGACCTCTTAATGAATCCTTTGATATAAAGTGTTTTTCACAAATTGGACAATTGTATAGTTTGTCCCCAGTGTGTTTTTTTTCATGTTTTTTCAAGGCAGAGTTTGATCCATATTGTTTTTTACAAAATGTACAACTGTAAGGTTTCTCTTCAATGTGTGTTCTTAGATGACTTCTTAATGAATCCTTCAATATAAAATGTTTTTCACAGACTGCACAACTATAAGGTTTCTCCCCAGTGTGTATTCTTTGATGATTTTTAAAGACAGTACTTCCTGCAAATTGTTTACCACATACTGCACAACTGTAAGGTTTCTCCCCAGTATGGGTCTTTTGATGCATTTTTAAGTCAGAGTTTCTTACAAACTGTTTTTCACAAATTTCACAATTGTAAGGTTTCTCTCCAGTGTGTTTTTTTTTATGGTTTTTCAAGGCAGAGTTTGTTCCATATTGTTCTTTACAAATTGTACAACTGTAAGGTTTTTCTCCAGTGTGTGTTCTTTGATGCATTTTTAAATCTGAGTTTCTTAAAAAATGTTTTTCACATACTGCACAACTATAAGGCTTCTCTCCACTATGTATTATTTGGTGGTGTTTTAAGGTACTGTTTGTACCAAAGTGTTTACCACACACTGTACAATGGTAAGGTTTCTCACCAGTGTGTGTTCTTAGATGAATTTTTTAGTTCACTGTTTTTTCTATATTGTTTTTCACAAATTATACAACTGTAAGGTTTTTTATCCATGTGTATTACTTGATGTAATTTTAAAATATTCATTGTACCAAAGTGTTTTCCACACACTAAACAATTGTATGGATTCTCTGCTGTGTGCATTTTTTGATGATTGTTAAAATAACTCCTTGTTACAAACTGTTTATCGCAAACTGTACAACTGTATGGTTTCTTACCAGTATGTGATCTTTGATGCAGTCTTAATTCACTATTTGTTCTAAATTGTTTTCCACATACTGTACAACTGTACGGTTTCTCCCCAGTATGTATTCTTTGATGTTCTTTTAAATCACCACTTCTTCTAAAATGTTTTCCACAAACTGCACAACTGTATGGTTTCTCTCCAGTATGTATTGTTTCATGTTGTTTTAATTCACCCTTTCTTCTAAATTGTTTTTCACAAACTGTACAAGTGTATGGTTTCTCCCCAGTGTGTATTGTTTGATGTGATTTTAAGTTATATCTTGATACAAAATGTTTTCTACAAATTCCACAACTGTACAGTTTCTTCCCAGTATGATTTCTTTCATGTTGGTCTAAAGGAATGTTGTTCTTAAAATGTTTTCCAAAAAACTGCATAATGATATAGTTTCTCTCCAGATTCTATCCTCTCTTTTTGTGTTAGATTATTCATTGTTTCAAATTCTTTTCCGCTCATTACATAACTGTTACGCTGATGTATATTAAATTTGTTTTGGTTATTTTCATTTGAAGTTGTTTCTCCACATATATCATTGTTTGGTTTTGGGGAGTTAATAACTTCTACAATGTAATCTTCTTGCTTCGTTGTATAATAACCAGGACAGTGACTCACACAGCAGTTCTTCATATCTGAAATAAATATAAAAAATATCTCATCATAGTTCACATCTTTGATGAACTTCTATATGTATTTAATGTTCTCATATGACTAAAATTTTCAAATCAATATGAAAGTTAAAAACTAATTATAATGCAGTTTTCATAGATTCACACTTTATAGCAAATTTTATACCTGAATCACAATAGCATTAGAAACAAACTGAAGGTAATATTACATTTTTAAGAGATTTTTACTAGATCAAGTTAATACACTTAAAAAATACGATAAAACAGGGTCGCAATAATCAATTCACTTTTAAATGGTATCTTTAATGATTAACTTTTAGAAATATTTTCTTACTTGAAGTGGTAATTTATAATGAAATCATCTAATATTTTGTTTGCTTAAACAAGTTGAGTAATGTTAATATTTTATACATTTATTCAAAAGTTCTGTTGGCAAGTTATAAATTAATATTAATAAATGCATAGGTTCAAACAGAACTAAAATATTTATCAACTGGTTCATTATAGTTTCTTTCCATTTCATTTCTCAGAAACAACTATTTTTCTCATTATTCAAATTAAATGTTTTGTTGGCATTTTATCACTTCAAGATCCGTTACACAAAAAACTTCAAATTAGAATGAACAGAAGACATAAAATTTAGATCTAAACACTCCAAACTAATCATGTTTCATTTGGTTTAATAACTTTTAAAAATTACCAATAATTTAAACATTTGGTTATCCCAGTGCACTTTGAGATTTAGATATTTGTACTTACCAGGTGTACTTTCAATCACAGATTTAATTTCTTCTTGAAATTCAGTTTTTGTTTTCACGTTCATGTTATTATAATCTGAATGATCTTGAGCATCATCACTGGGTTTTGAAATAATACCACCTTCTAAGAGATCACCAGGTTGCTCTGCTTTCTCTTGGATAAATATGTCCTGAAATCAAACAATATATTCAAAAGGTCAATAAAAATAATAGTGTTATTATTACACAGTCTGTATAGTTAATCAATTTAAAATATCACAATTAAACTAATAAACCTGATGCTTTAAATTCAAGACAAAGCAGCATCATGTGACGAAACAACACACAGGAAAGAGTGTGTATTATTAACAGGAATGACAGTTTAACTATTTTCCACCTTCAGTAGTTTTGATTATAGAAATCCAATCTACTAGATATTTTCAGTGGAGATGCTTCACCCTACCCTTAATTCATGTCCAGTTTCAAGACAATCCTTAAGAAATACACAAGATATAAAACTTTATATTTTGATTCAATTTTCTTTTTCTTAAAGAAGGTATGAACTTCCATTCAGTCATAGTAGAATAAATGAATCATGAAATTTAGCAATATCATCACATCTCAATTTCGGTTCAATGAACTTCTCATAGATGCTGTGGTCAAAGGTTGGAATAAAGACCATTTATTAACAAAATTTTAAGCCCACTGGGCTATAAAGACAGCCAAGTAGGATGCTGTGGTAAGGACAAGAACATGCACCATACTGAGGAGAAAGCTGTAAATGTCTGAAATGAAGTGAAAGATAATAAGACTCTCAGTTAGTTTACAAACTCTGGACTGTATACAAAAGTAAAGATCCTCAATACAGTCATCAAGACACAGATTATGTAACAGATTAATAGACAAAATGTTAACAACAGATGACTGAAGATTCAAGACAGGGAAAACTCTGTGAACATATTCCAGTTGCCATCAGGGAAAGAAGTGGAGCCAATGAAGGAAATATTGGCAGTAAAAAAAGGTAAGGCACTGAGATAAGTAGATGAGAAGAAAGGGAGGTTGTGATCAGATAGTATATACTCTGTTACTTGACACTTTCCCTCAGAATCTGCATCACCTCAGTTAAGACTGTGTTTGTTAAAGTAGCTAGAATTAAGAAGAATGTAGGCAAGGCCTGTCTGATCAAAATGCTGAGGTACAATGGTTGACAAGTGGAAACACATATGGCAATAGTTTTTACTCTTGTGCTGATTGTCCAAATCATAATGTGTGCATTCTGGGCAAAATACACAGGATGTTAAGAATTGACCAATGTCTTAAGGTGATATAAACTACAACTCAAACCTTGACAGTTACACAATATCTGCATCAAAGTGACCACTTTTAGATACAAGGATCAATAAAAAATGGGTAAGAACCCTTATTTTTCTCATTTTAAAAAGACTTATAACTTATATATTAATGTAATGAATATCATTCATTGATAACATCTGTCAACTTGATTCTCAAGCATGCTTTCAGATAGAAGGCTAAGCGAGGACAAAAACATAAATTACAGAGAAAAAATAAAAACATTATAAATTTTTGTACAAACCTGTTCCTCAAATAACAATTAATAATAAAGTACAACTGTAACATGTTATTTAAATAATGAAAGTAATTTAGCTTATTAATGAAGTAAAAGAAACTTAACAAAACCTGCAGAATAATACATCCTGTCATACTTTGATAAAGATCAGGAAAATAGGACTTCAAAATACTGAGTTAAAATATTTTATTAATATCCTCAGTAAAACTTAAATGTCATGTAAAGCCACAAGAAAAGAAAAAAATATTTAAGTAATCCACGTATCTAATAACCCTTCCACAATGATCTCAGTAGAAAGCAAGAGTTCGTCTACACATTTCCACACATAAAGTATTTGCAATATTACTTTTGATACATGTACATCTTTACAAAACCTGGTAAACTATTAGTAAAGATCACAATTTTCTGAACAAAAAAATAACAGATTTTTTAATGAAATATTTTAACTAATTATTTGTTTGTGAAAATGTCTAGACTGTTTTATTACTAGTCTGAGTGGAAGGTGATTTCACATCATGATTAAAAAATCTATTATTCACACCAAAAAATCTCAAATATTATTTTCATAATTTCTGAAACATCCTAAATACATTTCAAATGTTTGTTGTCAGTTAGACTTTATATTTTATATTATTTTCTATACCTGAAATATGTGGAATCTGTCACTTGACCAACACGGTAACTATCATAAAAAAATTATAAAAGAAATACAAATTATGCTTCTTTCATGTTGAAATAACTACATATTATGCTAAAAAAATACAAATGTTTAGCCGAAGTAATTTAAGTGTAATAAATATATATAATTTTTTTAATTAAATTGACCTTCTAGTCATAACTTGCACTGACAAAGTGAACGTGCAATACACTCATATTATAAAGTAATATAAAACTGACCTTTAATCTTCACTGCCATAGCTGTGTTTTAGTCAATTAGTATTTTGTAATGTACAATCACATTATATATGTATATAAATTATTACTCTTTGGAAATAAATTATTAAAAACTTATTTTTCTTAAAATATAGCACAACAAATAAAGAAGTAAAGCAAACAACTGTCTCTTCTAGCTATGATCTTTGCTGCTGAACACAGGTTGCTAAGCCTTTCAAAATTTCACGTGTGTGACACCAAAGTTTTTGTAAGGTTTTATACATAACTATACTGATAACATTAGAATTTATCAAGTTTCATGCCTGAGATGTATTTAGGTTTGAGAAAATATGAACTTTAAACAAACTAAAAACACAACCAATATTTCTAGAAGGTAGGTTGCATCTTTAGTTTCTTCTACAGCATAAAATGTCTCCATTGGTTATTCGTGTCATATATTGAAGTAATTGTATTTAAGGAACTGTTTCCACATGCAGGAAGAAGTGAATGGGGCAGCTATATTTGATTCAGTAGATAAGTCATATCTCAGCAAAATAGAAAGATGTCACATTCTTATTTAAGATTCTAGCTTCTTAATATTGGTAATTTTAGTTCTTAATTTCCACAAAACTACAAAATTTGCATCCTGACATCACAAACATCTAATTTAAAAGAGTGCTGCATTCAACATACAAAGTGATTCACTAATAGATTTAGGTGTGTTCTTTTAATATTTACTTTTAAATTAAGAAAATAACTTATATATAATACTAAAGTTGGAATTATAATTTACAGTTTGATTCCAAACTTCTTGATATAAATCAATAAAACAATAGAATTTTGATTGCAAATGAACAAATGCAAAGACATGCTCTATGACCTGACTCGTCGTGAAAGGGTTAAATCAATGACACTTGTACAACTTCAAATAAGAATTTTAAACTGATACATGTGGATGGCTCTTTACTAAATTAAACACTAAATTTACTAAATCATTACACATTCAAATTATAATCAACAATACATCTTATCTTATAGAAAATTTTAACATTTCATATTGTTTACAAAATTACGAGTGATTTAACACAGCATTTTTGCATTATGTGAATCATTATAGCTGACTTGAAAGAGAAATTACGAAAAGGCATTATGTACCTCACAAGTGGTATGACACAGGATTCTACACATTCACACTATAAATAAGATTGATGTTCACAGAATTATACATGATGTAATCTGAGACTACTTGACACAGAACTCTAGATATTCATGTAATGTACATCACTGCCCATTTGACATTGCGTTCTATACATTCATCTTCAGTTCTAAGTATTTTTTTTAAAGGGAATCACATCAACAGACAAGGCTCGATTATTAAGAACTCTTATTACTCAGTTTGAATACCAGAAAGATTATAATAATTATAGAACATTGTTTGCTTTGTGGATGATTTTACAGTGTTCTTGGGTGCATTACTTGATGAAATAAAAATTTACAATATCTGTACCCAGTGGCAGTGCATAGGAGTGGGGGGGAGCTTGAACCTCCCTCAAAATGAGCCAAGCCCCCCTCATCCCCCCCCAACAATATTGTTACCTACATATATTCATAAAATATGGAAAACACAATCGTCGTTGATGCTTAACAATTATCATCAAAGAGACATAGATCTGTAGAACTCAACGTCTTCATTAAGACAAAAGTATGTGTCATGCGTCTCATAGCAACGTACTGAATGCACTGAAACTCATGCTCTGTATTGCCGCTCCCTGTGTAGCTTTACTCTTAATGGTATATTAAATATTCAATCTAAGCTAATCTTGATTTTCTTTATTATTATGTAATACCTTGGGTGGAATTTAGGTGAGCTTCCTCTTTTACATATACACATATTTTCATAAACAGATTATTTCTAATTTGTAATAATGAATTATTAATCAGAGTATGAGTTTCCAATGAACACTGCATTGAAAATGCAGTTCAAAATAGCACACCTTTCTAAAATATATCTTGATATTTACATTATTATATTTTACCATTTATATTTCATATTGATGGCATTTTGGGAAGCCCCTCCACAGTTTATCTCAGCCCCCCCAACGAAAATATCCTGGCGCCGCCACTGTCTGTTCCATCAGAATAACAAAACGTAAGCCTAGATTTCATTAATAGAATAAAACAAGATTAGTAATTCTTTGATAGACTCTTTAGACAGAGTATTCATGTTGAAACTTTGTAGAATGGACAGCCACTGTCTGTTGTGGAGACACAAGTGTAGAGGATGATGCTTTGAAAGTCTTTCACCTTTGAACCTGAAGACTTTGGAAACATTGTCCTCTACACTTGTATCTCCAAAACAGGTAGTTGCCATCCATTCTACAAAGTTTCATCAAGACACTAATAAGTAATAGACTAAAGAAACAGACTACCTTGTCAAAATATTGGTTCAAAATAATATGGTAGCCTTTTTACAGATTAAAAATCCCTCAGAAGACATTCCAAGCTGTTGATTGGTTTTTCATATATCACATATTGAAGTAAGTGAATATGAAGGATTGTTTCCAAAAATTTAAAGAAGTAAATCTGGCCACTGTCTTTGATTCAATAAATAAGCCATATCTCAGACAAATAAAAAGATACAAGGTATTTATTTGATATTCTAACTTGTTAATATTGGTAATTTTTCTTCCTAATTTCTACAAAACTATAAACTTAGTATCTTGATATCACAAACATCTAATTTAAATCAGTGCTGCATTCAACATACCTCATTATTTAGGTTGTTGTTCTAATATTTACTTTAAAATTGAGAAATTAACTTGCATATAATATTAAAGTTAGAACTATAATTTACAATTTGATTCCAAACTTATTGAATAAATTCATAAAATAGTATTTCATTAAAAATCAACAAATGGCCTGTGACCCTACAACTTGTTGAAAAAGGGTTAAATGAAAATTTAATATATTTGTACCATAAGTATAAAAAAACATTAGCTTATATAGGGTGGCCCGTGTATAAGGCCCTGCCCATCCATATGTTATTATGTTATATTCAATAATACTAATCATGAGTTGAAGGTAGCTGTTACTGTGGCATTTGGAACAATAACCCCTGCTATGTTGAGGAAAATGTCTCACAGAATATGGCACTGCATAATATTATGCAGCGAGAATGAGGGACAGCACAACAGATACACTGGACACACATGATACATGGATGGGTATGGACTTACGGGCCATCCTGTATTTCATTGACAGAAAAAACAAGACAAGTATTATGTTTCTCATTTTTCACATATATTCTTTACTTAATATTTTGAAATTAACTACAATTACATCACTCTAGATGGTAACTCGGGATGAACATCCTCCATGTGTTTGATAACTTGCAAGATGAAATTATTAATTTAACATTATTCAAGCATCAATAAAATACCAGAATTAGATTGATAATTACAAGCTATGAACTATTTAGGACACACAATTTTCCTGTAACAATATGCAGTCAATCTAGTATGAAAAAAGGTAGTTAAATTTATTTTACTTATGCTTATGATGGTGATAAGGTGACTTAAATTGATAAAGTTGTTATAGAGTTAAGGTTGAGAAAATAACAAATAAAATACAATATTTTGATTTAAAACTGACATTTATTTAAGAACAAGTATTTTCAAACTCAATATGAAAATCACTTTTTACTAAGAGCAGTCCACACACTGATTCCATGAATATAGACACTTACTGAATCACAAATATTTATGTAAAACAATTAATTAAAAAATGTTACTTCTTGTCCTGTAATATTTAAGAAAAGAATACCATATTTTATGAAGATACACCAAACATATAACTTAGAGAGTGGAAACACTGATGGTCTCCATGAGATAAACAGTCACTGGAATCCACCAAGTCTACTACAACAGGGTTAAAACAGAAAACTACACAACGAACTAGAACTCTTGAGACAAATTGGCAACAAGTTGAACCATACAAATTGTAAAGAAGAGTTGCGATATCCTAACGACAGAAAATTCAGAAACGGAATAATTCATGGCAGGAATCATCCATCTGCCCTAACAACAATACACAATATAATTAAAACGAATCTCTGCTTGAACAGAAACAAAGCTCACCTACAGAGTTCTATGGAACTGAACTGTTTTTAAAAGGTACTGGTAAATCATCACTCTAGTACACTAGATGGAATAAACAAGGAATGTAGGATGGAACATCACAACCTTACAGAATGACAGAAATATATACTCAGAAGTATCTAAGCTTTTATATGGAATAATTACTATAAAGTTAAGAGTATTTTCTGTGGAAAAATTCAAAATGAAACTTGTGAACTGTTGCAAAAAGGGCTGTTAAATTGTTTGTTTATAACAGTGCAACAAATCAGTAGTGAATTTCCTTAGCTTGTAACAGCAACCATGTAATAACCAACTAGTCTCAAGAAGATGTCCAGAGAGACAAAATGATAACAATGTATATTCTCTTCAAGAACACAACTGTAAAAGCTCTAATTTACAACTTACCTCAATTTCCTCTACATCTCTATCACAAATATCTTCTGTTTCCTCTTTTATCATATCAAACATCAAATTGGTATGTACAGATCTTTCTTCAAAGTAACTAGTTTTTCCTGTAGCTAGAAACATGAACAATACAGACTTCTTGTTAATTATAGTTAATAAATCCTGTATAAAGTGGATAAATGTAAAACTGTGAATAAGTATGATGCCTGTACTGCATTTTATCAAGAACATTTAAAACTTAAGTTATACTGAAAGAGCAATAAAAGGAGACAGTATAATTCTGTCTTCAAACTACAAATATATAAAAAATAAAAAATGACAAATAAATAAAATTTTACACTGAAAAAATCACATATGAACTCTTTACTAACAGTTCATAGTGGGTTAATCCTTCATCTCAGTTAATACTTGAATGTTCTCAGCTTTATCCCACTCACAGATGACAGTATAGAATAACATTAGGAAAGTGTAAATAGATACAAGTTTATCTAATCAAGGATGAATATAACCACAAGAATGAAACTATTTTATTGATAAACATCTCTGGGACATAAAATATCACACATAAAAATTGTAAACAATAATTACAAATTTAGAAATTCTGTTAAATTAAAACAAGTAACTTTAACACTATTTATGTTATAAAGAACACATTTACATTCTAAATATATTTGCTTACTATTCATTGTTGTGAAAGTTTCTTGTTCATTTTTCTCCAATTTCATATTCAACAAAACATCCCGTTCCTCTTCAGAAAATGGTTCAACCTTCATATTTAATATTCCACAATTATACAGAAGCTTCACTTTATATCCTCATCAAAACTTGTATCTAGACAACAGAGAAACAGATTAAGATTTAAATGTTACATCCTTTAAAAAGGTTACAAAATTTTCAATAATTACACATCTCTAAATTATCATTATCTTGTTACATTTTACATGAAATTAATAATTTCATCTGTTTCACACGTTTATACCAAAATGGTGACATAATTTAACAAAAATGTTTTGAAACTCCTTGTCATTAACAGACCAAAACAACTTTTAAAAAAAGTTTCACACAGTTCAAACTTGTATGTAATGACTGGAAGGTAGCTTTTACTCTTTGTACAAATTGTTATTAGTTGTATCTTGTAAAAACTCTTATTTTATGCACAATATTTCATCAGGTTCACCTAGCATCATCAAATGATATTCAAGAACCATGTAAGGCTGGTGAAACGTCACAATAAACAAAATACAAATATCAAATTGTAAAACATTGTTCATTCTGATATTTAATTAAGGTTTTTATTCTACTATATACCACATATAAAAAACTACACTACAACATGGCAGTACTACAACTACTGAAAAACCTTTAAACCATTTAGTATGTGAACTGTTGATCATTTCTGTCATTCCATAGTTCATAATAATTTCTATTACAGAATGATTACACAAATAATAAACCCAACATAAGGAGCTTCTTAAAATATTAAGTTTAAGTATGTTAGAATGAAAAATTAGACATTTTTTGTAACCTGATTTTAAAAATAAATTAGAAAATCTTGATACATTAACAAAACCCATTATACCACACAAACAAAAATCACTCACTTTATACATGAAAACAAGCTTAAAACTTACATCAAGAAAAAGAAAGTGGACAATAATAAGAAAAGCTGTTGAATGATGAATATAAGCATTGTATATCATAATTTTTCAATTAATATGTGTTTGACATTTTTGTTTCAAAGGAATGAGTTGTCTAACACACATTAATGATTATTAACTTATAAACACAATCCTTCATATGGCTATGCTTGTTCAAAACTGTACACTAGCAATATGTCTAAATTTCCGTAGTTTAAAAAGCAACACATAAAATATTGTTAAAAAATTAAACTAAAGACAGTATGGGTCAAAAAAAAGAAATACATATCAAAATGCAAATCACAACAGCTTTCATAATGTTTCATAGAACTTACAATGTACATGTACCATACACAAAAGTTTCAAACCTTGACAAATTTTATTTTTAAAAGTCATAAAGTTTTGTATTTAGTGGGATGAATGAATGCTAATATTTCAGAATGACCACTTGTTTGTTGAAAAATCTTCTACAAAGTTACAATGTTCATGATTTAGTTAGATTACATAAAAAGTAATATTATCTGATTTTCATACTCTTTCGAACCTGAATGAGCTCTTATTATTCATTATATTAAGGTTAATACAAAATTTCTTATTCCCTATTAGTGTTACAATATTGGACTCATACTTACCTTCTAGTTCTAAGTTACAGTCAAATGTAGCCAATATCAACATGATAACAAACTTTTACTTTAATGTAGTTTAAATGCTGATACTAAAGTAACAGTTGAACAAAAATAAATTTGAAAAGATATGGAACAAAAACTCTTACAGTTTATAAATCTATCCCTCTTTACATATAAAAGCTAACTTACAACTTCAAATAACACGTTTGTCAAATTTTCACTAAATACTTACGACAGTACCAATTTCATACACCTATAATTGGACGGCAATGTATATCACTATACTATAACTTATTTCCAGTTTTTATTTCATGATTCATTGTAGACTTACTTGTTTTCTGTTAATTAATTTAAACATTTTGTATAAATCATATTTTTGCTGATATAAATTATCTAATAATAATTGTGATACAATTACGTTTTGTTTACCCACTGTACTATCACTACGGCATTCCATCAATTGTTTCCCTCCCCGCGGCACTCATACACATGCGTGTGACATAAAAAAGACCATCCTCCATAACATATCTTTGTCAGTTCTGTTTATGTAGTTTTGAAACAGCCATTTGTGAAGGAAATTTTACAGATATATTTCTGTGCAACTTTTATTATATGCTAATTGTGAGACACGAAATTCACCCACATGTTTGGCGCGACGGGGATGCGAATCCGCGACTCTCAGATTACGAGCCGCACGTCTTAACACGCTTGGCCATACCGGGCCTCTACCCTCTGTTGACTCTTGTTTAATTATTTTTATTTTACGTACTTTACGTATATAATTTATCTAGTCTACCTCATTTTCCTACGTAGAAACTTTTGCAGTCTTAAACATTCTGTTTATACTTACAGTACCGTTGCCATGCTTTTCATTGTTATATTACTTATAAAAACTTTAAATGCTATATAATGGGTTATTTTTCACGTTTAATTTATGTTTTACTTATAATGCACCAAAAATAAGTTTCAAACATGTAATTTGTAGGTGGTTCTTAAAATATAGATTTAAAGTAATGTACTCGAAACTTTCAATACACATCAAATTGAATTAAAATACAATAAAGTATTGTTCATAGCCGTAGCACTTGAATTGGTGTAAATTAATATTTGAGAACTTCTCCCCAATTTTTTATTGGCTACATTTTTGTGCGCGTGCAGTATCAAGCACGGTACACATTTATACCGACGGAATTTTAGTACTCATCAAAAGATCTATTAGCTTACTTTTAAATTGAAATTATTTTGGGCAGGATTAAAATAAAGATAAGGGGCTTTGGGCATGGTCAAACAAACCAAATGAAATGGTTTGACTTATATAGTCTAAAACTGAATTTCGATCTCTAAATCATCAGTAAATGTTGGAACTAAGAACTAAATGATGTACTTGGAAAAGAAACACACCAAAAAAAAACAATAACTGGTTAACATGCTCGTTCAAATAAGATTTTTTTTATGAAGTAATAAATAACTTTTAGGATGCATAATTAAATAAAGATACTATGTCTATGATACTTTGATGAAATAAAGGCAATTATTTCCACTTCTGGATATAAGTGTGAATGCCAGTATGATAAAACGAACTTTTGTACATACATTTCACTCATCACTTGTTCAATGAAAACACTTGTTCCTTATACATTTTCTTAAGATTTTTTACAAATTTTAAAATTTTGCCAACATTTTAGTAGAAATTAAAGCAAAACTCAACATAATAAATGAGTGGATTCTCAATATGTTCTTTATTAATATTCATCTTGCAGTATTATGTGATCAAATAAATATCATACATAAATGTTTTCCAGTTTTAAAGTTAATTAGCTGATAGTGCAAAAACCCTGTAAAAGCATTTCTCTTGTTTACATCATAGTGAGGTACAGCTTGAGTTTTTCTTGGTGCAATTGATATTTCCATTTGCTGAATAAACATTTCAAAACAATAAGCTTTTTCAGTCAAAAAGATTAATAAGTAACACCTTCTAAAGGGTTCCATCTACAATCTTTCGAACCTTGACTTGAGTTCCTGATAAGGATGTATGTGAAGTAGATGAAGAAGGTACAGTCTATTAATGATTAAGATTTCATTACACTGTTGGGTATTCCTTGTAGATTTTTGGCTGCTGATCACGAAAATCACATCCAAATTTGCCCATCACATACCGTTCCATCGAAATCTTCAATTTTGCTACAATGGGCAACTGGAATCCATCAATGCTATCTACTATAATTGTAACCTCGACTTTAGTTCATGATGAGGACATACCTCACACAGGTAATCAAAAGTTATAAGTTAATTACAACTTCTTGTGGGTTTTACCCACTATATTTAGTATATTGATTTTAGTACCTGATAAGTAACTACATGAAGTAGAGTTATCTGGCGAAACATTGATAATTTCAGTCTATCAATGCTGGATTGCAGGATTCAATTCCCTATGGTGGACATGGGAAATGGACTAAAGGATCCCCCTTTTCACCTTCAATGACATTTTACAAAGTTATACAATGGGATATGTGTGATGTGTTAACTACAGGTATCAAAACTTAATTTGTAATATTGTAAGGAATAATAATTAACTACTAAGATGTAGATGCAACAGAAATACATCATTTCTTTGCTGTGTATATTCTCTTTGTCCTTTTAATTTTAATGTTTTTTTCCAAAGCATTTTCAATAACTGAACAACTTTATGGTTTTCAAAGAGAATGTATTTTTTCAGGTTTCTTTTTTATACAAAATCATTTCCATATGCATTTTTCATGTGATATTAAGTAAATATATTCCCACACATTACACAACTGTAAGATTTCTTCCTAATATGTATTCTTTGGTGATATTTTAAGGAACTTTTACAACAAAGTATTTTCCACATACTGCACAAGTGTAAAGTTTTTCCCAGTATGTGTTATTTGATGTCTTTTTAACTTTGAATTTCTTCTAAACTGTTTTTCCCAAATTGCACAAGTGTGAGGTTTCTTCCCAGTATGTATTTTTAGATGATCTTTTAAGGTACCTTTCGAAACAAAGTGTTTTCCATAAACTGCACAAGTGTAAGGTTTCTCCCCAGTATGAGTTCCTTGATGTCTTCTTAATTCTGAATCTCTTCTAAACTGTCTTTCACAAATTCACAACTGTAAGATTTTTCTCCAGTATGTATTATATGATGTTGTTTTAAAATACTATTTTTACCAAAGTGTTTACTATACACTGCATAACTGTGAGGTTTCTCACAAGCATGTGTTCTTTGATGTGATTTGAAAGTATATCTTGATACAAAATGTTTTATACAAATTCCACAACTGTAAAGTTTCCTTCCAGTGTGATTTCTTTCATTACTGTCTAAGGGTCTATTGCATTCAAAATGTTTTCTAAAAATTGCACAATGATTTGGTTTCTCTCCAGATTCTGTCCTCTCTTTTTGTGTTAGGTTATCAAATATTCCAAATTTTTTCTACTGATTACACAACTGTATGTTTTACCAAAGCACTGAGGCATATTAAATTTGTTTATGTTATTTCCATTTAAAGTTGTTTCTCCACATACATCAATGTTTGGTTTTGGGGAGTTCATAACTTCTGTGAAATAATCTTCTTGTTTTATTCCATGATAACTAAAACACTGACTTTCACAGCAGTTCTTCATATCCGAAATTGATAAAAGAAATGTCTCATCATATTTCACCTCTTTGTTGAACTTTTAGATATGTTTAATGTTCTGATATGAATGTTATCGATATGAAAATACTGAAACTAAAAACTAATTATGATGCAATTTTCATAGTTTCACATTTTATAGAAACCTTTATACCTGAATCTGAATACAATTAAAAACAAACTGCAGATAACATTAAACTTTAAATAGAGGCTTTTAGTAGATAAAGTAAATTCACCAGTAGAAATATGATAAAACAGGGTCATAACAATCAATGCACATTTAAATATTATCTTCATGGATTAACTTCTAAAAATATTTTCTATGTTGAAGTGGTTGTTATCACCAAATCTTATTATGATTTGTATACTTAAACATGTTCATTAATATTTTATACATTCTGTTCAAAAGATCTTTTTGGAAGTTATAAATTAATATTTATAAATACAAAGGAGTATACAATACTAAAATATTTATCAACATACTATTTTTCTTTTTACCAAGTTGAGATATGATCCCACTGATTCTACTCGGATAACAATGTTCAGCATGTAACATTTATGGAAATAAATTACAGAAATATACTCTCTGAATATGTTGAAAATAATCTATCAAAACGGGTTCCAGCCGTTAGTCAGGAAGTTTATACTTGAAGAATCATGAGTTGGTTGGTTGGCATTAATTGGGACAAAGCAACTAGGCTATCTGTAACAAACAACCAGTGAAAAAGTAAAAATAAAGGTAAAATTATTAAAATACATAAAAAGGAATCACGTTAAAACAAAACAGTCTAATTTTCAAATTAAAAACATAAATAGACTTGAAAAGGCCATTGGCCCATGAAAATTTAAAAACACAACTTCAGTGGACAGTGTCACCATTGCCAATGCCTCTGTGTGAGGTCAAGGGTGAACACATGGTAAAAATTTGTCTAAAATGGTGCCATCACTCACAGTCATAAGAATGGCATGACAGTAAAATGTCGGCTATTTTGACTTGAGTTTCACACAGACCACACTTTGGTGCATCAGTCCCAGATAATATAAAACAATGAGTTAAAAAACTGTGACCAATGTATATCTTAACCAGGAGAACTTCTTCATTATGATCCATATAAAAGCAAGACATCCATAAAGCAATCGAAGGTTTGATCTGTAAAAGCTTGTTAACACATTGCTCACTCCAAATCATCTGCTTACTGATGCAGAGCTAAGCCTTGAATACAGAACTATAATCCACGAATGGGACATGCATGGTAGTTATAGTGCCAGAGTAAACAGACTGAGGTCGCCTGGTTACAAGGGCAGTCTCTTGCTTATGCTTGAGGAATGATGAGATGTGGAAGTTTTCAACACAGAGACCATTTGCAACTATACGGAGAAGTTGTCCACTGATGGCATTAATCTTTATAATGAAAAGTATGACACTCAAGACACAGCCCACAGGAACTCCAAGTTCTTGTGGGAAAGAACATGAAAGTGGGTAAAATGTCACACAACCCATATAAGTAGATGTCTCATAGGATACCAAACCTTAGCATAGTGTTATAAGTTTTCTCAAGGTTAAAAGATACAGAAACAAGATGTTGTCACTTGAGAAAGGATTCCCTGATTGACATTTCAAGTTGATGCCAATGGTACACAGTGGAGCACTGTCACAGGAACTGACATTGGGTGGAGAAAGCATTAATCATCCTCTCTAAGATTTTACAGAGACGGCTCATCAAAGCAACTGTACTGTATGTTGAAAGAATGTTGGGATCCTTCCCAGCCTTAGGAAAATGGAGGGCAATAACATGGCACCAAGCATCAGAAAATCATTTTCCTACCAGATCCAGTTAAAAACAACCAGACAAATAGCAAGAGAGGCAGAAAAAAGATGATGCAGCATCTCATAGTGAATATCATCAAATTGAAGTTCAAGCTTGAGTTCCACCAGCATAAAGTGGCAATTATAGTCATAGAGACAATCAGCCAATGAGAAAAGAAGTGATAACTCTATCTGTGTCTTTATGACCAAGAAGGTGGGGGATGAAGCAGAAGTGCTAAATGCATGACAAAAGCTTTTGCCAAGAGTATCAGTAATGATATGGTCTTCATCAACTTCCTTGTTATCAGAGGCAAGATCAAAAGGATGGCAGAAGTATATTGTCCACTGGCCTTCAAATCGTGTCCCATATGACTTTGGAAATGGTAGTAGGAGAGATGCTAGATGTCTATTTAAATCAAGATTTCTTCTGATTTAATATATGACCTGCTAACCACGTGCATGGGCCCACTTAAATGCAATGTGGCTTAAAAGTGTGAGATACCTGGACAAAAGGTATCCTAGACCCATTTTTGGGCCTTCTCTGCCATGTGGCTGGCAGGATCTCACCACAGATGAGGATATTGTGGAATATATGTCAAGGTTTTAGGAATACAGTGAACATCTGACTGGACAATACAATCAGTTACTGCTGTGACACAGTCATCTATCAATGGCTTACAGATGATGGCAGGAGCAAGTTCCAAGAGAGATGTAACATAGGGCCAGTTGGTCTGGTCAAACTTCCATTGGGCAGTCAGGTCAGGTGGCATCAACCACAGCAGGTTTCTCTCAAAATGATCACTGTCCCATGAGTTACTGTCAATCCTTCAAGAATAGTAAGAGAAAAGTGAAGGGGAGCAGACATAGAGATCAATAGCAGCAACTGACTGACTAGGTGCATGAAAATAAGTATAAGAACCAGAACTGAAATGGTTGTAATCTGAGAGCATAAGCTCTATGGAACGACCCCTCCCATCAATATCAGCAACACACAAGAGGGGATTATGTCCATTAAAGTCCCCCAGCATTGAAAAGGGTGATAGTAACTGCTCAAATGAGGGCATCAAGGTCTGACTGATCATGAGGTTTCTTCAGAAGCATGGTAGAGAGAACAAATAGTGATGGTTCTGATAAAAGAAAACATGGATAGCTACAGCCTCTAACGGTGTATCGATCAGCAGTATTACTCCTCATGCACTTGTCCATCACACAACCTGTCATTTCTGTACAAAGGAAACTGCTGAAGGGTGAGACATTAGCAGCGTTCAAAAATGTTTTCTATAAGGAGACACACACAGGATGGTAAGAATATTTAAAATCCTTAATTTGATCTACATTCAAACAAAACCCCAACAGTTTCACTGTATCAATGTGGTAATTTTTATTTATGTGGAGGAGAATGGAGCAGGGAGCAAGTCCTGCTTTCTTCTTCCATGTTTGTTTTCTTTATTGGATGGAAGTCTATTGACTTTATTGGATCTTGCCCTGGATCAAGTAAGCAGGTCTCTGTCTGTAGACAAAGATTTCAGTGACTGAGGGCATGAACAAATAATCATTTTGAATCTTAAGACTGCACAAGAGAATGAACCTGAGGAACCACCCAAAGTCAAAGGAAGTGGTCTCAGGCAGTCAAAGGAGTGGCAGTATCAGATGTAGATTCATCAAACTTTCACCATGGAGGGCAAAAGACTCTTCAGATGGTTTGAAAATGACTCTGCCAGAAGCACAGAGAGATCTGTTGGCACTCCCACTGTCAAAGTGGCAGCATATATCTGATATGGAGTGGGGGACAATAACTTCTGAGCCTTTGGGTAGGAAATATTGTTTCCAGTATTCAAGCATTGCACCTCTTTCTCTTCCACCCACAAAGTGCAAGAAATAGAATAAGATGGGTGTGAACCACTACAGTTAACGATTTGTGGTTCCAGTTTGCAGTCACAGGCATTGTGGTCTCTTCCACCAGAAAGAGCATGTGTTAAAGAAGCAGAACATAATGTCTTTGAGTGACTGAATCCCTGATAGTGGAAGCATCTGAGAGGATCCAGAATGTATATGGCCTTATCTTACAGTTCAGGTAAACTGCTTTGACTGTGGTTGGAGAAAGTGACAATCAGTAGGCATCACAACTCAGTCTCTGCAAGTGGAGATTCGAAGCACTGCAGAAACACCTTTGCTGGAGAAACTAAGAAAGATGATCTCAGACATTGGAATGTTCTTTAAATTCCTCTCAACTATAACTCCTCTGGAAGAATTCAAAGTTGCATGGAAAGTAACCTTGATGGATATATCCCTAATGGCCTTCGAACTTAAGAGAAGTTTTGATGAAGATGTTTCCAACAAAATGTCTCCACAGCATAATTTCTGTATTGACCTGGGGAATCTTTTGAATAAAAATGTGAGGCATCTGTCATCAGGAATTCTTAAATAGGGAATGCATAATTAGAAGTTGAGGTACAGAATCTGACTGTGATGGTGACTGTAGAACAGAGTTGTCCACACATGGTCATTCTCCGATAATCTGTTGTTTGTTTTCAATTTTATTTATTTTTTCATAAAGGGCAATATGTTTCAGTGCCCACTGACCTCACCAACCACAAAGCTTTCTGAAGGGACACACTACAATGCCAAACAAGGACACTGCAGCAACTCCATGAGCACTATACCCAAACACCAGCATCATGCATAATGTCCACAACACCTATTGAGAATGGCCAACACTAGTACTAGTCCAAAATATTGAAAAGTTATATTTGGTTTTCTTTTATTGAAGAAAGATTGGGTAGATTTTATCTATGAACACTTTGATGTGATTCACTTGTTGTATATCAGTGATAGAATAATTTAAAACCAGTTCCAAGCAGTTATTTAACGAATGCCAAATTATGATGTCTGGAAAATCATTTTTAAGTTTAGTGCTCACCACCGACTTGCAGCCAAACATTACACTTGTGTCATCTGAGCAGAATGTGACCACATTAGTTTTCAAATATCCACTATCAAATCCTGCATAATGCAAACTTTTAAATAGAGATGTGTACATAGTTTTAGCATCCCATCCTTTCAACTCAACCAAATCAAGAAAAATTACTGGGAACAGATTACAATTTTCAACCTTTACAAAAATTATGATCATTGGTTTACTAGATATGGTTGAAGCTTCATCAATGATGATACAGAGTTTTAAAGTTTTTCAATTGTTTGAGTAAATATTTCATTTTTAATTTCGTTTGCAATGTGATCAACTATTTTAAAAGCAGTTTTCTAAGAATGAAGTCCTATTCCCATGTCCAACCAATTTTTTTATTTGTAGCTCAATCTCATTTTGAACGTCACAAAATGGTTTGCTTTGTTTTGCTACACTGTAGATTGTATTAAAAACTTTACATGTAGAGCTGATATATTTTTGGTTTATTTTATCTAGGCATTTGGTAATTACATCATCTGCACAATCTTTTGATTGCATTGCACACATATTGTGTGCCTTCAATGAAAACGTTCATTATTTTTTTCTCTGAGAAATGCTTGCTGGACAGTTTTATTCCTTCCTGATGCTTCAACACTGTGGCTTCTCTTTATCATCAATACGTCAATTCCCTTCACGTTTATGGAATCAAATCTGGCACAGTGATCATTACAAAGTTTCTTGCTGGGAACAACAAAACCATCATATTTTTTCTTGAACTCCAGGCTAAATCTCCAATCCATGAACTTTGACATCTAAAACGTCAATCCTGGCTAAATCTCCTACCCATGAACTTTTAATTTTGCTCTAGAATAGTAAAACCTACAAAATAACATTAAGTCTCACAGTTTAATGTTAAAAGCATAGAAGTCTACATAGACTACATCATTTTCAAACTCAACTTCTTTTCTCTGTCTGCTCCAAGTATGATAGATGACTGATACCAAATGTTCACACAGGATAATGTAGGCCTACATTAGTCTATGGCAATGCTTTTCTTCCTTCGTCTAAGATGGCTGATCTGTCACTTAAAGAGGCCCGTGCAAGGCCTTAAATATCATCATACTGATTTACAATTGTGCTGTTATGTGTTACTTTATGTTGCAAGAATCCCCATTGTGACAGTCGATTACATAACATCAATTCCCACATTGACACTACGTCAAGCATCAGAGGACTAAGAAGTGATAAGAACCAATTCATCGAACTCTTAACATTTTAAGTTTTTTTTCTCTTGGACAAATGTGTTCCACAATCAAACAAGATACTTAAAAGGTGAATAAAAATAACAGTTGGTGTTATCATAACATGCAGTTTGCACAGTTAATACATCTGAAATAAACAAGTATTAATTAGGCCAGGCACACTAGATTAACAGTTTCTGATTCAAGTTTCCTGAACAATAATATGGATGGACAGTTACCATTCACTGCCAGCTTTCAAGCAAATAATTTATAATTTTTTCTAATTTTCCTAATTAAAGAACACCATGTTATATTAGCTTATGCATTTAGTGTAATAATGTTGCATGATACGTCTGTATCAAGTGCATATTGGTGACAACATGAAACTGTTAACCTAGTCTCAGTCCCATTAATATAAGTCATTAACATTGTTTTGGAGAGAAAAAGGTACTATCATGTATTTCAAGTAATCTGATTGGTTCTGTAAAGTACAGATCTGTAATGAATGACAGGCTTACATTCCTAAAGCTAATACTGGGTACTGTTAAGTGTCACTTTTTTAATTGCTGTGGTTTGTTTGCATGTATTGACAAAAAGTCATGTTATCTAATGAAACACACTTTAAGTGTAAAATAAAGTTGCAACTAAACAGGAATTGAGCAAGTAATTTAACTCTCTCAACAAGAGCTCAGCCAATCAGACCAACTACATGACTACTTTGTACTGGTTTAGTCTTCATGGATTTGATACTACTAACTTCTAATATGGTATGCATATCTTCACAAAATTCCATAGTTTTTCAGTCAACATAATCAGTGTTTAACGTACAAAAAGTCTTATTTTCTAGTGAAGTATTGTAAATACTCTAAACAAAATTTGTTCATGAATGTTGAATTGTCCATATGCAAAGTGATTTTCATTTTAAGGCAAAAATACTTTTCTTCATCCCAAATTTATTTTATGTAATTTCTAAAACCTCCTAAATACATTTGGAATCTTTATTTTCAGTGAAACTAAATCTATACAGGGTTGGTAAATTTAACTAATCTTGTAACTAAAAAAAAATAAAATAAGGAAATATATATTAGTTGCTCTTTTTTTCAGAATGAATTCAAATTGTAACATCAAATTTCAATCATTTATCCTAGGTAACTTTAAACTGATAACAGTATGCATCTATATGTATTTTATTCCCTTATGAATTGTGACTCACTACTATTCTTGCCATTACAAGCAGTTCAAGTAACACTATCAAATTATCATACTCAGAAGTCATTCATGTACAGGTTTCATGAAACATTTTCATAATATTACTTATTTTAACTACTCTAACCTTTACTAATGCAGAGATATTGCTATTTTTACATTTGAGTTATTTTTATCATTATAAATAAAGAATAAACATGAAATAAAGTACTTAATCATATCTTTTTTTTTTTTGCTGTCAGTTAACTGTTGATGACGTTTTACCCTAATTTTCTATACAAAAGGTTGTGGTGCACTAAATTTTTATTTAATTAAATAATGCACCAAATATCATACAATAATAACCTGTATGAAGCTGACAATTTCCTTTAATTATAATATTTATTGGTTTTGTTTTTTTTATTCAACAAAAACCATCACTAATTCATCCAAGCTAGTAGTTGTCTTTCCTATGGAATGAAGCTTCTGCTGAAAAATAGTATGTCAACTGAAAGGTGAAACCCTAGGCCTTCTATTGGTTGAATTAAATTACACTTGAAAGAGAACTATTAAATCCTGAAAGAAAGGATTTGACTGGTGGTTGTGGCAAAAAGTCTGATTTTCTACTTTATAGCTCTGTAACCAAACAAAATTGAAGGCTATAAAAATTATGATTTATCTGAACAATGGCAATTTCACAGTAAGTAATTTACCTTTAATTTCACAGTTATTGGAGTGATTGTGGATAAAACAATGAAGATTAGTAACAAACAGATGTGTTACTCTAAATAAATTTCAAGATTTTTGAAAATATTATATTATAAATATAATATACTAATTAAATATGAATTAAAAGCTAATATGTTATGCAATACTAACAAGTATTACACAAACAAATGGTAGTTTAATAAAATTTTTAATGTAAAATTAAAACCTTGTGACAGGCACAGTAAAAAATGGGAGTGGTAATAAGGTTAAGAGAATAAACTCAGCATTGGAAACCAAACTTTCACCCACATTTATAGCATTCTTAAGAATTTTAACCACCATCGTATCCCCAAACTGAACCAATTTGGTCCCAGTTTTGATTTTGATTCTTCAAGTTGCAGATTCAATTCCATTTTGGCTGCACCTTTTTGTTTTTTATTACATGCACATAAACAGTATTGAAACTACTTAAATACATGGATTTCTTATGGTTTATTCTGTAAACAAACAAAACAAAGAGGAAAAGTTTAAAGAATAGCAGCTTTATTTCTGTTATGAATAGTCCATATTTTGGATTAACATACAAAACGTTATTAAAAAAACAATAAATACATTTTTAATTAAACAAATTGAAAGTAAAAAAGATTGGTTAGTCATTTAAAGATTTATAGAGCAAATCAATAGGGATATTTACAGGAAACAATGGGTGTTAAATGGAGAGAAAAACAAAATAATGGGAAACTAAGAAAAGAAATTACATACAAATAAAACTAAAGAACATGTAACCTATATATATCAGAAAAAATGATCATTCTAAACAATTCCATTATCTACAATGCCTCTGTTGAACATAAAAGCAAATTTGAGATAAAACATCCCATCCTTCATATTCATATTGCTGTTATGAAAGCTGAAAGCAAGCATATCTTTACCTCAGTATCATTAACTGATAGAAAACAATGAGAAGTGGGTTAATTTTCAGAATATCTAAGAAAACAGAATAAGAACTCACATTCATTAATTTCAGAGCCTTCCATGAGCTAGGCGAGACAGTAAGAATCATATAATTAGTGTACTGCTTAGCTTCAATGAAATTTAAAGCAAGAAAATAGCACACAACTCAGAAGTGAACAAAGAAACTACACAAATAGATCCCACAACAAACTACAGCAGAGCTCACAGTCAGGTTATTTTAAACCTTTCATAAAAAAAAAAAACATGAAAAAAATGACTTGAAAAACATTTCTGAAAACAGAAGTTTCATTTATCCATCAGATGACTTAAGAAGAGGTCACAAGTAGAAATGGTAACAAGTCATGGTAGGATAAATTGATCATGAGATTTAGCAATATCATCACAATTCAAATTCAGTACAATAAACTTCTCCTAGATACTCAGACTAAAGGTAAGAATAAAACCCATCTATTTACAAAATTCTAAGCCTAATGGGAAATAAAAAAACAGCCAGGTAGGATGCTGTGGTAAGGACAAAAACACAGTACCATACTGCAGAGAATGTAGTAAATGTCTGAGATGAACTGAAACTTAATGGGACTGTTTCTCTGTATGAACTCTGGACTACAGAAGTAACAAAAAAATCCAATGCAATAATTAAAACACTGTTTATGTACAGTGTCCAAGGTCTTCAAGACAAAATCCTTGACTGAACCATAGAACAGCTATGATTAAATGACAACTTCAGCATCAAAAACTTGTATGGTTAGGAAGAAGTGGAAAAGAGGGAAACAGTAATGTATGTTGCCCTTGTATGCTTGAAACTAAACTTCATATGCAGACTAAGCAACAGATTACTGAAAAAAGAAGTCCTAAGAACTTTATATTAGCCAATATGAGTAACAGTCTTCCAGACAGAACTCTGGATCAGAGTGTAATTCATGCTTCTGCCAAAATTCAAGCAAATGGTTTTAAAAGAAAAAACATGAAACAGATTTATAGATCCTGGCACCCTGCCCCTAAAAGAACTTCTTTCCCATCATTTCTTCTCTCCTTTTTTCTCCCCTTTTATCACTCTCAAAGGGTTTTTTTCTTCTTCTCTTCATTCTCTCACTGCTTTCTCTTTACTGCCCTCTCCACCTAACACTTGACATGCTTCAGCCTGAATCTCTCTGCTCAACAATCATTTTCACCACCAGATGTCTTAAGTGAAAGGGAAAGCATAGCTGCACCACAAGCAATGACTCCTCCAGGCTTCTTCCAAACTCCAAAATTCTCCATCTCAAATAACCAGAACTCACTCTTGTTTCCTAAATTATGTCTAAACTCTGAACATGTGTGAAATTGAGGAGAAACAACAGTTTCTGAACATCGCTGGTGTGCCTCTCAATCAAAAAAAGTGAGGCCCTGAGATAAGTGCACAAGAAGAAAAGGAGGTTGTGATCAGATAGCATAACACTTCAGTGCTTGACCCTTTTTACCAGTACCTGCATCACCTCAGTTGCCACTGTGTTTGTTAAACACTACCAGAATTGAGAAGGAAGATGGCAATTACAAGTCGCTTATTTTAAATTATTCTGCTCTAAACAGATTATCAGATAACATTTGTGCCTAGTTACAATGTAAAATAAAGGAATTTGATAAAAAAATAGCTGTTGAGTCATTACTTGCAAATAAATGGAATTGAAATATCTGCATTTCTCAGCAAGTTTCTAACCAATCACAGAATATCTA
Organism: Tachypleus tridentatus; assembly: GCF_004210375.1. NCBI lineage: Eukaryota > Metazoa > Arthropoda > Merostomata > Xiphosura > Limulidae > Tachypleus > Tachypleus tridentatus. The sequence continues at coordinate 110,335,953 of NC_134836.1, read as the reverse complement.
TAACAACCAATTATTACTTGAGCTTATTTATTAACTATCACGTCAGTGTATGTTTGTTGGATTTTCAAAAAACTAGTTAAGGACTATCTGCATTAGCTGTTCTCAAGTTTTTCAGGTGACAGACTAAATGTAAGATGGCTAGTCATTACCATCTACAACAAACATTTGTCAAGACAAAATATAAGATTTGAATGTTATATATCCATGGCTGAGGCTGATCTCTGTTTTTTGCAATAACAAATCATTAATCTTGGAACCTTAGATTCATAGTCCGCCACACTACCTGTCAAGTTCAATTCAATATGTTCATGCTGTTGCTAAAATATATCTTCTATAATAGCAATCAAACATATCCTGCCTTTGTGTACATCAGTCATAATGAAATTAAATTACAAGAAATGTTTAACAATATCTGTCAAAGGAATTTCATCAAACAAGCATTCTCAGTAATCTTTTTTAACAATGCAACATTCTCAGTGATGTGGAAGAAAAAAACTAGTCATCTTCATACACTGCTGGTTTAAACCTGATCATTAGATCTTAAGTTATCATTACTTAATAAATTGTTGGTTGTCACAGGTAGGGAAAACCTAAATAACTTTTAAGATCCTTTCATTTCTCCCCTAGAAGAACAACACTAAATTTAGGGGTTTGGTTCTCTCCAATATAAACAGCATAGAGCTTTATTTGGCTTCATTATAGAAAAATAAATCCAAAAAATTATATTTTCATATAAAAGATTAATTATAAAAAAACAAAAAAATCTAAAACTTTATATTCAACCTCATTCATTTACTCATATTTTATCACAACTTCTAATTATACGCACAATTACCAAAATCAGAATAATAACACCACCTAAATAATCTTGAAACATTTACTGCAGTAGTAAAATATTTTAGTACATATCCTCTCAGTACTTCATACTTCTACTGATGTAATCTGTTTTATTTCTGGGAGAAGGGATTATAACATCAGTACAGTTTTGCTTGCAAACTATATCACAAAACTTCCAGTTGCAGATTAGTTATGTATAAAACAAATATTCACTTTCTTACATTTTTTAACCTTGGAAAACTTTTAAAACACTATAAATAAATTAAAATTGGATTTTATTAATGTTTTGAAATAAGTCTTTACATAACTAAACAGTAATTTGTATACAGAGCTAATTAAGTAAATTAACTCTAACCAACATTAACTTCAATACAAGAATTACAGTTCATCACAATATATTTTACAAATTCAAAAGCTCAAAAGAAAATTTCAAGCATTTTAATTTCCATTGATTACAAATCTTTTATTTCCTGCAGAAAATATTTTGTGCAATGGAAAGCCAGTGTTTACAGAGGGAAAATATACAGAAGTTTAAATATTAACTTAATCACATCAGAAAAAACAAACCAACTTTATTTCTGAATTTATCTTAGTTCTGCACTTCTCCCAGGTTTGATAAGTAGGAACAACCATAAACTTCACAAGGATATAATTTTTAGGTTGAAATTTTGATTTACACTTTTCTAAGGTAACAGTTTAAATGACTAACTGAATGATCTAAATGATGAATATTTATATAACAATTAGCTGTGGAAAGTTTGCTTTGTCATAATTATCAGCAAGTCAGTAATTATGTAAAAATTCTTCCCTACTTACAGAAATTATATATAAATATTTGAATGTTTGCAAGTGGAGAACAAAACAAATCAAGCATCTTTAACACATGTATGTTATAAATTTAAGATATTATAAACAATTTAGTAAAAAGTTAGCAATTTATGTTTATTATATGGTTAAACAAAACAGAGATGAAAAGTATGAGTTTCCATGAACAACAAACTGACTGGTGTGAAAAGAATGTATGTAGTATTAACATTAGCTGAATGACATAAATGGTGTGTGATGGTGAACATTGTTCATTTTTCAGTAGTGAGTAGTTCATGCATTACAGATAAATCCAAACATAAGTTTAGTAAATGTGGACTTCCAAAACATCTGTGGAAGAATTTACAGTGAACCATGAAGTTCTTATTAAGATCTGTGTTTTTCTCAATACTCTTATGTTAACTTACTGTATTAGGCACTATTTAGGTAAGACTGAGGTTACATCAGCTGCGAATATGCTGCAAGATTCTGCTACACCGTGAACTGTTGCTTCAAAGTTTAATGTGGTCCCCAATGCAGGAGCAACATTTTGGAAACATGAGCATTCCATTGAATCATAAGCCAGGAGACCAGGTCAGGACCACCCATGTGCCACAAGACAAAGGCACAACTGTTACTTTGTGAACTTAGCATTACAAAATTCTCAAATAACTGCTTGAAACCCGTAAACTGATCATCAAAGAGTAACCTGTGTCCATGTATCAAACTAAGCTGTTCATAACAGACTTCATTAATGTGAATTAAGAGCCAGAAGATGCACTCATGTCCCAGTATTTTACCATACAACACTGTGCTACATGTTGCATTTACATCACAACTGGTACATTTGTTACTGAAGATTTGTACTATGTTGACAAAATTTGGTTTCATCTCTTCATTCGTGACAGATATGACATATCCATGTATTGCAATGCTAGAAAAACTTACAATACTGTAGAATTTGATCATTATGGTTAGATTCTGTTACATTCTGAATAGAGATTTGTTTGACCTAATTTTTGTTGATGGAAGTTCCTTATTTGCAAAACTGTATTGAGATAACACTCTACCCCTGTTGCAAGACTGTCAGGTGTCTCAGGACAAAATTTCACATTGGTGCAGGATAATGCCAAGTAATCCATGGATTACTCAGAACAACACAGTGATGGAATGGCCCTCAAAATCATCAGACTTTAAACATGACTGGAACAAACAGTGTAGACAGGTTCATTGCAATACAATTTCCCAGTTAAAGTTGGGAAACTGCAGTATACCTTGACAGACAAATGAAATGCAGTATATCAGGGCTACATCAACTACATTATGAGAAGTATGCCAGCATGTTGTCATTAATATATACAGAATCATGGCAGTCATACCTCTTACTGGATAATAACTATGAACAATACTTTCGTGTTCCTTATGATTTCATGTTACATACTGTACCTACAATTAAAATTGTTAAGGTACTTTTCATTCATTTTATCCAGGTCATACTCAAAACTGTGAGAACTAAACTGAGTTTGCTCTGCAGTCATTCTATTTGGGCCAACTACCTAAACCAAGAGCATAAAATCAAGTTTGGTTTGTTGTAATGTGCAATGCTACTAATGTAAAAGATGGCAAGACTAGGCCTACCACGTTTACGTTAAGTCTGAGACTTAACCATAGTGTGTTGATCTGTGTTCATATATTTAAAATACTTAAGTAATTGTGGAAAAGTATGTGTATATTTTCTTCATATTTCATTATGTTCTTTTAATTTAATGTTTCTTCCAGAGCATTTTCAACAAAACTCAAAAAATTTATCATATTCAAAAAGGATGTATTCTTTGATGTTTTTTCAAGTTATTGCCTAATACAAAATTACTTCTATGTGCATTTTTGATGTGATTTCAAGTAAATAATTTTAGTGATAAATTTAACAACTGAAGGTTCCTCTCAGTGTGTATTCTTTCAAGTTTTTTTAAGTTTGAATTTTTTTCAAACTTCACAACCATAAGGTTTCTCCCCAGTATGTATTCTTTGATGATATTTTAAGGTACTTTTCATAACAAAGTGTTGTTCACAGTGTGTGTTCTTAAGTGACTTTTTAAATCACCCTTTGATACAAAATGTTTTTCACAAATTTCACAGCTGAATGGTTTCACCCCAGTATGTGTATTATGATGTCTTTTTAATGCCGAGGTTCTAGCAAAGTGTTTTTCACAAAATGCACAACTGTAAGGTTTCTCCCCAGTGTGTGTTTTTAAATGATTTTTTAATTCACAGTTTGATATAAATTGTTTTCCACAAACTTCACAAGTGTATGGTTTCTCTCCAGTATGTATTCTTTGATGAAGTTTTATGTAACTGTTTGAAACGAAGTGTTTACCACACACTGCACAACTGTAAGGTTTCTCCCCAGTGTGGGTCCTTTGATGCACTTTTAAGTCTGAGTTTCTTACAAAATGTTTTTCACAAATTTCACAATTGTAAGGTTTCTCTCCAGTGTGCTTTTTTTTATGTTTTTTTAAAGCAGAGTATGTTCCATATTTTTCTTTACAAATTGTACAACTGTAAGGTTTTTCCCCAGTGTGCGTTCTTTGATGCACTCTTAATTCACTATTTGTTCTAAATTGTTTTCCACATACTGTACAACTGTATGGTTTCTCCCCAGTATGTATTCTTTGATGTTCTTTTAAATCACCACTTCTTCTAAATTGTTTTCCACAAACTGCACAACTGTGAGGTTTCTCCCCAGTATGGGTCATTTGATGCATTTTTAAGTCTGAGTTTCTTACAAAACGTTTTTCACAAATTTCACAATTGTAAGGTTTCTCTCCAGTGTGCTTTTTCTTATGATTTTTCAAGGCAGAGTTTGTTCCATATTGTTCTTTACAAATTGTACAACTGTAAGGTTTTTCCCCAGTGTGCGTTCTTTGATGCAGTCTCAATTCACTATTTGTTCTAAATTGTTTTCCACATACTGTGCAACTGTATGGTTTCTCCCCAGTATGTATTCTTTGATGTTCTTTTAAATCACCACTTCTTCTAAATTGTTTTCCACAAACTGCACAACTGTAAGGTTTCTCCCCAGTATGGGTCCTTTGATGCACTTTTAAGTCTGAGTTTCTCACAAATTGTTTTTCACAAATATCACAATTGTAAGGTTTCTCTCCAGTGTGCTTTTTTTTATGGCTTTTCAAGGCAGAGTTTGTTCCATATTGTTCTTTACAAATTGTACAACTGTAAGGTTTTTCCCCAGTGTGCTTTCTTTGATGGAGTCTTAATTCACTATTTCTTCTAAATTGTTTTCCACATACTGTACAACTGTATGGTTTCTCCCCAGTGTGTATTCTTTGATGTTCTTTTAAATCGCTAGTTCTTCTAAATTGTTTTCCACAAACTGCACAACTGTATGGTTTCTCTCCAGTATGTATTGTTTCATGTTGTTTTAATTCGCCCTTTCTTCTAAACTGTTTTTCACAAACTCTACAAGTATATGGTTTCTCCCCAGTGTGTACTGTTTGATGTGATTTTAAGTTAGATCTTGACACAAAATGTTTTCCACAAATTCCACAACTATAAAGTTCCTTCCCAGTTTGATTTTTTCCATGTTGTTCTAAGAAACTATAGCTCTCAGAATGTTTTCCAAAATCTGCATAATGATATGGCTTCTCAACAGATTCAATCCTCTCCTTTTGTGTAAGGTTATCCAATGTTCCAAATTCTGTTCCACAGCTGTAGGTTTTACCTTTACACTCAGGTATATTACATTTGTTTATGTTATTTCCATTTGAAGTTGTTTCTCCACATATATCATTGTTTGGTTTTGGGGAGTTAATAACTTCTACAATGTAATCTTCTTGTTTCATTGTATAATAACCAGGAAACTGACTCACACAGCAGTTCTTCACATCTGAAATAAAGATAAAAAAAATGTCTCATCATAGTTCACATCTTTGATGAACTTCTATATGTATTTAATGTTCTCATATGACTGATATTGATTTGAAAATTTTAAGCTAAAAACTAATTATAATGCAGTTTTCATAGATTCACACTTTATACCAGAGTCAGACTAGTATTAGAAACAAACTGAAGGTAATATTACATTTTGAAGAGAGATTTTTAGTAGATAAAGTTAATACACTTAAAAAATACAACAAAACAGGGTCGCAATAATCAATTCACTTTTAAATAGTATCTTTAATGATTAACTTTTAGAAATATTTTCTTACTTGAAATGGTTATTTATAATCAAATCTTCTAATATTTTGTCTGCTTAGACATGTTGAGTAATGTTAATATTTTATACATTTGTTCAAAAGTTCTGTTGGCAAGTTATAAATTAATATCAATAAATGCATAGGTTAAAACAGAACTAAAATATTTATCAACTGGTTCATTATAGTTTCTTTCCATTGCATTACTCAGAAACAATTATTTTTCTCATTATTAAAATTAAATGTTTTGTTGGCATTTTATCACTTCAAAATCTGTTACACAAAAAACATCCAATTAGAATGAGCAAAAGACATAAAATTTAGATCTAAACACTTCAAACTAATCATGTTTCATTTGGTTTAATAACTTTTAAAAATTACCAATAATTTAAACATTTGCTTATCCCAGTATCAATGCACTTTGAGATTTAGATATTTGTACTTACCAGGTGTACTTTCTATCACAGATTTAATTTCTTCTTGAAATTCAGTTTTTGTTTTCACATTCATATTATTATAATCTGAACTATCTTGAGCATCATCACTGGGCTTTGAAATAATACCACCTTCTAAGAGATCACCAAGCTGCTCTGCTTTCTCTTGGATAAATATGTCCTGAAATCAAACAATATATTCAAAAGGCTAATAAAAATAATAGTGTTATTATTACACAATCTGTATAGTTAATCAATTTAAAATATCACAATTAAACTAATAAACCTGATGATTTAATTGAAGACAAAGCAGCATCATGTGACCAAACAACACACAGGAAAGAGTGTGTATTATTAACGGGAATGACAGTTTAACTATTTTCCACCTTCTGTAGTTTTGATTATAGAAATCCAATCTACTAGATATTTTCAGTGGAGATGCTTCACCCTACCCTTAATTCATATGTCCAGTTTCAAAACAATCCTTAAGAAATACACAAGATATAAAGCTTCATATTTTGATTTTTTTTTTTTTTGTCTTCTTAAAGAAGGTATGAAAACTTGTAACATTCTCAAGAATTTTAGAGCTAGTGAGCCGGGTCACATATATTGTTTTACCAACTATCACACCTCGAGGTGAACCAATTTGGCCCCAATTTTGATTTCATTTTCTCAAGTTACAGGTTTAAGCCTTTTTTGAATGCACTTTTTTCTTACCTAAATGTTTTCTTTTTATTTCATGCACATAAATAGCACTAAACCTCCTTAAATACATGGATTTCTTATGTTTTATTCTGTAAACAAACAAAACAAAGTGGAAAATATTAAAGAATAGCAGCTTTATTTCTGTCATCAACTGTTCATATTTTGGATTAACATACAACAAAAAATTAGTTATAAAAACAATAAATACATTCTTAATTCAACAAATTGAAAGTAAAAAGATTGGTTGGTCATTTAAAGATTCATATAGCAAATCAATAGTGATATCTACAGGAAACAAAGGGTGTTAAATGAAGAGAAAAACAACGTGAAACTAAGAAAAAAAACTACACATACAAATAAAACTAAAGAACATGTAACCTATATGAGTCCTAAAAAAACAACCATTCTAAACACTTCTATCATATACAATGCCACTGTTGAACATAAGAACAAATTTTGAGATAAAATGTCCCATCCTCATATTCATATTGCTGCTATGAAAGCTAAATATGAGTAAATTTTTACCCGAGTAGGATGCTGTAGTAAGGACAAGAACATGTACCATACTGCAGAGAAAACTGTAAATGTCCGAAATGTAGTGAAAGGTAATAAGGCTCTCAGTTTACAAACTCTGGACTGTATACAAAAGTAAAGATCCCCAATGCAGTAATCAAGACACAGATTATGTACAGGATCCAAAATCTTCAAGATAGAATCTTTGGCCGAACCATACAACAGCTTCGTCTGAATGAGACCTTCAGCTTCAAAAACCTGTATGGTGAGGATGAAGTGGAAAAGAGGGAAACAAGGATGTATATGGAACCAGCACACTTGAAACTATGCTCCTTAACATGTGGAATAAAAACTGATTACTGTTGAAGGGAAGTCCTATGAACTTCATATTAGCCAATATATGAATGTCAGTATCTTCCAGACAAAACTCTATTCAAGGTGCAATTCCTGCTGCTGACAAAATGCACATCAATGGTTTTATCAGAATAAACATGAAATTGTTTGCTGTGATACATTCAGAAAGAGAGTTGAGGGAAGATTGAAGTGAGATATTATGAACTTCAAATACCTAAGAATGACCAGACAGATAAAAATCTCTACAAATGGGTCAGTGGGCATGCAATGCATAGTAATAAAGGTTCTGTATGATGCCAGTCCCCCATATAAGGTCACAAGCCTTGAAGAGAACACAAAAATCACACCAAGATGCTTCCATTCAAGGAAGGCATCTCTCACTGAGGTCTAAGGCTAATTCGTATGGTGGATAACAAAATGATATCTGTGGAAATCATACTCAATGAGAAAGAAAATATCTGATTGAAGGATACCATACAAGATGTGTATTAACCATAGAAACATGGATGAGGTTACTATGGTGAGAATGTTGAAGTTTAAGGTATCAATCTAACAGCTACCTGGACAATAGAATCACTTATTATACTCACACAGCTGTTAACAGACAAAATGTTAACAACAGAAGACTGAAGATCCAAGACAGGGAAAACTCTGTAAACATATTCCAGTTCCCATTGTTTTTTTCTGTCCAAAGAAATCTGTCACATAATGACAGTGTTGGCAGCTCTCAGGTATACACAGGATGTTAAAAACTGACCAATGTCTTAAGGTGATATGAACTACAACTCAAACCTTAACAATTCCACTATATATATCAAAGTGACCACTTTTGGATAGAAAGATCAATACAAATGGGTGAGAACCCTTATCATTTTGAGTTATGAAGGTTTTATTTTTACTAATATGAAGGCTACTCACCTCCATGAACCAACTGGTATTTTTTTATTATTTTACAGTATTTATGATATTAACAGAAAACAAAATAATTCTGTATCCAAAATTATCCACTTTCTAATATAGGAAAGCTCATACAAACTTGAGGGTTAAAATATTGAAAAAGGTTTGTTACAAGAAAGTTCTGTGTAAAGGTAAAAAACAAATTCCAATTCATAAACCAGTCACAGAAAGTAATAAATTTATGAATTTTTTTCTTATTTTAAAAAGACTTATAACTTATATATTAATGTAATAAATAACATCCATTGATAACATCTGTCTACTTAATTCTCAAGCATGCTTTTAGATAGAAGGCAAAGTGAGGACAAAAATATAAATTACAGAGAAAAAAAAAGATTATAAATTTTTGTACAAACCTGTTCCTCAAATAACAATTAATAATAAAGTACAACTGTAACATGTTATTTAAATAATGAAAGTAATTTAGCTTATTAATGAAGTAACAGAAACTTAACAAAACCTGCAGAATAATACATCCTGTCATACTTTGATAAAGATTGAATAGGACTTCAATATACTGAGTTAAAATATTTTATTAATATCCTTAGTAAAACTAAAATGTCATGTAAAGCCACAAGAAAAGAAATAAATATTTAAATAATCCACGTATCTACTAACCCTTCCACAATGACCTCAGTAGAATGCAAGAGTTCGTCTACACATTTCCACACACAAAGTATTTGCAATATTACTTTTGATACAACATGTGTATCTTTACAAAATTTTGTAAACTATTCACAAAGATTACAATTTTCTGTACAAAAAATAACAGATTTTTGTGAAATATTTTTACTAATTATTTGTTTGTGAAAAGGTCTAGACTGTGTTATTACTAGTCTGAGTGGAAGGAGATTTCACGTCATGATTAAAAAAACTATTATTCACACCAAAAACCTCAAATATTATTTAAATAATTTCTGAAACCTCCTTACCACATTTCAAATATTTGTTGTCAGTTAGACTTTATATTTTATATTATTTTCTATTTCTGAAATATGTAGAATGTGTCACTATCATGAAAAAATTATGAAAGAAATAGAAATTTTGCATTTTTCATGTTGAAATGACTACATATTATGCTAAAAAAATACAAATGTTTAGCCTAGGTAGTTTAAGTCTCACAACTATATATATATATATATATAATTGTCTTTTATTAAATTGACCTTCTAGTTATGTCCAGCTAATATAACTTGCACTGACAAGGTGAATGTGCAATATACTCACATTATAAAATAATATAAAACTGGCCTTTAATCTTCACTGTCTTAGCTGTGTTTTAGTCGACTAGTATTTTGTAATAGACAATCACATTTCAACTATTAAACATTATATATGTATATAAATTATTATTATTTAGAGATAAATTATTAAAAACTTATTTTTCTTAAAATATAGCACAACAAATAAAGAAGTAAAGCAAACAACTGTCTCTTCTAGCTATGATCTTTGCTGCTGAACACAGGTTGCTAAGCCTTTCAAAATTTCACGTGTGTGACACCAAAGTTTTTGTAAGGTTTTATACATAACTATACTGATAACATTAGAATTTATCAAGTTTCATGCCTGAGATGTATTTAGGTTTGAGAAAATATGAACTTTAAACAAACTAAAAACACAACCAATATTTCTAGAAGGTAGGTTGCATCTTTAGTTTCTTCTACAGCATAAAATGTCTCCATTGGTTATTCGTGTCATATATTGAAGTAATTGTATTTAAGGAACTGTTTCCACATGCAGGAAGAAGTGAATGGGGCAGCTATATTTGATTCAGTAGATAAGTCATATCTCAGCAAAATAGAAAGATGTCACATTCTCATTTAAGATTCTAGCTTCTTAATATTGGTAATTTTAGTTCTTAATTTCCACAAAACTACAAAATTTGCATCCTGACATCACAAACATCTAATTTAAAAGAGTGCTGCATTCAACATACCAAGTGACTCACTAATAGATTTAGGTGTGTTCTTTTAATATTTACTTTTAAATTAAGAAAATAACTTATATATAATACTAAAGTTGGAATTATAATTTGATTCCAAACTTCTTGATATGAATTAATAAAACAATAGAATTTTGAATGCAAATCAACAAATGCAAAGACATGGTCTATGATCTGACTCGTTGTGAAAGGGCTAAATCAATGAAACTTGTACAACTTGAAATAAGAATTTTAAACTGATACATGTGGATGGCTCTTTACTAAATAAAACACTAAATTTACTAAATCATTACATATTCAAATTATAATCAACAATACAGCTGATCTCACAGAAAATTTTAATATCTCGTATTGTTTACAAAATTACGAGTGATTTAACATAGCATTTTTACATTATGTGAATCATTATAGCTGACTTGAAATAGAATTTACGAAAAGGCATTATGTACCTCACAAGTGAATTGACACAGGATTCTACACATTCACATTATAAACATAATTAATATTCACAGAATTATACTGATACATGATGTAATCTGGGGCGACTTGACATAGAACTCTAGATATTCACGTAAAGTATATCACTGCCCATTTGACTTTGCATTCTATACATTCATCTTCAGTTCTTAGTATTTTTTAAATGGAATCACATTAACAAATCAGGCTGAACTGTGAAGAACTCTTATCACTCAGTTTGAAAGCCAAAAAGATTATAATAATTATAGAACATTGTTTGCTTTCTGGATGATTTTACTGTGTTCTTGGGTGCATTACTTGAATAAATAAAAATTTACAATATCTGTACCATCAGAATAAAAAAATCTAAGCCTAGATTTCATTAACAGAAAAAAACAAGACTAGTAATTCTTTGATAGACTGTTTAGATAGAGTATTCATGATGAAACTTTGAAGAAGAAACGGCAACTACCTGTTGTGGAGACACAAGTGTAGAGGATGATGTTTTGAAAGTTTTTCACCTTTGAACCTGAAGACTTTTGAAACATTATCCTCTACACTTGTACCTCCAAAACAGGTAGTTGCCATCTATTCTACAAAGTTTCATCAAGACACGAGTAAGTAATAGACTAAAGATAAAAAACACAGATAAAAAACCCTCAGAAGACATTCCAAGCTGTTGATTGGTTTTTCATATATCACATATTGAAGTAAGTGAATATGAAGGATTGTTTCCAAAAATTTAAAAAAGTAAATGTGGCCATTGTCTTTGATTCAATAAATAAGCCATATCTCAGTCAAATAAAAAGATACAAGGTTTTTATTTCATATTCTAACTTGTTAATATTGGTAATTTTCCTTCCTAATTTCTACAAAACTATAAACTTTGTATCTTGATATCACAAACATCTAATTTAAATCAGTGCTGCATTCAACATACCTCATTATTTAGGTTGTTGTTCTAATATTTACTTTTAAATTGAGAAATTAACTTGCATATAATATTAAAGTTAGAACTATAATTTACAATTTGATCCCAAACTTATTGACATAAATTCATAAAATAGTACTTCATTAAAAATCAACAAATGGCCTGTGACCCTACAACTTGTTGAGAAAGGGTTAAATAAAAATTTAATATATTTGTACCATTAGTATAAAAAAACATCAGCTTATATAGGGTGGCCCGTGTATAAGTCCCTGCCCATCCATATGTTATTATGTTATATTCAATAATACTAATCATGAGTTGAAGGCAGCTGTTACTGTGGCATTTGGAACAATAACCCCTGCTATGTTGAGGAAAATGTCTCACAGAATATGTCACTGCATAATATTATGCAGCGAGAATGAGGGACAGCACAACAGATACACTGGACACACATGATACATGGATGGGTATGGACTTACGGGCCATCCTGTATTTCATTGACAGAAAAAACAAGACAAGTATTATGTTTCTCATTTTTCACATATATTCTTTACTTAATATTTTGAAATTAACTACAATTACATCACTCTAGATGGTAACTCGGGATGAACATCCTCCATGTGTTTGATAACTTGCAAGATGAAATTATTAATTTAACATTATTCAAGCATCAATAAAATACCAGAATTAGATTGATAATTACAAGCTATGAACTATTTAGGACACACAATTTTCCTGTTACAATATGCAGTCAATCTCCTAAGAAAAAAAATAGTTAAATTTATTTTATGTATTCTTATGACGGTGATAAGGTGACTTAAATTGATAAAGTCGTAATAGAGTTAAGGTAGAGAAAATAACAAATAAAATACAATATTCTGATTTAAAACCAACATTTATTTAAGAACAAGTATTTTCAAACTTAATATGAAAATCACTCTTTACTAAGAGCAGTCCACACACTGATTCCATGAATATAGATACTTACTGAATCACAAATATTTATGTAAAACAATTAAAAAATGTTACTTGTTGTCCTGTAATATTTACAAAACAATGCCATATTTTATGAAGATGCACCAAACATGTAACTTATATGGTGAAAACTCTGATGGTCACCATGAGATAAACAGTCACTGGAATCCACCAAGCCTACTACAACAGGGTTAAAACAGAAAACTACACAACGAACTAGAACTATACAGACAAATTTGCAACAAGTTGAACCATAGAAATTGTAAAGAAGAGTTGCGATATCCTAACGACAGAAAATTCAGAAACGGAAAAATTCATGGCAGGAATCATCCATCTGCCCTAACAACAATACACAATATAATTAAAACGAATCTCTGCTTCAACAGCAACAAAGCTCACATGTATAGAAGTCACTTTCACAAAATATTTGTTCAACTTTCACATATCTCATGCAGCAGAAGGAAGAAATGAGTAACCAAACTATTTCATTCCAAGACATAGTGATCAAGACACTAGTTGTAGTGCCTGCAGAGTTCTATGGAACTGAACTGTTTTTGAAAGGTAGTGGTAAATCATCACTCTAGTACACTAGATGGAATAAACAAGGAATGTAGGATGGAACATCACAACCTCACAGAATGACAGAAATATATACTCAGAAGAATCTAAGCTTTTATATGGAATAATTACTGTTATGTTAAAAGCATGTTCTGTGGAAAAATTCAAAATGAAACTTGTGAACTGTTGCAAAAAAGGGCTGTTAATAGTTTGTTTATAACAGTGCAACAAATCATTAGTGAATTTCCTGAGCTTGTAACTGCAACCATGTAATAACCAATTAGTCTCAAGAAGATGTCCAGAGAGACAAAATGATAACAATGTATATTCTCTTCAAGAACACAACTGTAGAAGCTCTAATTTACAACTTACCTCAATTTTCTCTACATCTCCATCACAAATATCTTCTGTCTCCTTTTTTATCATATCAAACATCAAATTGGTATGTACAGATCTTTCTTCAAAGTAACTAGTTTTTCCTGTAGCTAGAAACACGAACAATACAGACTTCTTACTTGTTAATTATAGCTAATAAATCTTGTATAAAGTGGATAAATGTAAAACTGTGAATAAGTATGATGCCTGTACTGCATTTTATCAAGAACATTTAAAACTTAAGTTATACTGAAAGAGCAATAAAAGGAGACAGTATAATTCTGTCTTAAAACTATAAAAAATAAAAAATAAATAAAATCTTACACTGAAAAATCATATATGAACTCTACTAACAGTACATAGTGGGTTAATCCTTCATCTCAGTTAATACTTGAATGTTCTCAGCTTTATCCCACTCACAGATGACAGTGCAGAATAACATTAGAAAAGTGTAAATAGATACAAGTTTATCTAATCAAGGATGAATATAACCACAAGAATGAAACTATTTTATTGATAAACATCTCTGGGACATAAAATATCACACATAAAAATTTTAAACAATAATTACAAATTTAGAAATTCTGTTAAATTAAAACAAGTAACTTTAACACTATTTATGTTATAAAGAACACATTTACATTCTAAATATATTTGCTTACTATTCATTGTTGTGAAAGTTTCATGTTCATTTTTCTCCAATTTCATATTCAACAAAACATCCCGTTCCTCTTCAGAAAATGGTTCAACCTTCATATTTAATACTTCCACAATTATACAGAAGTTTCACTTTATATCCTCATCAAAACTTGTATCTAGACAACAGAGAAATAGATAAAGATTTAAATATTACATCCTTTAAAAAGGTTACAAAATTTTCAATAATTACACATCTCTAAATTATAATTATCACGTTTATACCAAAATTTAACAAAAATGTTTTGAAACTCCTTGTCATTAACAGACCAAGACAAATTTTAAAAAAAGTTTCACATAGTTCAAACTTGTATGTAATGACTGGAAGGTAGCTTTTGCTCTTTGAACAAATTGTTATTAGTTGTATCTTGTAAATACTCTTATTTTATGCACAATATTTCATCAGGTTCACCTAGCATCATCAAATGATATTCAAGCACCATGTAAGGCTGGTGAAACATCACAATAAACAAAATACAAATATCAAATTGAAAAACACTGATCATTCTGATATTTAATTAAGGTTTTTATTCTACTATATACCACATATAAAAAAACTACACTACAACATGGCAGTACTACAACTACTGAAAAACCTTTAAACCATTTAGTACTTGAACTGTTGATCATTTCTGTCATTCCATAGTTCATAATAATTTCTATTACAGAATGATTACACAAATAATAAACCCAACATAAGAAGCTTTTTAACATATTAAGTTTAAGTATGTTAGAATGAAAAATTAGACATTTTTTGTAACCTGAGTTTTATAATAAATTAGAGAATCTTGATACATTAACAAAACCCATTATACCACACAAACAAAAATCACTCACTTTATACATGAAAACAAGCTTAAAATATACATAGAGAAAAAGAAAGTAAACAATAATAAGAAAAGCTGTTGAATGATGAATATAAGCATTATATATCATATTTTTTCAATTAATATGTGTTTGACATTTTTGTTTCAAAGGAATGAGTTGTCTAACACACATTAATGATTATTAACTTATAAACACAATCCTTCATATGTCTATGCTTGTTCAAAACTGTACACTAACAATATGTCTAAATTCCCGTAGTTTAAAAAGCAACACATAAAATATTGTTAAAAAATTAAACTAAAGATAGTATGGGTCAAAAAAGAAATACATATCAAAATGCAAATCACAACAGCTTTCATAATGTTTCATAGAACTTACAATATACATGTACCATACACAAAAGTTTCAAACCTTGACAAATTTTATTTTTAAAAGTCATAAAGTTTTGTATTTAGTGGGATGAATGAATGCTAATATTTCAGAATGACCATTTGTTTGTTGAAAAATCTTCTACAAAGTTACAATGTTCATGATTTAGTTAGATAACATAAAAAGTATTTTACAAATTCCATGTACACAAGTATTTCCTATTGTATTGCAATATTATCTGATTTTCATACTCTTTCGAGCCTGAATGAACACTTATTCATTATATTAGGGTTAATGCAAAATTTCTTATTCCTATAAGTGTTACAATACTGGACTCAAACTTGCCTTCTACAGGGTATTCGCAGAGTCACTGTGCAGTTTTTTATTCATATTGTGTTCAGTCTATTTCAAGCCAGCAACTAATACCGGTGTTCAGAAACAAAATAAGATGGATCCGAGCCTGTATTGATGCCAACGGAGGTCACTTTCAACATTGTTTATAATTGTCATAATATTTACCTCCTGTATTCTATAGTGAAACATGTCTGTTAATAAATATATAAGTGCACAGTGACTTTCCGAACAGCCTATAGTTCTTAGAAGTTTGTCAAATGCAGCCAACATCAACATAATAAACTTTTACTTTAATGTAGTTTGAATGCTGATACTAAAGTAACAGTTGAACAAATATAAATTTGAAGTGTTATGGAACAAAAACTGTTACAGTTTATCAATATATCACTCTTTACACATAAAAAGCTAAATTACAACTTCAAATAACACGTTCGTCAAATTTCCGCCAGACTAACAACAGTACTAACTTCTAATTCTCATACACCTCTTATTAACGGAAATGTATATCGCTCTACTACAACTTATTTCCAGTTTTTATTTCATGACTCATTGTAGACTTACTCGTTTTCTCTTAATAAATTTAAATATTTCATATAAATCATATTTTTTCTGATATAAATTATCTAATAATAATTGTGATACAATTACGTTTTGTTTACCCACTGTACTATCACTACTGCATTCCATCAATTGTTTCCCTCCCCGCGGCAGTCATACACATGCGCATGACATGAAAAAGACCATCCTCCATAACATATCTTTATCAGTTCTGTTTATGTAGTTTTGAAACAGCCATTTGTGAAGGAAATTTTACAGATATATTTCTGTGCAACTTTTATTATATGCTAATTGTGAGACACGAAATTCACCCACAACATTATACAGTTATACAGAAATTGCAAATACATCCAATGAAATAATTTATGAAACTGGTCTTTGAGACAATAAGCTTTATAAGAATACAGTAACACTCTTAATATTTTTACTTATCTAAGGTTTTAATTCTCCAATTCACAATTATATAATTCCAATATAATTTGGTATTTTCTCTATTGCAGTTTCTCTTTTCCTGTTGTTTTTCTACCATATGTTAACTCTTGTTTAATTATTTTTATTTTAATGTTCTTTACGTATATAATTTATCTAATTAACCTTATTTTCATACATAGGAACTTTTGAGTTCTTAAACATTTTGTTTATATTTACAGTACCATTGCCATGGTTTTCATTGTGATATAACTTTCGGGAAAAACTTTAAATGTTATATAATGGCTCAGTGTTACATTTAATTTATGTTTTACTTTAATGCACCAAAAAATAACTCTTTCAAACATGTAATTTGTAGGTGCTTCTTAAAATATAGATTTAAAGTAATGTACTCGAAACTTTTAATACACATCAAATTGAATTAAAATACAATAAAGTATTATTAACCGCCGCAGCACTTGAATTAGTGTAAATTAATATTTGAGACATTCTCCCCACTTTTTATTGGCTACATTTTTGTGCGCAAGCAATATCCATCGCAGGACACGCCTATACCCGATGGAATTTTTGTACTCATCAAAGGATCTATTAGTGTACTTTTAAATTGAAATTATTTTGGGCAGGATTAAAATAAATTAACATAAAAGGCCTTGGGCAAGGTCAAACAGTAACACTTTTAATATTTTTACTCATTTAAAGTTTTAATTCTTCAATTCACAATTATATAATTCCAAGATAATTTGCGATTTTCTCTATAGCAGTTACTCTTTTCCTGTTGTTTTACTACCATATGTTGACTCTTGTTTAATTATTTTTATTTTAACGTACTTTACGTTATATAATTCATCTAATTTACCTTATTTTCCAACGAAGAAACTTTTGCTGTCTTAAACATTTTGTTTATACTTACAGTACTTGGAAAAAACACAACAAAAAACAATAACAATCGGTTAACATGCTCGTTCAAATAATATACTTTGTGTAAAGTATTAAATAACTTTTAATAATTAAATAAAGATATTATGTGCATGATACTTTGATGAAATAAAGGCAATTATTTCAACTTCTGGATATAAGTGTGATGGCCAAAATGATAAAACGAACTTTTGTACCCATATTTCACTTGTCTTAAATGTATTATTTTGAAACAATGAGATCTTCTCTTATTGTTGAAATGTATCGCTTAGAGGGCATACACAAACTCTATGAACCACTATTCGTTGGTAAAAGAGTAGCCCAAGAGTTGGCTGTGGGTGGTGATGACTAGCTGCCTTCCCTCTAGTCTTACACTGCTAAATTAGGGACGGCTAGCACAGATAGCCCTCGAGTAGCTTTGTGCGAAATTCCAAACAACAACAACAACAACTCTTCAGATAATTTCATGTTATATCATATATATATATATATATCAAAAAGTGAAAAATTGTCGACATTATTGTGTTTTATACATCGATGACCGAAGAAAGTCGAAACGTTGTTCACTCCTCTACGGAAAAAAATTTTATTAACCCAAACGAGCCGTTTTTACATATATGATTTTTACTTTGTTTTAACTCTTGATAAACAGTCCTTATTAGGACTTTGACTTTAGCTACGAAGCAGAAAAAAACGTCTCGAGACAGACGATGTAGCTGTTTCAGCGTTTTCAGCGATACAAAGACTGCGTATACACCGCCGGGCTGCTAGGAAATCTCTCAATAAATCTGTTGACTCTGCAAACCGTAGTCTAAATTCGTTATCTTCCACGGACAATCCCGTCCCTGTAGACTCTAACAAGCCCAAGGCCACTTCTTCATTGCCTCGTCGTCCAATCTCAGCCCCCTCCACTTCTAGCAAGACTGCACCACCAGAAGTCTGTGAGTCTTCACCTACTCGTCAACCCGTCCAGTCGCCAACAAACAAGTCCCCAGTCAGGTCTGCCAATCCTAAAACTCCCCCTACTATCATCATTGAAGATGTTCTAGCTTCTAATCGCCAACGCGACGTTGCTCAAGAGATATTAAAAACCTTTCCAGGCATTCAATTCACGGAAATAGGAAGACTCCCGAAGGAGGGTATAGTCATAAAGTGTTCTCATCCGAGACACTACGCCAAATTATTATCTCCATGGCCCGGATCCCCATTCAAAGAATCCAAAATCTCGACGCACGTTCCTGGTGAACCTCAAAATAAGTTTTACGTGGTTGTACGTGGTATCCATTTAAACATTACCACAGATGAAATAAAACTTGAATTTATTGCCACCAACATTAACGCACTCAGTGTAGAAGGGATTAAACTTTTCAAGACCGGCCTCCCTACCCCCTTGTGAAACTTGCGCTCGAAGATCAAGTTGTAGCTAATAACCTCGTTGCCAACGGTATAACTCGCTGGTTTGCTAAATATCCTGTCAAGACAGCTAAAACCTCGTCAGTGAATGCTGTCCTCCAGTGTTACAACTGTCAACGTTTTGGTCACACTAGTACCGCTTGCAAACCTTCTCCGCTGTGTGTTCGTTGTGGAGGTCTTCATTACGTACGTAACTCCCAAAAGCCCCGTATGGAAACCATTTGCAGCGACTGTTATGGTAATCACGCTGCAACCTACCATGGCTGCTCCAAATATCAACAAGTATTAGAACTGAAAAAGTTGAAGGTTAGTAAACCAGCACTCACGGCTGGACCTTCTATTGGTTTTTCCAGCCTTCCTGCGACCAATACCAAGCCCGTCCAGGCGCAGCATGTCGACTGTCCAGCAGCCCTGAAATCACAGAGCTCAAATGTCAATAGGACTGAAGCACAACAAACCTCAAAGACTAACCCAAAGAATCCCAGAGGTCTCGATTATGCTTTCCTCGAGCGGCTGGCTACATTTGTAGCTGATGTTGCTACCATGGTGCTCGAAAAACGATTCGAATCGTCCTACCAACTATTTTCCTGAATAGTCCAATCTTCCAAGTTCTTCGTAGATATCAAAAACTCGAATCCATATGTCATACATCACTGGATTGCAACATGAAGGACCAAGGCCACCACCAGGTAAGTATAATGGTTTATTTTCTACATATAAATATCCAAGGTGACCTTTATTTTAAGAAATATGAACTTTTTACCTCTGTAATACGCTGATATAATCTCCTTTAATGAAACCCTTTCAAGCAGCAATCATTCTTTCACCTTCCCTGGTTATAAAATTTTATCTGTGTCCCATTTTGCCCCCACTAGAAGAATCACCCTCCTTTTTAAACCTAACTTAAATATTAAAATTTTAAAGCCTCCCACCCAGCCCCTTAACAAAATTATTTTAGTTGAATTAACTCCCTTTAACTTTCCCCATCATTCTAGTATTAATTTATGTCAGCCCCCGACTCTGTTTTTTACAATACGCCCTTTCTCTCAACAAGCACTCCATAATCATAAACGATTTAAATTCCAAGCATAAAGAATTATTTTGCCACACTAACACTCACAATGGACTTATTATTCATAATTTTCTACGTTCGAACAATTTAACATGTATCAACAGCAATCATCCAACACATACACATATTAACGGTTCCCAAGACATGCTTGATCCGGTTATAGTTACTTCTAACCTTCTGTCTCACACTTCTGATTTTCAAGTTTACGACCACATTGGTATTGATCACCTTCCTGTTTCCTTTCGTCTTTTTAATAATTATACTCGCTCTCCCCCCTCCTACATCCCCTACCCTTAACTTTTCTAATACGAACTTGGATGCTTTCAACTCTATTCTATCTAACACCCCTTCTATGTTTCTCCCTTAATCTCTGGTTCCCAAGTTCTTGACTATCTTGTGCTTAAATTCACTGTATCTAGTACTGATGATCTCCATTCTGTCACTCCAACTGAGGCCCGCACTCTGCCATTAAACCATTGGATTTTCACCCCTGAAATCCATTGTCAAATTTCTGAAAGACGCCACCTACGCAGACTTTTATCTCTACGCGCAATCAAAATCTTAAAACATTAAATCAATCAATCAAATAATACCATTAAACGACTAATAAAATAACAACAAATAATTAAGTGGGAAAAATTCTGCGCCTCAAAAGACAATTCTTGCAGCCACCCTAAAGAATTCTCGAAGATTTGTTTGTTTGTTTTTGAATTTCGCACAAAGCTACTCGATGGCTTTCTGTGCTAGCTGCCCCTGATTTAACAGTGTAAGACTAGAGGGAATGCAGCTAGTCATCACCACCCACCGCCAACTCTTGGGCTACTCTTTTACCAACGAATACTGGAATTGACAGTCACATTATAACGACCCCACAGCTGAAAGGCCGAGCATGATTGGTGCGATGGGGAAGCGAACCCGCGACCCTCAGATTACAAGTCGCACACCTTAACACGCTTGGCCATGCTGGGCCCAATTCTGGAAGAAACTTAAATTTGTTTGTAAAACATCACTAAACCTTAACTCTTATAATTTGGTATATAACAACCAAACGGCCTCTACTGACAAAGATAAATGCACCATTTTCGCCGAAGTCCTCTAGAAATCCTTCACTACACCTAACATTCTCACTTTTAACACCACTTATTTCCTCCAAATAAATAATCTCATATCCCAACACCACGAAGTATTAAATCCCAACTTTAGTTTAGACTTTCCCATCCATAACTCCTATATTACCGCTCACGTCAGCCGAACTCAAAATTTCCATTAAACGACTCAAAATCAATAGCGCTCCCAGAGAAGATTGCATAAATAACCGTGCCATTAAACATCTACCCTTAAACTTTCTAATTCATTTAATTTCTATTTACGATTACTCGTTTTTGCATGGCTACTATCCTAATTGTTTCGAAAACAGCCACAAAAACGGTTATCCCAAAGTCTTCAACTAACTTGTCTGATCCTTCTAATTACAGACCTATTAGCCTTATTAACACCCAAGGCAAATCACTAGAGAAAATTGTTACTAATAAACTTATTTTCTTCGCTGAGACTAATAATATACTATCAAATATTCAGAATGCCTCTTGGCAAAAACGTCAAACTGCTAACCACCTAGTTAGACTTTCCGAATCTATATTTCAAGCTTTTAACCGAAACCAGGTAACCGTGGGCGTATTCTTTGATGTAAAGCAAGCTTTTGATTCGGTGTGGCATAACGCTCTCCTCTATAAGCTATTCTCCATGAACATTCAATATATCTTTATCCGTTGGGTAGCTACCTTTTTAAATAACCGTTTAGCCAGAGTTAAAGATAACAATGAACTCTCTCACTCGTTCCCCTTATTGGTGGGAGTCTCCCAAGGCTCCGTGCTCAGCCCTTTGCAATACATTTTCTTTGTGAAAGACATTCCTTTCTCTGCCATAACTCAAACTCATACCTCACAATACGCCGATGACACAGCTGTTTGGAGTACGTCTACTAACCCGGTTACAGCCGCTTATTGTGTTCAGACTACCATCAACTCCATCACGCAATGGTGTGACAAAGGGTGGGTAGCATTCAATCCTCGCAAATATCAAGCCATTTTATTGTATAGGTGATTTAAAAGAAAAGAATGCCCAAGATACAAATTAAAATCTTTGACACTGTAACCCCTCTCAAAAATTTCTAGGTGTCCTTTATAATTTTAAACTTACCTGGTCAACTCATATTGATATAATTGCATCACGTATCAGGTAACGCATATCATTCCTTCGAAGAATAAGCGGAATAAACAAAGGATATACCCCTCAAACTATTATGTTCACATACAGTGTACATTAACCGCTAGTCGAATACGGTTGCATGTTACTTTGTACCATGCCCGACTCTCTGACCAAAAAATTACAAGAATTACAATACACGGCTATCAGGACTGCCTTCCTTATACCATGCTACACTCCTTATTACTACCTTGAAAAAAATATACGACACACCATCTGTTAAAACACGTTTACTTCAACTAGCCACTAAATTTTATAAAATAGCAGTAAACCATAACTCACTTTGCAGCCCAGTTTATCGATTTATCAGCTACCTTGGCAAAAACACATTTCTCCCTTTAATACACTCAACCATATTTGCTAATGTCTTTTATCTCAATTTAGTTATGATTATCTTGTGTAATTATCATTTTTGTTTACAGCTCAGGCACTAACCAGATATATTTTTCGGCATCTGGTTCGTGAAAAATGGGTTTTGCTCGGGGTACTTCCGTTTTCCTTCCACAGCTAAATAACCGGGTGTTAGGATTTATAAATCCCTCCCCTCGTGTTGTTTTTAATGGAGTCAGTATTTAACCTCTTGCGAAACATCAATGGACCTTCACCATTTGACTGCTAGGTATAGCTATTAATCATCAGTCCAGCTAAATCTAACTTCGCGTGTGGAGTGAAGAGGTCTCTTCTGAACACCCTCGATTGCTTTGCATCTCTTGAGATGCAAAGTGTTAAATCGAAATACTTGTCACGAATTTTATTTTATTCGCAACTTACCGCACTCGTGTACTACTCTTCTAGTAATCGTTTGGTCTTCCTTCTCCAGAATACCCTTTGTTTCTTTTGTTAAATTATACTCAGGCTAATTTAACTAGGATAAATTATTCGTTTTATTTCCTTTTCTACTAGTTATCTTACTCTTAAAAGATATTAAACTTTAGGCCTATCATATCTACCGACGTTAACTTCATGCCGAACCTTTTCTTGGCTGTTACTTCACTTCTGTTCTCGCATATGTCTGTCTGTCATTACCCTCTCATACGATAATGCTTATTACTGAATTGTCTACTCGCTATATTCTCTAAATCAAAGAGTGACAAACAACTTCCAACAGTCGTCTGCTTTTAACAATATTTTAATAACAATTAAACAAACAACAAATATTCTTCACAAAACAAACTAGACAGTAATATTTGCACTAAATAATATCTTACAACACACATAACACGAAATAATCACATGGGCTTTCTGTTTTTCATAATGCCACTATTAATAACATTACCTTAACGTAACATTTTAACATTATTACAAATTAAATAGATACATAATTCACTTTAAAGTTTGTTTACGTAAATCAAATTATTTAAAACAAATGATAAACGAATTATGGGTGAAACCTTAGAAATCAAATATATGCTCTCCAGTAAAAGTGTATATTGTTTAATTTTCGAAAATGCATTCAATTTTTCAGTAAACATTGCATTTTAAACAAATAGAAAATGTTTTAATTATTTACTTGAATAATAACTTGCCTGATTTCAACTATTGTACGTTAAACCATTATTTGCTAACATTTGTGCCTACGTATAATATGAAATAATGGATTTGAGACATTAATTACCAAATAATGATATTGAAATGTCTACATTTCTCAATGTTTGCTTACTCAATTCTTTCGTGTTATAACTTCATATGAGTTCATTATTTATTGTTTCAAATGTTCATATTCATATCTTACATTTGCAATTTAAGCTAACACAAGGTAACATCATAAACAACCTAATCACAAAGATATGAAAATTAACGAGAGACAACTTTTATAACCAAAATATATTTAATAATAGTTATCAGACAAAAATATTTCTAAACCAATGGATGACTATGGCTTAGAATTAACGATTATTAAATCAATCATTATTTCACTAAAAAAACCTTTTGAAAAATATAATGATTTTAACACAACATATAAAATATTCTATGTCTGAGTCAATAAAAACATAAGACAATTAGTATCTGGTTAAACTATATTTACATGACTACTGTAAGAAGTATAAAAATCTGAACTAACAAAACAGTTTCATTCTAGTTAAACTTGATATTATCATATTTTCTTTTATCATATTTATATTCAGGTAACATTCTGGTGCACTGGTAATGAAAGAACTAATTCCCAGTTAATAATCACCAATACCTGAGGACAAATAAAAAAAAAAAACTATTGCTAATCACAAGTTAAAATTCAATTAAGTTAAATTTTACAATAGGAGGTAAAATGCTCAGAGAATTACACTAACAACCAATAATTAAATAAGCTCATGAAGTAAATGACATTGTTAGTGTACATTTGTTGGATTTTGCAAAAAAATAACTAAAGCCTATCTATGTTAGCGCTCCTTAACGTTCAGGTGGCAGACCAAATGGAAGACAACTAATCATTACAATCTACTAAAAATAATTTTCAGGACAAAATATAAGATTTGAACAATATTTTTATATAATATCCATGGCTGAGGGTGATTTGTTTGTTGTTTTTTTCAGTAACAAGTCATTAACTACATTAGGTCCACAGTCTGGCACATTACCCATCACGTTTAACTAAAATTATTCATGTTGTTACTAATAAATAACTTCTAGAATATTAATGAGTGTGTGTCAGTGACAAGTGGCTGAAGGACAGTTGACACAAACATTGGTTGCTCAGCCACAACATGTAAGAAGCCTTTTTCAAGGTGTGCACAAAGATGTTTCAATTTAGAAAAACGGGCATTATAATCATTTACTCACACAAACAGTACAGTCAAATTAACACTCCTACGAAAAGTGGGGCCTAATAGGCCCCAGAGCAACTTGAAAGGTTATTAATATTAGGCTAATAATTTTGTATTTAAATAAAATTGCCATTTAAATCCATTAATGAATGGATTAACGAGATTCCCACTGTCCCTATCTACTATCTAGCGAAACCACAGCCAGGGGAACGGGCTTGGAGAAATGAGGACTAGAAACGTCTTTTCGTAGGAGTGTTAAGGCTAACAAGTGTTAGGTACATACGTGCCTACAGATATGTAGACAAGATCAAGGCCTACATATTTAGAGGCTGCCAACCTATGTAAGACGTTTAGAACTATGAAGATAATCAAAACAGAAATTCATTGGATTATGGGAATACAAGGTCTCTGTTCCTATCCATGTTCACTGACAGTATTATTTGCAAAGCATTCAAATGTGGAAGAGTCAGAAAAAGAGTATCTGACAAGATTTACACTGAAAACATACGTATAGGATTAGTTGATTTCACAGATACAAGCTAGCAATTTTGCATTCATATTTATAAAAATTCAAACAGTTTGACTTGCAAATCAGTTATTGGATAACACTTGGAACACATGCTCATGTACACTCCAGAAGAATAGAAACTCTTTCATGAAATAACACAATCTATTCAACTGAATGGAAAAAAAATTACTGAAAAAGTTCACAAATGCACAGGAAGTAAAATGGCTCACATCACCACTAAATATAATGTAATAAGAAGACAAATGACAGAAAAACTTACTGAATTAAAAGTGATATTCATCTTACAATATTATGTGAACAAATAAATATCATACATACATGTTTTCTAGTTTTAAAGTTAGCTGATAGTGCTAAGAACCTTGTAAAAACATTTCTCTTGTTTGCATCATAGCGAGGTACAGCCTGAGCTTTTCTTGGTGAAATTGATATCTCCATTTTCTGATTAAATATTTTAAAACAATAAACTTTTTCAATCAAGAAGATGAGAAGGGTAGAATCTATTAATAAGTAACACCTTCTAAATGGTGCTATCTACCTTCTTTTGAGCCCTGATAAGGATGTATGTAAAGTAGATGAAGAAGGTACAGTCTATTAATAATTAAGATTATCTGCATGGTTCTATCTACTATAATTGAAACCTCGACTTTAGTTCTTGATAAGGACATACCTCACATAGGTACTCAAAAGTTATAAGTTACTTAAAACTTGTGGGTTTTACCCACTATATTTTGCATATTGATTTTAGTCCCTGATAAGTAACTACATGAAGTAGAGTTATCTGGAGAAACATTGATAATTTCAGTCTAACAATCCTGGATTGCAGGATTCAATTCCCTATGGTGGACATTGGAAATGGACTAAAGGATCCCCCTTTTTGGTCTTTTAATGTTACCTTCAATGACATTTTACAAAGTTACACAATGGGATATGTGTGATGTGTCAACTGCAGGTATCAAAACCTAATATGTAATGTTGTAAGTAATCATAATTAACTGCTAAGGTGTAGATGCTACAAAAATATATCATTTCTTCTCAGCGTATATTCTCTTTGTCCTTTTACTTTTAATGTTTTTCCAAATCATTTTAAATGGCTGAACAATTTTATGGTTTTCCAAAAGAATGTATTTTTTCAGGTTTCTTTAAGTTATTACTCAATACAAAATCATATCCATATGCATGTTTTATGTGATATTAAGTAAATATATTTCCACAAACTGCACAACTGGAAGGTTTCTCCCCAGTGTGAATTTTCTGAAGTTTTTTAAGTTCAAATTTTTTCCAAGCTATTTTTCACAAATTGCACAATTGTAAGGTTTCTCTCCAGTATGTATTCTTTGATGATATTTTAAGATAATTTTTGCAAAAAAGTGTTTTCCACATACTGTACAAGTGTAAGGTTTCTTCCAAGTGTGTATTCTTTTATGTCTTTTTAACTCAGTATTTCTTAAAAACTGTTTTTTACAAATTGCACAAGTGTGAGGTTTCTTCCCAGTATGTATTTTTAGATGATCTTTCAAGGTACCTTTCGTAACAATGTGTTTTCCACATACTGCACAAGTGTGAGGTTTCTCCCCAGTATGTGTTCTTTGATGTCTTTTTAATTCTGAATTTCTTCCAAACTGTTTTTCACAAATTTCACAACTGTAAGATTTTTCTCCAGTATGTATTACTGGATGTTGTTTTAAAATACTATTTGTACCAAAGTGTTTACCATACATTGCACAACTGTAAGGTTTCTCACAAGCACGTGTTCTTTGATGTGATTTTAAAGTATATCTTGATACAAAATGTTTTATACAAATTCCACAACTGTAAAGTTTCTTCCCAGTGTGATTTCTTTCATTACTGTCTAAGGTTCTATTGCACTCAAAATGTTTTCTAAAAATTGCACAATGATTTGGTTTCTGTCCTCTCTTTTTGTGTTAGGTTATCAAATATTCCACATTTTTTCTACTGATTACACAACTGTATGTTTTACCATAACACTGAGGCATATTAAATTTGTTTATGTTATTTCCATTTAAAGTTGTTTCTCCACATACATCAATGTTTGGTTTTGGGGAGTTCATAACTTCTGTGAAATAATCTTCTTGTTCTATTCCATGATAACTAAAACACTGACTTTCACGGCAGTTCTTCATATCCGAAATTGATAAAAGAAATGTCTCATCATATTTCACCTCTTTGTTGAACTTTTAGATATATTTAATGTTCTGATATGAATGTTATCGATATGAAAATACTGAAACTAAAAACTAATTATGATGCAATTTTCATAGTTTCACATTTTATAGAAACCTTTATACCTGAATCTGAATACAATTAAAAACAAACTGCAGATAACATTTAACTTTAAATAGAGGCTTTTAGTAGATAAAGTAAATTCACCAGTAGAAATATGATAAAACAGGGTCATAACAATCAATGCACATTTAAATATTATCTTCATGGATTAACTTCTAAAAATATTTTCTATGTTGAAGTGGTTGTTATCACCAAATCTTATTATGATTTGTATACTTAAACATGTTCATATGTTCATTAATATTTTATACATTCTGTTCAAAAGATCTTTTTGGAAGTTATAAATTAATATTTATAAATACAAAGGTGTATACAATACTAAAATATTTATCAACATACTATTTTTCTTTTTACCAAGTTGAGATATGATCCCACTGATTTTACTCAGATAATAATGTTCAGCAAGTAACATTTATGGAAATAAATTACAGAAATATACTCTCTGAATATGTTGAAAATAATCTATCAAAACGGGTTCCAGCCGTTAGTCAGGAAGTTTATACTTGAAGAATCATGAGTTGGTTGGTTGGCATTAACTGGGACAAAGCAACTAGGCTATCTGTAACAAACAACCAGTGAAAAAGTAAAAATAAAGGTAAAATTATTAAAATACATAAAAAGGAATCACGTTAAAACAAAACAGTCTAATTTTCAAATTAAAAACATAAATAGACTTGAAAAGACCAATGGCCCTTAAAAATTTAAAAACACAACTTCAGTGGACAGTGTCACCATTGCCAATGCCTCTGTGTGAGGTCAAGGGTGAACACATGGTAAAAATATGTCTAAAATGGGACCATCACTCACAGTCATAACAATGGCATGACAGTAAAATGTGGGCTGTTGTGACTTGAGTGTCACACAGATCACATATTGGTGCATCAGTCCCAGATAAAAGAAGAGAATGAGTTATAAAACTGTGACCAATGCATAGCTTAGCCAGGAGAACTTCTTCATTATGATCCATATAGAAGCAAGACATCCATTAAGCAATAGAAGGTTTGATCTTGAAAAGCTTGTTAACACGTTGCTCACTCCAAATCATCTGCTAACTGATGCAGAGCTAAGCCTTGAATACATGACTATAATCCACGTATGGGATATGCACGGTAGTGATAGTACCAGAGTAAACAGACTGAGTTTGCCTGGTTGCAATATCTGTGAGCTTGTTCCCATGAATAACAATATGGTCTGGTATCCAAAAAACTGGATAGAAGTAATTGAGAGTAATGGTTTATAATACTGATGGGAACTAACATGAAGCATTTCTAGGGCCAGTACAGGACTAAACAAGTCAGTATAAATAGTACAGTTAATACTACTGCATAACTTCTGTGTGATCCAGGGCAAGAGAAATGGTGTATAGCTTGGCAGTGAATTTAATAGTTGTACACAGACTCCCAAAACAAACCATGTCCTACAGAATCACCTGATTTCGAACCATCCATATGAATGAAAATGGAAGGATTTGAAAGATGTTCAGCAATAGAAGTCAGTATTTCTAAACGGAAGTATCCACCTTCTTCAGATGACTCAAAGAAAGGTCACACATGGAGATGGTAATGAGCCATGGTGGGATGGACTGATTAGTGGATACAGCAGCGTTATCCAGGAACAGACCCAATTCATCCAATTGTACCTGGATACAAAGGCCAAAAGAAACAATGGCAGAACATCTATTCTGAAAATGCATGGCACACTGATGAAGGAAAACACGACCCTAGTGGGATGCTGTGGTAAGGACTGAAGTTTTGAAGTATAGAGTAATGACAGTTACAAACAGAAGGAGTATAAAGGAGGTTCCTGACACTTAGTATTCAAACTCTGAACTGAAAAATTGCAGAAGGCCCCTGTGCAGAGCCAAAGCCCCTGGTGGTGTACAAGATCCAACAATTTCAAGGCTGAGGTCCTGGCAGAGCCATAGACCAGAGAACCATAGTCCAGTTACAATAAAGTGAGGGCAGAAAAAACGATGAGCATGGAACATCAATCCACTCCACAACAGGTGGAAGAGAAGACATTTAGGATGTCCAGTGCCCTTGTACACTTGACACATATCTGCTTGATGTGTGGAATAAAACCTTACGATCAAAGATAAGCCCCAAGAACTTTGCCTTAGGGATCACAGGAAGCACAATTTCTCTGAGACAGAGCTCTGAATTCATGTCGATACCTCACTTTCTGAAAGGTTCATGCAAACAGTTTGGCAATGAGAAAATATTAAACCTTTTCCTGTGGTACACTTCAATGAATGACTGAGGACAGTCTCTCGATCATGCTTGAGGAATGATGAGATGTGGAAGTTTTCAACACAGAGACCATTTGCAACTATACGGAAAAGTTGTCCACTGATGGCATTAATCTTTATAATGAAAAGTATGACACTCAAGACAGCCCAGAGAAACTCCAAGTTCTTCTGGGAAAGAACGCAAAAGTGTTGAACCCACACTGTCTTGGAATCACTGATCCATTAAATAACATTTAATAAAAATGGGCAAATTGTCACACAACCCAAATAAGTGGAGGTCTCATAGGATACAAAACCTCAACATAGTGTCATAAGCTTTCTTAAAGTCAATACATACAGAAACAAGATGTTGTCACTTGAGAAAGGCTTCCCTGATTGACATTTCAAGTTGAAGCAGGTGGTCCACAGAGGAGCACTGTCACAGGAACTGACACTGGGTGGAGCAAGGGTTAACCATCCTCTCCAAGAGTTTACAGAGACAGCTCGTCAAAAACTTTTGAATTGGTAGTAGGAGAGATGCTAGATGTCTATTTAATTCAGGATTTCTTCTGACTTTAATATATGACCTGCTAAGCACGTCCATGGGCCCACTGAAACGCAATGCGGCTTAAAAGTGTGAGATACCTGCACAAAAGGTATCCTAGACCCATTTTTGAGCCTTCTCTGCCACGTGGCTGGCAGGATCCCACCACAGATGAGGATATTGTGGAATACATGTTAAGGTTTTAGGAATACAGTGAACATCTGACTGGACAATACAATCAGTTACTGCTGCGACGCAGTAATCTATCAATGGCTTACAGATGATGGCAGGAGCAAGTTCAAAGAGAGATGTAACATAGGGCCAGTTGGTCTGGTCAAACTTCCATTGGGCAGTCAGGTCAGGTGGCATCAACCACAGCAGGTCTCTCTCAAAATGATCACTATCCCATGAGTTACTGTCAATCCTTCAAGAATAGTAAGAGAAAAGTGAAGGGGAGCAGACATAGAGATCAATAGCAGTAACTGACTGATTAGGTGCATGAAAATAAGTATAAGAACCAGAACTGAAATGGTTGTAATCTGAGAGCATAAGCTCTATGGAACGACCCCTCCCATCAATATCAGCAACACACAAGAGGGGATTATGTCCATTAAAGTCCCCCAGCATTGAAAAGGGTGATAGTAACTGCTCAAATGAGGGCATCAAGGTCTGACTGATCATGAGGTTTCTTCAGGAGCATGGTAGAGAGAACAAATAGTGATGGTATGATCAAAGAAAACATGGATAGCTACAGCCTCTAAGGGTGTATCGATCAGCAGTATCACTCCTCATGCACTCGTCCATCACACAACCTGTCATTTCTGCACAAAGGAAACTGCTGAAGGGTGAAGACATTAGCAGCGTTCAAAAATGTTTTCTGTAAGGAGACACACACAGGATGGTAAGAGTATTTAAAATCCTTAATTTTATCTACATTCAAAGAAAAACCCCAACAGTTTCACTGTATCAATGTGGTAATTTTTATTTATGTGGAGGAGAATGGAGTAGAGAGCAAGTCCTGCTTTCTTTACCATGTTTGTTTTCTTTATTGGATGGAAGTCTATTGACTTTATTGGATCTTGCCCTGGATCAAGTAAGCAGGTCTCTGTCTGTAGACAAAGATTTCAGTGACTGAGGGCATGAACAAATAATCATTTTGAATCT
The DNA here is from genome assembly GCF_004210375.1 of Tachypleus tridentatus. NCBI lineage: Eukaryota > Metazoa > Arthropoda > Merostomata > Xiphosura > Limulidae > Tachypleus > Tachypleus tridentatus. Next base: position 110,303,475 of record NC_134836.1, on the reverse strand, counting down.
TAAGACTGCACAAGAGTATGAACCTGAGGAACCACCCAAAGTCAAAGGAAGTGGTCTCAGGCAGTCACTGGAAGGAGTGGCAGTATCAGATATAGATTCATCAAACTTTCACCATGGAGGGCAAATGACTCTTCAGATGGTTTGAAAATGACTCTGCCAGAAGCACAGAGAGATCTGTTGGCACTCCCACTGTGAAAGTGGCAGCATATATCTGAGATGGAGTGGGGGACAATACCTTCTGAGCCTTTGGGTAGGAAATATTGTTTCCAGTATTCAAGCATTGCACCTCTTTCTCTTCCACCCACAAACAGCAAGAAATAGAATAAGATGGGTGTGAACCACTACAGTTAACAATTTGTGGTTCCAGTTTGCACTTGCAGGCATTGTGGTCTCTGCCACCAGAAAGAGCATGTGTTAAAGAAGCAGAACATAATGTCTTTGAGTGACTGAATCTCTGACAGTGGAAGCATCTGAAAAGATCCAGAATGTATATGGCCTTACCTTACAGTTCAGGTAAACTGCTTTGACTGTGGTTGGAGAAAGTGGCAATGTAAACATTCATGTCAGAACATCAGTAGGCATCACAACTCAGTCTCTGCAAGTGGAGATTCGAAGGACTGAGAAACACCTTTGCTGGAGAAACTAAGAAAGATGATCTCAGACATTGGAATGTTCTTTAAATTCCTCTCAACTATAACTCCTCTGGAAGAATTCAAAGTTGCATGGAAAGTAACCTTGATGGATATATCCCTAATGGCCTTTGAATTCAAGAGGAGTTTGGTGTGTTGTGAAGAAGATGTTTCCACCAAAATGTCTCCAGAGCATAATTTCTGTATTGACTTTGCGGAGCCAACAAGTCTCTCTTTTGAATAAAAATGTGAGGCATGTGCCGTGAGGAATTCTCAAACAGGGAATGCATAATTAGAACTTGAAATACAGAATCTGACTAAAGAACAGAGTTGTCCACACATGGTCATTCTCAGATAATCTGTTGTTTGTTTTCAGTATTATTTATTTTTTCATGAAGGGCAATATGTTTCAGTGCCCCCACCAACCACAGAGCTCTCTGAAGGGACACACTACAATGCCAAACAACGACACTGCAGCAACATCATGCTTTCGTGAGCACTATACCCAAACACCAGCATCAGGCATAATGTCCACAACACTTATTGAGAACGTCCAACATTAATACTCGATTGACCCTAGCCTAGGAGGATCAGCCTGACCCTAGGGGAGGCCACCCCAAAGCTGCTTATCTTCAGAAATTCCAGACCAAACTGGAGTGTTAGGGTTGGACCCTCAACCACAAGGATTTTCTCCTCCCTTTCAAGGGCTGCCATGCATGGCAAATACGTGGATGTTTAGATCCCAGAGAAGGTTCTGTACTTTCATTTTTACCCCTCACCACATACAGGAATCCACCTTGAGGGATAGAACCATGAAGATAGTCTGGTTACTTATAGTTTCTTTCGGTTTCACTTTTCAGTAACAATTATTGTTTTTCTTCTTTGCATTAAATGTTTTGTTGCCATTTTATCATTTCAGAACCTGTCATGCATAAAAATTTCCAATTAAAGTTAAAAAAAAAGATAAAATTTACATCATTAGACTTCAAAGTAATCTTGTCTCATTTGGTTTAATAACCTGTAAATAATTATGAAGAATTTAAATATTTTTTTGAGTGAGTGTTGATCAGTGGTGACATTCAAAAATTTTAACAACTGGTTCTATCTCGCTTTACAAACCCCCATTTTTCACAATGAAAAATAATAACAAAAATATCTTACTAGAATAATTTATTTACCATACTTTAAATATTTCCAAATCACCACTTGATTATCATTAAAATCTTTGTTCCTTCCATGTTTGACCCTGTTGTCATCAGTTGTGTGGTTTTTTGTCAGCGTCATTTGAACTGAAGAAGTGGGATCCCATGAATCCAATGGGAAGCCGTTTCAATTAATTGTCATCAGGTTTGCCACATTTTCAACTGCATAGCAGCTTCGTTTACCTGAATATATGATATTCATTATTGAAAACCCTCTTTCTGCCTCTGCAGAACTAAGAGCAACAGTACTGATGTTATTTTTAGCCTTTTGTACAGCTCTTGGAAACTCATGATTATGGTAATTTTGAAGGACATTTTCCACATATAATAATTATAATTATTAATAATTAATTAATAAATAATTAATGACGATTTCATGATGAAAGAGGTTACTGAATTCATACAATTTTTCTTTAGCAGCTTTCCAAAGGATAACAACTTCATCAATATTCCAAGAATCTGGCTTAGGTATGTTTACCAGTTCATGAATTTTATTGTCATTTTCCTGTGCATTACTTTTTGATTTTAAGTGATCACAATCCATCAATCTGGCTTTCTTTTTTTCTTTTTTTACAACTTCCAGTAGTTTTCGATGAGGAAGGCCAACATATCTTTGGTTTTCAACAAACTCAATATTCCTAAAGGCATCAGAAGTTTCATCAATTTTCTTTTTAAAGCTTCCCCTACTTTCTTTGAGCATTTCCAATGCATTAATGGACCTTTTTATTAGTTTCTCAGCTCTTGCTAAATTTAAATTTCTTGCTTGAAAGGTATTAGAAAGTAAAGAAACTTCTTGTAGTATATCTATCATTATTGCTATATCCTCCAGTAAGAAGATCTTGGAAAGATGGCAAGCCATTTCTGAATATTTTTTCTCAGTAGAAAAATAATTGTATAATGCTGGATAAGCATGCCATACAGCATGTGATGATCTTAGTCTGCAAGCAACCAATCTTGGTCCCAAAACTCTACCAACCTTCAAAACTTCTAGTCCAATTTCTTCCAAAATGTTGAAAATTTATATTTGGTTTTTCTTTGATTGGAGAAAGCTTGGGTAGATTTTATCTATGAACACTTTGATGTGATTCACTTGTTGTATATCAGTGATAGAATAATTTAAAACCAGTTCCAAGCAGTTATTTAACGAATGCCAAATTATGATGTCTGGAAAATCATTTTTAAGTTTAGTGCTCACCACCGACTTGCAGCTAAACATTACACTTGTGTCATCTGAGCAGAATGTGACCACATTAGTTTTCAAATATCCACTATCAAATCCTGCATAATGCAAACTTTTAAATAGAGATGTGTACATAGTTTTAGCATCCCATCCTTTCAACTCAACCAAATCAAGAAAAATTACTGGCAACAGATTACAATTTTCAACCTTTACAAAAATTATGATCATTGGTTTACTAGATATGGTTGAAGCTTCATCAATGATGATACAGAGTTTATAGTTTTTTCAATTGTTTGAGTAAATATTTCTTTTGCAATGTGATCAACTACTTTAACAGCAGTTCCTTGCTGGAGTGTTTTATTCCTTCCTGATGCTTCAACACTGTAGCTTCTCTTTTCCATCAATACATGAATTCTCTTCATGTTGCTGGGAACAACAATACCATCATATTTTTTCTTGAAATCTTTGGTCCACTTCATACTCCAGCAATCCGTGTCTGAATAAATTAAATGTTTAACTGGCATAATTTAGCTTTAAAAAAGTGAGGGGCAGCAATATTAACCAACCAGTACTGAAAAGATCGACACCAAAAACGTCAATCCAGACTAAATCTCCTATCAATGAACTTTTAATTTTACTCTAGAATAGTAAAACCTACAAAATAACATTAAGTTTAATGTTAATAGCATAGAAGTCTCCACAGGCTACATCATTTTCAAACTCAACGTCTTTTATCTGTCTGCTTCAAGTATGATAGATGACTGACACCAAATGTTCACACAGGATAATGTAGGCCTACATTAGTCTATGCAATGCTTTTCTTCTTTCATCTAAGATGGCTGATCTATCACTTGAAGAGGCCCATGCAAGTTAGGTCTTAAACATTATCATACTAATTTACAATTGTGTTGTTATGTGTTACTTTACCTAGCAAGAATCCCCATAGTGACAGTCGATTACGCAGCATCAATTCCTACAGTGACAGTATATCAAGCATCAGAGGACTAAGAACTGGAAGAACAATTCATCGAACTCTTAAAATTTTGAGAATAGATTCTCATGAGCCAATGCAAACTGGCAAAATCCTATCACTGGTATCAATGTACCTAGGAGTTTAAATATTTGTACTTACCAGATGTACTTTTTAACACAGGTTCAATTTTTTTTTGAAATTTAGTTTTCATTTTCACATTTATATCATCATAACTTGAACTATCCAGACTGTCATCATTGCTGTCACTAAATTTCGAAATAATATCACTTTTCAACAGATCACCAAGCTGCTCTGTTTTCTCTTGGACAAATGTGTTCTACAATAAAACAAGCCACTTAAAAGGTGAATAAAAATAACAGTTGGTGTTATCATGACATGCAGTATGCACAGTTAATACATCTGAAATAAACAAATATTAATTAGGCCAAGCATACTGGATTAACAGTTCCTGATTCAAGTTTCCAAACGAATAACATGGATGGCAGTTACTATTCACTGCCAACTTTTAAGCAAATACGTGGGCTGTTCAAAAATTACGCGGACTGATGTCATAAAACAAAATGTACTTTATTTAGAAGTTACAGGTCTGAGACCCCTTCAAAGTACTCTCTTCCCCAACGCACACACTTATCCCAACGGTGTTTCTACTTATTGAAACAGTTTTGGTACGCTTCTTTTGTAATGTCCTCCAGCTCCTTCGTCGCATTTGCCTTAATCTCGGGAATCGTCTCAAATCTTCTTCCTTTCAAGGGTCTTTTGAGTTTGGGGAACAAGAAAAAATCGCAAGGAGCAAGGTCAGGTGAGTAGGGGTGGGGAAGATCAGTGATCGAGTGTTTGGCCAAAAACTCACGAATTCTGAGGCACAAATTTCGCAGCAACGCGGTGCATGTTCAATTTTTCGATCAAAATCTCGTAACAAGATCCAACTGATATCCCACACTCTTCAGCAAGCTCCCTGACAGTCAGACGTCGATTTGCCCGCACCAGGGTGTTGATTTTGTCGACGTGTGGGTCGTCTGTTGACGTGGAAGGACGCTCATCATCTTCAATGGACTGTCGACCATTCTTAAAACGTTCATGCCACTTGAAACATGCCATACGCTTCATAGTAACATCACCGTAAGCCGTGTTAAGCATAGCAAAAGTTTCAGTCGCAGATTTTCCAAGTTTAACACAAAATTTCACAGCAAGTCGTTGCTCCTTCAGGTCATTCATTCTGAAATACGCCAAACGAAAAAATCGCACTTCACTTAAAACCGCGTAGCTAATACACAAATGAAGATATCTGCAATCGGGAAATGGCACCGTAATCAGCTGATCTGTGCAAACCTAGCGACACCAAGCAGATTTCCCTGGAACCAACTGGAGCCGCGCAATTCAAACAGTCCGCGTATTTTTTGAACAGACCTTGTATTTCTTAATTTTATCTAATTTTCCTAATTAAAGAACACCATTTTATATTATCTTATGCATTTAGTGTAGATAATGTTGCATATGTCTGTATCAAGTGCATGTTGGTGATAACATGAAACTGTTAACCTAGTCTCAGTCCCATTAATATAAGTCATTAACATTGTTTTAGAGAAAAAACTTTACCATCATGTATTTTAAAGAATCTGATTGGCTCTGTGAAGTACAGGTCTGTACTGAATGTCAGGCTTACATTTCTAAAGCTAATCCTGGTTACTGTTAAGTGTCACTTTTTTAATTGCTGTGGTTTGTTTGCATGTATTGACAAAAAGTCATGTTATCTAATGAAACACACTTTAAGTGCAAAATAAAGATGCAACTAAAAAGGAATTGAGCAAGTAATTTAACTATTTCAACAAAAGCTCAGCCAGCACTTTGTGCTGGTTTCGTCTTCATGGATTTGATACTGCTAACTTCTAATGTGGTATGTATATCTTCACAAAATTTCACAGTCTTTCAGTTAACATAATAAGTGTTTTACATACAAAAAGTCTTATTTTCCAGTGAAATATTGTAAAAACGCTAAAAAAAAATCTGTTCATGAATGTTGGGTATTCGATTTCAATTGTCTATATGCAAAGTGATTTTCATTTTAAGGCAAAAATTGCTTTTTTCTTTTTTTCAGAATGAATTCAAATTGTTACATCATTTGTCCTAAGTAACTTTAAACTAATAACAGTATGCATCTATTTGTATTTTATTTCCTTATGAATTATGACTAACTACTATTCTTGCCATTATAAGTAGTTCATGTTACACTATTAAATTATCATACTCAGAAGTCATTCATGTACAGGCCTCATGAAACATTTTTATTATATTACTTATTTTAACCACTCAAACCTTCACTAATGTAGAGATATTGCTATTTTTACATTTGAGTTATGTTTATAATCATAAATAAAAAATAAACACGAAAAACATGAAATAAAGTACTTAATCATATCTTTGTTTTTTGCTGTCAGTTAACTGTTGATGACATTTTACCCTAATTTTTTTTTTTCAAATGGTTGAAGTGCACTCAATTTTTATTTAATTGAATAATGCTCCAAATATCATACAATAATAACCTGTAAGAAGCTGACAATTTCCATTAATTATAAAATTTATTTATTTTTTTTTTTATTCAACAAGAACCATCACTAATTCATCCAAGCTAGTTGTTGTCTTTGCCATGGAATGAAGCTTCTGCTGAAAAACAGAATGTCAAATGAAAGGTGAAACCCTTGGCCTTCTGTTGGTTGAATTAAATTACACTTAAAAGAGAACTGTTAAATCCTGAAAGAAAGGATTTGACTGGTGGTTGTGGCGAAAAGTCTGATTTTCTACTTCATAGCTCTGTAACCAAACAAAATTGAAGGCTATAAAAATTATGGTTTGTCTGAACAATGGCAACTTCATAGTAAGTAATTTACCTTTAATTTCACAGCTATTGGAGTGATGGTGGATAAAACAATGAAGATTAGTAACACAGAGATGTGTTACTCCAAATAAATTTCAGGATTTTTGAAAATATTGTCTTATAAATATTATATGTTAATTAAATATGGATTAAAAGCTAATATGTTATGCAATACTAACAAGTATTACACAAACAAATGGTAGTTTAATAAAATTTTTAATATAAAATCAAAACCTTGTGACAGGCACAGTAAAAGATGGGAGTGGTAATAAGGTCAAGAGAATAAACTCAGCATTGGAAACCAATGCCCACATTTATACCATTCTTAAAAATTTTACATCATTAGTGAGTTGGGCCACATATACTGTTTTACCCATCACTGTGCCCCAAACTTAACCAATTTGGCCCCAGTTTTGATTTCGTTTCTTCCTTAAGTACGTGGATTTCTTACGGTTTATTCTGTAAACAAACAAAACAAAGTGGAAAAGTGTAAAGAATAGAAGCTTTATTTCTATTATGAATAGTTCATATTTTCAATTAGCATACAAAAAAATTATTTTCAAGAAACAAGAAATACATTTTTAATTAAACAAATTGAAAGTAAAAAAGATTGGTTGGTCATTTAAAGAATTATAGAGCAAATCAATAGCTCTAAATCATTACCTACAGGAAACAATGGGTGTTAAATGGAGAGAAAAACAAAATAATGGGAAACTAAAAAAACATATTACATACAAATAAAACTAAAGAACATGTAACCTATATATATCAGAAAAAATGATCATTCTAAACAATTCAATCATCTACAATGCCACTGTTGAACATAAAAGCAAATTTTGAGATAAAAATTCAATGAACTTCTCCTGGATACATAGACCAAAGGTAGGAATAAAAACCATCTATTTACAAAATTCTAAGCCCAATGGGATATAAAGAAACAGCCAGGTAGGATACTGTGGTAAGGACAAGAACACAGCACCATACTGCAGAGAATGCAGTAAATGTCTGAGATGAACTGAAACTTAATGGGACTGTTTCTCTGCATGAACTATAAACTACAGAAAAAAACAACAAAAAATCCAATGCAATAATTAAAACACTGTTTATGTACAGTGTCCAAGATTTTCAAGACAAAATCCTTGACTGAACCATAGAACAGCTATGATTAAATGAGACCTTCAGCATCAAAAACATGTATGGTTAGGAAGAAGTGGAAAAGAGGGAAACAGTAATGTATGTTGCCCTTGTATGCTTGAAACTAAACTTCTTAATATGCAGACTAAGCAACAGATTACTGAAAAAGAGAAGTCCTAAGAACTTCATATCAGCCAATATGAGTAACAGTCTTCCAGACAGAACTCTGGATCAGAGTGTAATTCATGCTTCTGCCAAAATTCAAGTAAATGATTTTAAAAGAAAAAACATGAAACAGATTCATAGATCCTGGCACCTTGCCCCTAAAAGAACCTCTTTCCCCCATTTCTTCTCTCCTCTTTTCTTCCCTCTTTATCACTTTAAAACAAGAAACTGCTTGCTGTTGTCCATAAAGACACAGAGGACAAAACACTTTGAAGTTAATACTTATGGACTCCAAGTTCCTGAGAATGACCTGACAACTAAATATCAAGTGATTATGCAATCCATAGTAATAAAAATTCTGTAACATGCCAGTCCTCCATATAACATCATAAGCATTGTAAGGAATGCAAAAAAAACCACAAAAAAACCAATATGCTTACACTTGAGGAAAGCCTCTCTGATTGAAGTCTAAGGATAAATCATATGGTATGGAATGAAATGCTATCAGTGGAAATCACACTTAATAAGAAAGAGAACATTTGATTCAAGGAAATCATACAAGATACATATTAACCAAACTAGTAAGGATGAGGGTACTATGGTAAACATTAGTTTGATGAATCAAACTAACAGCTGCCAAGACAAAAGAATCACTTATTAAGCCCAGAGAGTTGTTAAAATATTAACAACAGGTGACTCAAACTCCATACTGATTAGTATTACCTTATTCATGTGTGAACAACTTTCAACATTTCAGGTCTGAGCACTGGGCAGGTAGATTATTCGGCACCCAGTGAAATTGGTTTTCTCTGGGCACTCCGGATTCCCCCACAAATACATTTCTTGCCATCAGATTTGTAGATCCTGGCACCCTGCCACTAAAAAGACCTCTTTCCCACATTTCTTCTCTCCTTCTTCTCCCCTCTTTATCACTCTCATAGTTTTTTTTCTTCTTCTCTTCATTCTCTCACTGCTTTCTCTTTACTGCCCTCTCCACCTAACACTTGACGTGCTTCAGTCTGGACCTCTCTACTTATCCATCATTTTTGCCACCAAAAGTCTTAAGTGCAAGGGAAAGTGTAGCTGCACCATGAGCAATGACTCCTCCAGGCTTCTTCCCAACTCCTGCATTTCCAATCTAAAATAACCAGGACTCACCCTTGTTCCCTAAGTTATGTCTAACCTCTGAACACGTGTGGGGTTGAGGAGAAACAACAGTTTCTGAACATCCCTGGTATGCCTCTCAGTCAAAAAAATGAGGCCCTGAGATAAGTACACAAGAAATACTGAAGAAAGGGAGGTTGTGATCAGATAGTATATACTTCAGTACCTGTATCACCTCAGTTGCCACTGTGTTTGTTAAATACTACCAGAATTGAGAAGGAAGATGGCAATTACACCTTAGATTCATAGTCTGCCACACTACCTGTCATGTTCAATTCAATATGTTCATGCTGTTGCTAAAATATATCTTCTATAATAGCAATCAAACATATCCTGCCTTTGTGTACATCAATCAGTCATCATGAAATTAAATAACAAGAAATGTTTAACAATATCTGTCAAAGTAATTTCATTAGACAAGCATTATTAGTAATATTTTTTAACAATGCAACATTCTCAGTGATGTGGAAGATAAAAACTAGTCATCTTCATACACTGCTGGTTTAAACCTGATCATTAGATCTTAAGTTATCATTACTTATTAAATTATTGGTTGTCACAGTAAAGGAAAACCTAAATCACTTTTGATATCCTTTCATTTCTCCCCCAGAAGAACACGAAATTTAGTGTTCATTTACTCATATTTTATGTTTATTTTATCACAACTTCTAATTATATGCACAATTACCAAAATCAGAATTATAACACCATCTAGGTAATCTTAAAACATTTACTGCAGTAGTAAAATATTTTAGTACACATCAATCTCAGTACTTCATACTTCTACTGATGTAATCTGTTTTATTTCTGGGAGAAGGGATTATAACATCAGTACAGTTTTGCTTGCAAACTATATCACAAAAGTTCCAGTTGCAGATTAGTTATGTATAAAACAAATATTCACTTTCTTACATTTTTTAACCTTGGAAAACTTTTAAAACACTATAAATAAATTAAAATTGGATTTTATTAATGTTTTGAAATAAGTCTTTACATAACTAAACAGTAATTTTTATACAGAGCTAATTAAGTAAATTAAGTTTAACCAACATTAACTTCAATACAAGAATTACAGTTCATCACAATATATTTTACAAATTAAAAAGCTCAAAAGAAAATTTCAAGCATTTTAATTTCCATCGATTACAAATCTTTTATTTCCTGCAGAAAATATTTTGAACAATGGAAAGATAGTTTTCATAGAAGGAAAATCTACAGAAATTTAAGAAATTAACTTAATGACATCATAAAAACAAACCACCTTCATTTCTGTTTCGATCTCAGTTCTACACTTCTCCCAGGTGTGATAAGTAGGAACAACCATAAACTTCATAAGGATATAATTTTTAGGTTGAAATTTTGATTTACACTTTTCTAAGGTAACAGTTTAAAAGACTAACTGTATGATCTAAGGATGAATATCCATATAACAATTAGCTGTGGAAAGTTTGCTTTGTCATAATTAAAAGCAAGTCAGTAATTATGTAAAATTCTTCCCTACTTACAGACATTATATATAAATATTTGCAAGTGGAAAAAAAAACAAATCAAGCATCTTTAACACATGTATGTTATAAATTTAAAATATTAAAAACAATTTAGTAAAAAAGTTAACAATTTATGTTTATTATATGGTTAAACAAAACAGGGATAAAAAGTATGAGTTTCCATAAACAACAAACTAACTGGTGTGAAAATAATGTATGTAGTATTAACATTAACTGAAGGACATAAATGGTGTGTGATGGTGAACATAATTCATTTTTCAGTAGTGAGTAGTTCATGCATTACAGATAAATCCATGCACAAGTTTTGGAAGAATCTAAAGTGAACCATAAAGTTCACTTATTAGGACCTGTGTTTTTCTCAAGACTCTTATGTTAACTTACTGTATTAGGCACTATTTGGGTAAGATTGAGGTTACACCAGCTGTGAATATGCTGCAAGATTTTGCTACATTGCAAACTGTTGCTTCAAAGTTTAACGTGGTCCACAATGCAGTAGCAAGATTTTGGAAACATGAGCAATCCATTGAATCATAAGCCAGGACACTAGGTTGGGACCACCCATGTGCCATAAGACAAAGGCACAACTTCGTGAACTTAGCATTACAGAATTATCAAAGTACTGCTTGAAGCCCACAAACTGATCATTAAATAGCAACCTGTGTCCATGTATCTAACTAAGGTGTTCATATGACTTCATTGATGTGAATTAAGAGCCAGAAGATGCACTTATGGCCAAGATTTTAACCACACAACACTGTGCTACATGTTGCATTTACATCAAAACTGGTATATTTCTGACTGAAGATTTATTCTATGTTGACAAAATTTGGTTTCATCTCTTCATTCATGACAGATATGACATATCCATATATTGCAATGCTAGACAAGCTTACAATACTGTAGAATCTGATCATTATGGTTTGGTTCTGTTACATTCTGAATAGATTTATTTGAACTAATTTTTGTTGATGGATGTTCCTTATTTGCAAAACTGTATTGAGATAACACTCTACCCCTGTTGCAAGACTTTTTGCAGGTGTCTCAGGACAAAATTTCACATTGGTGCAGGATAATGCCAAGTAATCCATGGATTACTCAGAACAACACAGTGATGGAATGGCCTTCATAATCACCAGACTTTAAACATCACTGGAACAAACAGTGTAGACAGATTCATTGCAATACAATTTCCCTGTCAAAGTTGGGAATCTGCAGCAAACCTTGACAGACAAATGAAATGCAGTGTCTCAGGGCTACATCAACTGCATTATGAAAAGTATGACAGCATATTGTCATTAATATATACAGACTCAAGGCAGTCATACCTCTTACTGGATAATAACTATGAACAAGAGTTTTGTGTTCCTTATGATTTCATGTTACATACTGTACCTATGATCAAAATTGTTAAGGTACTTCGCATTCATTTTATCTACATCATGCTCAAAACCGTGAGAACTAAATTGAGTTTGCTATGCAATCATTTTATTTAGGCCAACTACCTAAACAAGGAGCACAAAATAAAGTTTGTTCTCATGTGCAATGGTATGAAAGTAAATGATGGCCTACCATGTTTACATTGTTTATGTTAAGTCTGAGACTTAATAATAGTGTATGAATCTATGTTAATATATTAGAATACTTAAGTAATCATGGAAAAGTATGTGTGCATATGTGTTCAGTGTTTAGTGGCTGTAGGACAGTTGACACAACCACTGGTTGGTCCAACATAGCACACAAGAAACCTACTGCAAGGTGTGCACAAAGACATTTCAAAAAATTGGCACCATAATCATTCACTCACACAAGGAAACTAAAAAACACAAATCTAATTTACGTACTTCCCAAAGTATGAATACAAATGCAATAACAATGGAACCCCTCTAAGCAACCACCCCTCAGATTCGGTCACCCGTTGAAAGCAGTCATTTAGTCACAGTCCCTTTTTTTGTTTACATAATCCCTAATTATGTACAGTGGAACCCCTCTAATCAGGCCAGTTCGTCTCAGTCCCAAAGGTGGCTGCTTTAGGGGTTCCACTATACATATTTCAAGACAAATAATACAGTTACATCTTGGCCTACAGAGACAAATACTGAGGCCATTAGAGAAACGTATGTCCCTAGATATATGTAGGCTAGATCTAGGGCTATGTATCCAGAAACTGCCAACCTATATAAGGCTTTCAGATCTATGAAGATATTCAAAATAGAAATTCCTTGGACTTTAGAAACTGTTACTCAGCATAACTCATGTAAGTCAAAGGAAAATACTGGGTTGTTGCAGCTATCCATGTTCACTGATAGTAATATTTGAAAAGCATTCAAATGTGAAAAGTTAGAAAAGGGTATTTGACAAGGTTTAAACTGGCAACATACACACAGGATAAGTTGATTCTGTAGGAACAAGTTAGAAATTTGGAATTAATGTTTAAAAATTCTAAACAACAAAATCCAAATAACTTGAATTGTAAATCTGTTACTGGATGAAACTTGTAACAGGTGAACATATACTGACCAGAAGAGAAACACTCTTCAAATACAATAAATTTGCTCAGTGAAGACTATGAGAAAAGTAGAACTGTTAATAAATAAAACTTTCTATATGGCTCTATCTATCACATTTAGAACCAAGATTTGAGTTCCCGATAAGTGTATATGTAAAGTAGACGAATAAAGCATAATCTATTAATAATTAAGATTTTCTGCATTGTTCTATCTACTATAATTAAAACCTTGACTTTAGTTCTTGATGAAGACATACCTCAAGTAGATAATCAAAAGGATAAGTTATTAGAACTTCTTGAGGGTTTTACCCACCATATTTGGTATAGTGATCTTAGTTCCTGATAAGTAACTTCACAAAGTAGAATAACATGGTGAAACAGTGATCATTCCAGTTTATCAATGCTGGTTGCAGGGTTCAATTTCCTATAGTGGACATTGGAAATGGACTAAAGTATCCCCACTTTTGTTTTTTTAATATTTCATGACATATTGCAAGGTTATACACTGGGCTGTGTGTGATGTGAAAAACTACAAATATCAAACCTTAATTCATAATATTGTAAGTACTCATAATTAACAGCTAATGTAACATTTCTTCACATTTCATTTATGTTCCTTTTATTTAATGTTTATTCTGGAGCATTTTGAACAAAACTCAAAAAATTTATTATTTTCGAAAAGGATGTATTCTTTCATGTTTCTTTCAAGTTATTACCTAATACAAAATTACTTCTATGTGCATTTTTCATGTGATTTCAAGTAAATAATTTTAGTGACAAATTTAACAACTGATGGTTCCCCTCAGTGTGTATTCTTTGATGTTTTTTTAAGTTTGATTTTTTTCCAAACTGTTTTTTACAAATTTCACAACTACAAGTTTTCTCCTCAGTATGTGTACTTTGATGATATTTTAAGGTACCTTTCATAACAAAGTATTTTCCACAGTGTGTGTTCTTAAATGACTTTTTAAATCACCCTTCGATACAAATTGTTTACCATAAAATTTCACAGCTGAATGGTTTCTCTCCAGTATGTGTATTATGATGTCTTTTTAATGCTGAAGTTTGTGTGTGTTTGTAAATAATTTTTTAATTCACAGTTTGATATAAACAGTTTTCCACAAACTGCACAACTGTAAGGTTTCTCCCCAGTATGGGTCCTGTGATGCATTTTTAAGTCTGAGTTTCTTATAAAATGTTTTTTACAAATTTCACAATTGTAAGGTTTCTCTCCAGTGTGATTTTTTTATTATATGTTTTTTCAAAGCAGAGTTTGTTCCATATTGTTCTTTACAAATTGTACAACTGTGTGTGTTTTTTGATGCACTCTTAATTCACTATTTCTTCTAAATTGTTTTCCACATACTGTACAACTGTATGGTTTCTCTCCAGTATGTATTCTTTGATGTTCTTTTAAATTTCCACTTCTTCTAAATTGTTTTCCACAAACTGCACAACTGTAAGGTTTCTCCCCAGTATGGGTCCTTTGATGCACTTTTAAGTCTGAGTTTCTTACAAAATGTTTTTCACAAATTTCACAATTGTAAGGTTTCTCTCCAGTGTGCTTTTTCTTATGGTTTTTCAAGGCAGAGTTTGTTCCATATTGTTCTTTACAAATTGTACAACTGTAAGGTTTTTCCCCAGTGTGCATTCTTTGATGCAGTCTCAATTCACTATTTGTTCTAAATTGTTTTCCACATACTGCACAACTGTATGGTTTCTCCCCAGTGTGTATCCTTTGATGTTCTTCTAAATTGCCACTTCTTCTAAATTGTTTTCCACAGACTGCACAACTGTAAGGTTTCTCCCCAGTATGGGTTCCTTGATGCACTTTTAAGTCTGAGTTTCTTACAAAATGTTTTTCACAAATTTCACAATTGTAAGGTTTCTCTCCAGTGTGCTTTTTTTTATGGTTTTTCAAGGCAGAGTTTGTTTTATATTGTTCTTTACAAATTGTACAACTGTAAGGTTTTCCCCCAGTGTGCGTTCTTTGATGCAGTCTCAATTCACTATTTGTTCTAAATTGTTTTCCACATACTGTACAACTGTATGGTTTCTCCCCAGTATGTATTCTTTGATGTTCTTTTAAATCACCACTTTTTCTAAATTGTTTTCCACAAATTTCACAATTGTAAGGTTTCTCTCCAGTGTGTATTCTTTGATGTTCTTTTAAATCGCTACTTCTTCTAAATTGTTTTCCACAAACTGCACAACTGTATGGTTTCTCTCCAGTGTGTATTGTTTCATGTTGTTTTAATTCGCCCTTTCTTCTAAACTGTTTTCCACAAACTGTACAAGTGTATGGTTTCTCCCCAGTGTGTATTGTTTGATGTGATTTTAAGTTATATCTTGAAACAAAATGTTTTCTACAAATTCCACAACTGTAACGTTTCTTCCCAGTATGATTTTTTTCATGTTGGTCTAAAGGAATGTTGTTCTTAAAATGTTTTCCAAAAACTGCATAATGACATAGTTTCTCTCCAGATTCTATCCTCTCTTTTTGTGTTAGGTTATTCATTGTTTCAAATTCTTTACTGCTCATTACATAACTGTTATGCTGATGTATATCAAATTTGTTTTGGTTATTTTCATTTGACGTTGTTTTTCCACATATATCATTGTTTGGTTTTGGGGAGTTAATAACTTCTACAATGTAATCTTCTTGTTTCATTGTATAATAACCAGGAAACTGACTCACACAGCAGTTCTTCACATCTGAAATAGATATAAAAAAATGTCTCATCACAGCTCACATCTTTGACAAACTTCTATATATATTTAATGTTCTCATATGACTGATATCAATATAAAAATTTTAAAGCTAAAAACTAATTATAATGCAGTTTTCATAGATTCACACTTTAGAGCAAATTTTATACCTGAATCAGAATAGCATGAGAAACAAACTGTAGGTAATATTACATTTTTAAGATAGATTTTTAGTAGATAAAGTTAATACACTTAAAAAATACGATAAAACAGGGTCGCAATAATCAATACTTTTAAATAGTATCTTGAATGATTAACTTTTAAAAATATTTTCTTATTTGAAGTGGTTATTTATAATCAAATCTTCTAATATTTTGTTTGCTTAAACAAGTTGAGTAATGTTAATATTTTATACATTTATTCAAAAGTTCTGTTGGCAAGTTATAAACTAATATTTATAAAGGCATAGGTTAAAACAGAACTAAAATATTTATCAACTGGTTCATTATAGTTTCTTTCCATTTCATTTCTCAGAAACAACTATTTTTCTCATTATTCAAATTAAATGTTTTGTTGGCATTTCATCACTTCAAAATCTGTTACACATTCCAATTAGAATGAACAGAAGACATAAAATTTAGATCTAAACACTTCAAACTAATCATGTTTCATTTGGTTTAATAACTTTTTAAAAAATACCAATAATTTAACCATTTGCTTATCCCAGTGCACTTTGAGATTTAGATATTTGTACTTACCTGGTGTACTTTCAATCACAGATTTAATTTCTTCTTGAAATTCAGTTTTTGTTTTCATGTTCATATTATTATAATCTGAACTATCTTGAGCATCATCACTGGGCTTTGAAATAATACCACCTTCTAAGAGATCACCAGGCTGCTCTGCTTTCTCTTGGATAAATATGTCCTGAAATCAAACAATACATTCAAAAGGCTAATAAAAATAATAGTGTTATTATTACACAATCTGTATAGTTAATCAATTTAAAATATCACAATTAAACTAATAAACCTGATGCTTTAATTGAAGACAAAGCAGTGTCATGTGGCCAAACAACCCACAGAAAAGAGTGTGTATTATTAACGGGAATGAGAGTTTAACTATTTTCCACCTTCTGTAATTCTGATTATAGAAATCCTATCTTCTAGGTATTTTCAGTGGAGACGCTTCACCCTACCCTTAATTCATATGTCCAGTTTAAAGACATTCCTTAAGAAATACACAAGATATAAAACTTTATATTTTGATTGAAAAAGGTATCAAAACTCGTAACATTCTTAAGAATTTTGCAGGTAGTGAGCTGGGTCACATATATTGTTTTACCCACCATCACATCCCGAGATGAACCAATGTGGCCCCAATTCTGATTTCATTTTTTCAAGTTACAGATTTAATCCTTTTCTAGCTGCACTTTTTTTCTTACCTAAATGTTTTTTTTCTTGCATGCATAGAAACAGTACTGAAACTATTTAAATACATGGATTTATTATGTTTTATTCTGTAAACAAACAAAACAAAGTGGAAAAGTGTAAAGAATAGCAGCTTTATTTCTGTCATGAACTGTTCATATTTTGGATTAACATACAACAAAAAGTTAGTTATAAAAAACAATAAATGCATTCTTAATTCAACAAATTGAAAGTAAAAAGATTGGTTGGTCATTTAAAGATTCATATAGCAAATCAATAGTGATATCTACAGGAAACAAAGGGTGTTAAATGAAGAGAAAAACAACGTGAAACTAAGAAAAGAAACTACACATACAAATAAAACTAAAGAACATGTAACCTATATGAGTCCTAAAAAAACAACCATTCTAACAATTCCATCATCTACAACACCACTGTTGAACATAAGAACAAATTTTGAGATAAAATGTCCCATCTTTCATATTCATATTGCTGCAATGAAATCTGAATGTGTGTAAATTTTTACCCGAGTATCATTAATTGATAGAAAACAAGGAAAAATGGGTTAGTTTTTCTAAATATTTAATGAAACTAAATTAGAGCTTATATTAAGTGATTACGCAGCCTTCAGTGAGTTAAGCGAGACAGTAAAGATCATATCATTAGTATATCACCTACCCACAAAATAATTACAGAGCAAGTGAAATATATATATATAATATATAACTTTTGAATAAACATATAATCTGTGCACATGCATCTCACAGCAAACTATGGCAGAGCCCATTCAGGTGACTTTAAACCTTTAATAAAAAAACAGAAACAGAAGAATTGCTTGAAAGACATTTCAAAAAGAGAAGTCTGTACTTCCATTCAGTCATGGCAGAATAAATGAACCATGAAATTCAGCATTATTATCACATCTCAAATTCAGTCCAATAAACTTCTCTTAGATACTGTGGTCAAAGGTAGGAATAAAGATCATCTATTTACAGAATTCTAAGCCCACTGGGATATAAAGACAGCCAAGTAGGATGCTGTGGTAAGGACAAGAACATGCACCATACTGATGAGAAAGCTGTAAATGTCCGAAATGTAGTGAAAGGTAATAAGGCTCTCAGTTAGTTTACAAACTCTGGACTGTATACAAAAGTAAAGATCCCCAATACAGTAATCAAGACACAGATTATGTACAGGATCCAAAATCTTCAAGATAAAATCTTTGGCCGAACCATACAACAGCTTCGTCTGAATGAGACCTTCAGCTTCAAAAACCTGTATGGTGAGGATGAAGTGGAAAAGAGGGAAACAAGGATGTATATGGAACCTGTACACTTGAAACTAAGCTCCTTAACATGTGGAATAAAAACAGATTTCTGTTGAAGGGAAGTCCTATGAACTTTATAATAACCAATATATGAATGTCAGTATCTTCCAGACAAAACTCTATTCAAGGTGCAATTCCTGCTGCTGACAAAATGCACATATATGGTTTTATCAGAATAAACATGAAATTGTTTGCTGTGATACATTCAGAAAGAGAGTTGAGGGAAGATTGAAGTGAGATATTATGAACTTCAAGTACCTAAGAATGACCAGACAGATAAAAATCTCTACAAATGGTTCAGTGGGCATGCAATGCATAGTAATAAAAATTTTGTGTAATGCCAGTCCCCAATATAAGGTCACAAACTTTGTAGAGAACAAAAAAATCAAACCAAGATGCTTCCATTCAAGGAAGGCATCTCTCATTGAGGTCTAAGGCTGATTCGTATGGTGGATAACAAAATGATATCTGTGGAAATCATAGTCAGTGAGAAAGAGAATATCTGATTCAAGGGTATCTCACAAGATGTGTATTAACCATACAAGCATGGATGAGGTTACTATGGTGAGAATGTTGAAGTTTAAGGTATTAATCTAACAGCTACCTGGACAATAGAATCATTTATTATACTCACACAGCTGTTAACAGACAAAATGTTAACAACAGAAGACTGAAGATCCAAGACAGGGAAAATTCTGTGAACATATTCCAGTTCCCATTGTTTTTTCTGTCAAAGAAATCTGTCACATGATGACAGTATTGGCAGGCCTCATGCATACATAGGATGTTAAAAACTGACCAATGTCTTAAGGTGATATGAACTACAACTCAAACCTTAACAATTTCACTATATGTATATCAAAGTGACCACTTTTGGATAGAAGAATCAATAAAAGTGGGTGAGAAACCTTATCATTTTGAGTCATGAGGGTTTTATTGTTACTTATATGAAGGCTATTCACCTCCATGAACCTGCTGGTGTTTTTTTTTTGTTTTTTTAAATACTGTTTTATAGTATGTATGATATTACCAGAAAACAAAATAATTCTGTATCCAAAATTATCCACTTTCTAATATAGGTAAGCTCATACAAATTTGAGGATTAAAATATAAAGAAAGGTTTGTTACAAGAAAGTTCTGTGTAAATAAAAAAATCCAATTCATAGACTAGTCACAGAAAGTAATAAATAAATGAATTATTTTCTTACTTTGAAAAGACATATATTAATGTAATAAATAACACCCATTGATAACATCTGTCAACGTGATTCTCAAACATGCTTTCACATACAAGGCTAAGAGAGGACAAAAACATAAGTACCAGAGATAAAATAAAAACATTATAAATTTTTGTACAAACCTGTTCCTCAAATAACAATTAATAATAAAGTACAACTGTAACATGTTATTTAAATAATGAAAGTAATTTAGCTTATTAATAAAGTAAAAGAAACTTAACAAAATCTGCAGAATAATACATCCTGTCATACTTTGATAAAGATCAGCAAAATAGGACTTCAAAATACTGGGTTAAAATATTTTATTAATATCCTTAGTAAAATTAAAATGTCATGTAAAGCCACAAGAAAAGAAAAAAATATTTAAGTAATCCACATATCTAATAACCCTTCCACAATGATCTCAGTAGAATGCAAGATTTCGTCTACACATTTCCACACATAAAGTATTTGCAATATTACTTTTGATACAACATGTACATCTTTACAAAACTTGGTAAACTATAAGTAAAGATCACAATTTTCTGAACAACAAAATAACAGATTTTTTAATGAAATATTTTAACTTATTATTTGTTTGTGAAAATGTCTAAGACTGTGTTATTACTAGTCTGAGTGGAAGGAGATTTCACGTCAGGATTAAAAAAACTATTATTCACACCAAAAATCTCAAATATTATTTGCATAATTTCTGAAACATCCTAAATACATTTCAAATGTTTGTTGTCAGTTAGACTTTATATTTTATATTATTTTCTATACCTGAAATATGTGGAATCTGTCACTTGCCCAACATGGTAACTATCATAAAAAATTATGAAAGAAATAGAAATTATGCATTTTTCATGTTGAAATGACTACATATTATGCTAAGAAAATACAAATGTTTAGCCTAAGTAGTTTAAGCCTCATAACTATATATATATAATTTTTTATTATTAAATTGACCTTCCAGTCATATTCAGCTAACATAACTTGCACTGACAAAGTGAACGTGCAATACACTCATATTATAAAATAATATAAAACTGACCTTGAATCTTCCATCTTGGCTGTGTTTTAGTCGACTAGTATTTTGTAATATACAATCACATTTCAACTATTAAACATTATATATGTATATATATTATTACTGTTTAGAAATAAATTATTAAAAACTTATTTTTCTTAAAATATAGCACAATAGACAAAGAACTAAAGCAAACAACTGTCTCTTCTAGTTATGGCCTTTGAACTGATTTGCTGCTGAACACAGGTTGCTAAGCCTTTCAAAATTTCACATATGATACCATAGTTTTTGTAAGTTTTATATATAACTATACTGATAACATTAGAATTTATTAAGTTTAATGCCTAAGATGTATTTAGGTTTCAGAAAATACGAAACTTTAAACAAACTAAAACCACAACCAATATTTCTAGAAAGTAGGTTGCGTCTTTAGTTTTTCGACAGCATAAGATGACTCCATTGGTTATTCATGTCATATATTAAAGTTAGTGTATTTAAACAACTCTTTCCAAATACAGAAAGAGGTGAATGAATACAGTTATTCATTATAACTGTCTTTGATTCAGTAGATAAGTCATATCTCAGCAAAATAGAAAGATGTCACATTCTTCCTAGCTTCTTAATATTGGTAATTTTAGTTCTTAATTTACACAAAACTATAAAATTTGTATCCTGACATCACAAACATCTAATTTATAAGAGTGCTGCATTCATCATACCAAGTGACTCAAAAATAGATTTAGGTATGTTCTTTTAAAATTTACTTTTAAATTAAGAAAATAACTTGTATATAATACTACAGTTGGAATTATAATTTACAGTTTGATTCCAAACTTTTTGATATAAATTAATAAGACAATAGAATTTTGAATGCAAATCAACAAATGCAAAGACATGGTCTATGATCCGACTCGTCGTGAAATCAATATAATGTATTCAACTTTAAATAAGAATTTTAAACTGATACATGTGGATGGCTCTTTACTAAATTAAACACTAAATTTACTAAACCATTACATATTCAAATTATAATCAACAATACATCTGATCTTATAGAAAATTTTAACATTTCATATTGTTTACAATATTTAACATAGCATTTTTGCATTATATGAATCATTATAGCTGACTTGAAATTGAATTTACTAAAAGGCATTTTGTACCTCACATAGTGGTATGACACAGGATTCTACACATTGATGTTATAAATAAGATTATTATTCACAGAATTATATTGATACATGATGTAATCTGAGGCTACTTGACAAAGAACTCTAGATATTCACGTAATGTACATCACTGCCCATTTGACATTGCGTTCTATACATTCATCTTCAGTTCTAAATATTTTTTAAAGGGAATCACATTAATAGACTAGGCTCGATTATTAAGAACTCTGATTACTCAGTTTGAAAGCCAGAAAGATTATAATAATTATAGAACATTGTTTGCATTGTGAATGATTTTACTGTGTTCTTGGGTGCATTACTTGATGAAATAAAAATTTACAATATCTGTACCCAGTGGCAGTGCATGGGAGGGGGGAAGGCTTGAGCCCCCCTCAGTCCCCACACCCCCAATATTGTTACCTACATATATTCATAAAATATGGAAAACACAACTGTCATTGTTGTTTAACAATTAACAATCAAAGAGACACAGATCTGTAGAACTCATTGTCTTCATTAAGACAGAAGTATGTGTCATGCTTCCCATAGCAACGTACTGAATGCACTGAAACTCAAGCGCTGTACTGCCGCTCCCTGTGTAGCTTTACTCTTAATGGTATATTAAATATTCAATCTAAGCTAATCTTGATTTTCTTTATTATTATGTATTACCTTGGGTGGAATTTAGGTGAGCTTCCTCTTTTACATATACACATATTTTCATAAACAGATTATTTCTAATTTGTAATAATGAATTATTAATCAGAGTATGAGTTTCCAATGAACACTGCATTGAAAATGCAGTTCAAAATAGCACACCTTTCTGAAATGTACCTTGGTATTTACATTATTATAGTTTACCATCTATACTTCATATTGATGGAATTTTAGAAAGCCCCTCACAGTTTATCTCAGCCCCCCCAATGAAAATATCCTGGCGCCACCACCGTCTGTACCATCAGAATAAAAAACGTAATCCTAGATTTCATTAACAAAAAAAAAACAAGACTAGTAATTCTTTCATAGACTGTTTAGACAGAGTATTCATGTTGAAACTTTGTAGAATGGACAGCAACTGTCTGTTGTGGAGACACAAGTGTAGAGGATGATGCTTTGAAAGTATTTCACCTTTGGACCTGAAGACTTTTGAAACATTATCCTCTACACTTGTATCTCCAAAACAGGTAGTTGCCATCCATTCTACAAAGTTTCATCAAGACACTAATAAGTAATAGACTAAAGAAACAAAGTACCTGCTTGAAATATTGGTTCAAAATAATATGGTAGTCTTTACACAGATTAAAAACCCCTTCAGAAGACATTCCAAGCTGTCGAATGGTTTTTCACATATCATATATTGAAGTAAGTGAATATGAGGGATTGTTTCCAAAAATTTAAAATAAATGTGGCCACTGTCTTTAATTCAATAAATAAGCCATATCTCAGTCAAATAAAAAGATACAAGGTTTTTATTTTATATTCTAATTGTTAATATTGGTAATTTTTCTTCCTAATATCTACGAAACTATAAACTTTGTATCTTAATATCACAAACATCTAATTTAAATAAGTGCTGTATTCAACATACAACATACCTCATTATTTAGGTTGTTGTTCTAATATTTACTTTTAAATTGAGAAATTAACTTAGAAATATAATCTACAATTTGATTCCAAACTTATTGACATAAATTCATAAAATAGTACTTCATTAAAGATCAACAAATGGCCTGTGACCCTATAACTTGTTGAGAAAGGGTTAAATAAAAATTTAATATTGTACCATTAGTATAAAAAAACAAAAAAACGTTAGCTTATATTTCACTGAGAGAAAAAACAAGACACAAGTAAGTATTATGTTTCTTGTTATACAAGTATGTTCATTACTTAATATTTTAAAATTAACTACAATTACACCATTCTAGATGGTAACTTGAGATGAACATCCACCATGTGTATCAAACTTGCAAGATGGAATTATTAATTTAACATTATTCAAGCATCAATAAAACAACAGAATTAGATTGATAATTACAAGCTATAAACTATTTAGGACACACAATTTTCCTGTTACTATATGCAGTCAAACTCGTATGAAAAAAGGTAGTTAAATTTATTTTATATATTCTTATGACGGTGATAATGTGACTTAAATTGATAAAGTCGTTATAGAGTTAAGGTAGAGAAAATAACAAATAAAATACAATATTCTGATTTAAAACTCACATTTATTTAAAAACAACTATTTTCAAACTTAATATGAAAATCACTTTTTACTAAGAGCAGTCCACACACTGATCCATGAATATAGACACTTATTGAATCAAAAATATTTATGTAAAACAATTAAAAATTTTTACTTGTTGTCCTGTAATATTTACAAAACAATACCATATTTTATGAAGATACACCAAACATATAACTTATACAGTGAAAACTCTGATGGTCACCATGAGATAAACAATCACTGGAATCCACCAAGTTAAACAACAGGGTTAAAACAGAAAACTACACAACGAACTAGAACTATACAGACACATTTGCAACAAGTTGAACCACAGAAGTGGTAAAAAAATGTGTGATATCCTAACAACAGAAAATTCATAAATGGAAAATTTCATGGCAGGAATCATCCATCTGCCCTAATAACAATACACAATATAATTAAAACGAATCTCTGCTTCAACAGCAACAAAGCTCACATGTATAGAAGTCACTTTCACAAAATATTTGTTCAACTTTCACATATCTCATGCAGCAGAAGGAAGAAATGAGTAACCAAACTATTTCATTCCAAGACATAGTGATCAAGACACCAGATGTAGTTCCTACAGAGTTCTATGGAACTGAACTGTTTTTGAAAGGTACTGATAAATCATCACTCTAGTACACTAGATGGAATATACAAGGAATGCAGGTTGGAACATCACAACCTTACAGAATGACAGAAATATATACTCAGAAGTATCTAAGCTTTTATATGGAATAATTACTATTATGTTAAAAGCATGTTCTGTGGAAAAATTCAAAATGAAACTTGTGAACTGTTGCAAAAAAGAGTTGTAAATAGTTTGTTTATAACAGTGCAACAAATCAGTAGTGAATTTCCTGAGCTTGTAACTGCAACCATGTAATAACCAATTAGTCTCAAGAAGGAAAGACAAAATTATAGCAATGTATATTCTCTTCAAGAACACAACTGTAAAAGTTTACAACTTACCTCAATTTCCTCTACATCTCCATCACAAATATCTTTTGTCTCCTCTTTTATCATATCAAACATCAAATTGGTATGTATAGATCTTTCTTCAAAGTAACTAGTTTTTCCTATAGCTAGAAACACGAACAATACAGACTTCTTGTTAATTATAGCTAATAAATCTTGTATAAAGTAGATAAATGTAAAACTGTGAATAAGTATGATGCCTGTACTGCATTTTATCAAGAACATTTAAAACTTAAGTTATACTGAAAGAGCAATAAAAGGAGACAGTATAATCCTGCCTTAAAACTACAAATATATAAAAAATACAAAATGACAGATAAATAAAATCTTACACTGAAAAAATCATATATGAACTCTACTAACAGTACATAGTGGGTTAATCCTTCATCTCAGTTAACACTTGAATGTTCTCAGCTTTTCCCCACTCACGGATGACAGTTTAGAATAACATTAGGAAAGTGTAAATAGATACAAGTTTATCTAATCAAGGATGAATATAACCACAAGAATGAAACTATTTTATTGATAAACATCTCTGGGACATAAAATTATATCACACATAAAAACTATTAAACAATAATTACAAATTCAGAAATTCCATTAAATTAAAACAAGTAAGTTTGACACTATTTGTGTTATGAAGAACACATTTATATTCTAAGTATATCTGCTTACTATCCATTGTTGTGAAAGTTTCATGTTCATTTTTCTCCAATTTCATATTCAACAAAACATTCTGTTCCTCTTCAGAAAATGGTTCAACCTTCATATTTAATACTTCACAATTATACAGAAGCTTCACTTTATATCCTCATCAAAACTTGTATCTAGACAACAGAGAAATAGATAAAGATTTAAATGTTACATCCTTAAAAAGGGTGACAAAATTTTCAATAATTACACATCTCTAAATTATCATTATCTTGTTACATTTTACATGAAATTAATAATTTCATCTGTTTCACACGTTTATACCAAAATGGTGACATAATTTAACAAAAACGTTTTGAAACTCCTTGTCATTAACAGACCAAGACAACTTTTAAAAAAAGTTTCACATAGTTCAAACTTGTATGTAATGACTGGAAGGTAGCTTTTACTCTTTGTACAAATTGTTATTAGTTGTATCTTGTAAAAAACTCTTATTTTATTCACAATATTTTATCAGGTTTACCTAGCATCATCAAATGATATTCAAGAACCATGTAAGGCTGGTGAAATGTCACAATAAACAAAATACAAATATGAAATTGAAAAACATTGTTCATTCTGATATTTAATTAAGGTTTTTATTCTACTATATACCACATATAAAAAACTACACTACAACATGGCAGTACTACAACTACTGAAAAACCTTTAAACCATTTAGTACTTGAACTGTTGATCATTTCTGTCATTCCATAGTTCATAATAATTTCTATTACAGAATGATTACACAAATACTAAACCCAACATAAGGAGCTTCTTAAAATATTAAGTTTAAATATGTTAGTAAGAAAAATTAGACATTTTTGTAACCTGATTTTTATAATAAATTAGAGAATCTTGATACATTAACAAAACCCATTGTACCACACAAACAAAAATCACTCACTTTATACATGAAAACAAGCTTAAAATAAACATGGAGAAAAAGAAAGTAAACAATAATAAGAAAAGCTGTTGAATGATGAATATAAGCATTATATATCATAATTTTTTTTCAATTAATATGTGTTTGACGTTTCTGTTTTAAACGAATGAGTTGTTTAACACACATTAATGATTATTAACTTATAAACACAATCCTTCATATGTCTATGCTTGTTCAAAACTGTACACTACAGTATGTCTAAATTTCCGTAGTTTCAAAAACAACACATAAAATATTGTTTAAAAATTAAACTAAAGATAGTACAGGTCAAAAAAGAAATACATATAAAAATGCAAATCACAACAGCATTCATAATGTTTCATAGAACTTACAATGTACATGTACCATACACAAAAGTTTCACACCTTAACATGTTTTATTTTTAAAAGTCATAAAGTTTTGTATTTAGTGAGATGAATGAATGCTAATATTTCAGAATTACCACTTGTTTGTGGAAAAATCTTCTACAAAGTTACAATGTTCATGATTTAGTTAATTACATAAAATGCATTTTACAAATTCCATGTACACCAGTACTTCCTATTGTATTGCAATATTATCTAATTTTCATACTCTTTTTGAGCCTGAACGAACACTTATTATTCATTATATTAAGGTTAATTCAAAATTTCTTATTCCTATTAGTTACAATACTGGACTCAAACTTACCTTCTAGTTCTTAGACCTAACAGTCAAATGTAGCCAATATCAACATGATAATAAACTTTTACTTTAATGTAGTTTAAATGCTGATACTAAAGTAGAAGTTGAATAAATATAAATTTGAAAAGATATGGTACAAAAACTCTTACAGTTAATTAATGTATCACTCTTTACACATAAAAAGCTAATTTAGAACTTCAAATAACACGTTTGTCAAATTTTCGCCAGACTTATGGCAGTTCTAACTTCTAAATTTCATACACCTATTATTGGACGGCAATGTTCAAGGTGGCCCGTAAGTTTCTTCCCATCCATATTATTATGTTATATTCAATTAATAATTCATGTATTATAAATTTGTTTCGTTTTTTCTGAGAAATATGGTCAATGTAAGCCCATTTACACTTGAAAATGTCTCACAGAACATGGCGTCGCATAATATTATTCAGCAAGAATGAGGGACAGCACACATATACATTAGATATACGGATGGGTTGGTATTTACGGGCCACCCTGTACATCACTTTTCTGCAACTTATTTCCAGTTTTTATTTCATGATTCATTGTAGACTTACTCGTTTTCTGTTAATTAATTTAAATATTTCGTATAAATCATGTTTATCTTGATATGAATTATCTAATAATGATAGTAATACAATTACGTTTTTTTTGTGTTTTTTTTACACACTGTACCACCACAAAGACGTTCCATCTATTTTTACCTCCCCGCGGCACTCATACACATGCGCATGACGTAAAAAGACCATCCTCCATTCCATATCCTTATCAGTTCTGGCTGTACAGTTTTGAAACAGCTGTTTGTGAAGGAAATTTTATAGATTTATTTCTGTATAACTTTTATAATATGCTAATTGTGAGACACGAAATTCACCCACAACATTTATGACACAGTTATAGTGAAATTGCAAATACATCCAATGAAATAATTTATGATACTGGTCTTTGAGATAATTACTGATGCCTCAAAATAATGCAGTAACACTACTAATATGTTTACTCATCTAAGGTTTTAATTCTCCAATTCACAATTATATAATTCCAATATACTTTGATGTTTTCTTTATATAGCAGTTACTCTTTTCCTGTAGCTTTTCTTCCATATGTTGACTCTTGTTGACTTATTTTTATTTTAACGTTCTTTATGTATATAATTTATCTAATCTACCTTATTTTCCTACGTAGAAACTTTTGCAGTCTTAAACATTTTGTTTATACTTACAGCACCATTACCATGCTTTTCATTGTTACATAACTTTCAGTAATAACTTTAAATGTTATATAATGGGTTATTTTTTTACGTTTAATTTATGTTTTACTTATAATGCACCAAAAATAACTTTCAAACGTGTAATTTGTAGGTGCTTCTTAAAATATAGATTAAAAGTAATGTACTCGAAACTTTCAATACTCATCAAATTGAATTAAAATACAATAAAGTATTATTAATAGCCGCAGCACTTGAATTGGTGGAAATTAATATTTGAGACCTCCTCCCCAATATTTTATTGGCTACATTTTGTTGCGCGAGCAGTAAAAAGCGCGGTACACGCCAATATCGTTAGAATTTTAGTACTCGTTAAAAGATCTATTAGCCGACTTTTAAATTGAAATTATTTTGGGCAGGATTTAAATAAACATAAGTGGCCTTGGGCAAGGTCAAACAAAACCAAATGAAATGGTATGACCTATATAGTCTAAAACTGTATTTCAATCTCTAAATCATCAGTAAATGTTGGGACTAAGAACTAAATGATGTACTTGGAAAAGAAACACACCAAAAAAACAAACAAACAATAATAACTGGTTAACATGCTCGTTCAAATAAGATTTTTTTATGAAGTATTAAATAACTTTTAGGATGCATAATTAAATAAAGATACTATGTCTATGATACTTTGATGAAATAAAGGCAATTATTTCCACTTCTGGATATAAGTGTGAATGCCAATATGATAAAACGAACTTTTGTACATACATTTCACTCATCACTTGTTCAATGAAAACACTTGTTCCTTATACATTTTCTTAAGGTTTTTTAAAGTTTTTAAAATTTTGCTAACATTTTAGTAGAAATTAAAGCAAAACTCAACACAATAAATGAGTGGATTCTCAATATGTTCTTTATTAATATTTATCTTGCAGTATTATGTGATCAAATAAATATCATACATATATGTTTTCCAGTTTTAATGTTAATTAGCTGATAGTGCTAAGAACCCCGAAAACGCATTTCTCTTGTTTGCATCATAGTGAGGTACAGCCTGAGCTTTTCTTGGTGCAATTGATATCTCCATTTGCTGATTAAATATTTTAAAACAATGAACTTTTTCAGTCAAGAAGATTAATAAGTAACACCTTCTAAAGGGTTCCATCTACAATTTTCGAGCCTTGACTTGAGTTCCTGATAAGGATGTATGTGAAGTAGGTGAAGAAGGTACAGTCTATTAATGATTAAGATTTCACTGCACAACAAAGTTTTTGCTTCTTGAACACTGCTAAGTATTCCTTGTAGATTTTTGGCTGCTGATCACGAAAATCACATCCAAATTTGCCCATCACATACCGTTTCATCGAAATCTTTAGTTTTGTTACAATGGAGAAACGGTATCAAGGCAACTGGAATCCATTAATGCTTGCTGACTACTGCTGGACACTGTAACACTTTACAGTAACAATTACTGTTTTTTTTCTTTGCATTAAATGTTTTGTTGCCATTTTATCATTTCAGAACCTGTCATGCATAAAAATTTCCAATTAAAGTTTAAAAAAAAAAGATAAAATTTACATCATTAGACTTCAAAGTAATCTTGTCTCATTTGGTTTAATAACCTGTAAATAATTATGAAGAATTTAAATATTTTTTTGAGTGAGTGTTGATCAGTGGTGAGATTCAAAAATTTTAACAACTGGTTCTATCTCGCTTTACAAACCCCCATTTTTCACAATGAAAAATAATAACAAAAATATCTCACTAGAATAATTTATTTACCATACTTTAAATATTTCCAAATCACCACTTGATTATCATTAAAATCTTTGTTCCTTCCATGTTTGACCCTGTTGTCATCAGTTGTGTGGTTTTTGTCAGCGTCATTTGAACTGAAGAAATGAGATCCCATGAATCCAATGGGAAGCTGATCCAATTAATTGTCATCAGGTTTGCCACATTGTCAACTGCAAGGCAGCTTCTTTTATATATGATATTCACTATTGAAAACCCTCTTTCTGCCTCTGCAAAACTAAGAGCAACAGTACTGATGATATTTTTAGCCTTTCGTACAGTTCTTGGAATCTCATGATTATGATAATTTTGAAGGACATTTTCCACAGAGTCAGGGAAATCATTAATGCTGATTTAATGATGAAAGAGCTTACTGAATTCATACAATTTTTCTACAGCAGCTTTCCAAAGGACAACAACTTCATCAATATTCCAAAAATCTGGCTTAAGTATGTTTACCAGTTCATGAATTTTATTGTCATTTTCCTGTGCATTACTTTTTGATTTTAAGTGATCACAATCCATCAATCTGGCTTTCTTTTTTTTTATTACAACTTCCAATAGTTTTCGATGAGGAAGGCCAACATATCTTTGATTTTCAACAAACTCAATATTCCTAAAGGCATCAGAAGCAATGGTTTCATCAATTTTCTTTCTAAAGGTTCCCCTACTTTTTTTGAGCATTTTAAATGCCTTAATGGCGCTTTTTATTAGTTTTTCAGCTCTAGCTAAATTTAAATTTCTGGCTTGAAGGGTATTAGAAAGTAAAGAAGTTTCTTCTAGTATATCTATCATTATTGCTAAATCCTCCAGGAAGAAGTTCTTGCAAAGATGGCAAGCCATTTCTGAATATTTTTTCTCAATGGAAATATATTTGTATAATGCTGGATAGGCATGTGGTGATCTTAGGCAGCAAGAAGCCAATCTTGGTCCCAAAACTCTACCAACCTTCAGAATTTCTAGTCCCATTTCTTCCAAAATGTTGAAAAGTTATATTTGGGTAAAAGTTAAAGATTGGGTAGATTTTATCTATGAACACTTTGATGTGATTCACTTGTTGTATATCAGTGATAGAATAATTTAAAACCAGTTCCAAGCAGTTATTTAACGAATGCCAAATTATGATGTCTGCAAAATAATTTTTAAGTTTAGTGCTCACCACCGACTTGCAGCCAAACATTACACTTGTGTCATCTGAGCAGAATGTGACCACATTAGTTTTCAAATATCCACTATCAAATCCTGCATAATGCAAACTTTTAAATAGAGATGTGTACATAGTTTTAGCATCCCATCCTTTCAACTCAACCAAATCATGAAAAATTACTGGCAACAGATTACAATTTTTAACCTTTACAAAAATTATGATCATTGGTTTACTAGATATGGTTGAAGCTTCATCAATGATGATACAGAGTTTATAGTTTTTTCAATTGTTTGAGTAAATATTTCATTTTTAATTTCATTTGCAATGTGATCAACTATTTTAAAAGCAGTTTTCTAAGAATGAATTCCTATTCCCATGTCCAACCAATTTTTTTTTTGTAGCTCAATCTCATCCTCAACATCAGAAAATGGCCTGCTGTGTTTTGCTACACTGTAGATTGTATTAAAAACTTTACATCTAGAGCTGATATATTTTTGGTTTATTTTATCTAGGCATTTGGTAATTACATCATCTGCACAATCTTTTAATTGCATTGCACACATATTGTGTGCCTTCGATGAAAAACGTTCATTCTTTTTTTCTCTGAGAAATGCTTGCTGGACAGTTTTATTCCTTCCTGTAGCTTCAACACTGTGGCTTCTCCATTCCATCAATACGTGAATTCTTTTCATGTTTATGGAATCAAATATGGCATAGTGATTACAACCAAGTTTCTTTCTGGAAATAGCAAAACCATCATATTTTTTCTTCAAATCTTTGGTCCACTTCATGCTCCAGCAATCCGTGACTGAATAAATTAAATGTTTAACTGGCATAATTCGGCTTTAAGAAAGTGAGGGGCAGCAACATTAACCAATCAGTATTGAAAAGACTGACATCAAAAACGTCAATCCTGGCTAAATCTCCAATCCATGAACTTTTAATTTTGCTCTAGAATAGTAAAACCTACAAAATAACATTAAGTCTCACAGTTTAATGTTAATAGCATAGAAGTCTACATAGACTACATCATTTTTCAAACTCAACTTCTTTTCTCTGTCTGCTCCAAGTATGATAGATGACTGATACCAAATGTTCACACAGGATAATGTTGGCCTACATTAGTCAATGGCAATACTTTTCTTCCTTCGTCTAAGATGACTGATCTGTCACTTGAATAGGCCTGTGCAAGTAAGGCCTCAAACATTTTCATACTGATTTACAATAGTAGTGTTATGCGTGACTTTACGTAGCAAGAATCCCCATAGTGATAGTCGATTACGTAGCATCAATTCCTACAGTGACAGTACATCAACCACCACAGGACTAAGAACTGGTAAGCACCAATTCTTCAAACTCTTAAAATTTTAAGAATAGATTCTCATGAACCATTGCAAAGTGGCTGAATCCCACCACTAGTATTAATGTATTTAGAGGTTTAAATATTTGTACATATCAAATGTACTTTCTAACAGAGGTTCAATTTCTTTTTGAAATTAAGTTTTCATATTCACATTCATATCATCACAACTTGAACTACCCAGATTGCATTGTTGCTGTCACTAAACTTTGAAATATCATTTTCCAACAGATCACCAGGCTGCTCTGTTTTTTCTTGGACAAATGTGTTCTACAATCAAACAAGATACTTAAAAGGTGAATAAAAATAACAGTTGGTGTTATCATGACATGCAGTTTGCACATACAATATGTCTGAAATAAGCAAGTATTAATTAGGCCAAGCACACTAGATTAACTGATTCAAGTTTCTGAAAAAGTTTCAACTGTTTCTGATTCAAGTTTCCTAAAGAATAATATGGATGGACAGTTACCATTCACTGCCAACGTTTAAGCAAATTTTAGTAATTAAAGAACACCTTGTTATATTAGCTTATGCAATTAGTATAGATAACGTTGCATGATATGGCTTTATCAAGTGCATGTTGGTGATAACATGAAACTGTTAACCCGGTCTCAGTCCCATAAATATAAGTCATTAACATTGTTTTAGAGAGAAAGTTACGATCATGTATTTTAAATAATCTGATTGTTTTTGTTAAGTCACTTTTTTAACTGCTGTGATTTGTTTGCATGTATTGACAAAAATTCATGTTATCTAATGAAACACACTAAGTGTAAAATAAAGATGCAACTAAAAAGGAATTGAGCAAGTAATTTAACTCTCTCAACAAGAGCTCAGCCAATCAGACCACCCACATGACTACTTTAACTGGTTTAGTCTTCATGGATTTGATACTACTAACTTCTAATATGGAATGTACATCTTCACAAAATTCCACAGTCTTTCAGTCAACAAAAAGTCTCATTTTCTAGTTAAGTATTGAAAATACCCTAAAAAAATTTGTTCATGAATGTTGGGTAATCGATTTCAATTGTCTATATGCAAAGTGATTTTCATTTTAAGGTAAAAATACTTTTCTTCATCCCAAATTTAATTTATGGAATTTCTAAATACATTTGGAATCTTTATTTTCTGTAAAACTTTATATTTTATCTACCCTAAATCTATACAGGGTTGGTAAATTTAACTAATCTTGTAACTTAAAAAAAAAAAAGGAAATATATATTAGTTGCTCCTTTTTTTCAGAATGAATTCAAATTGTAACATCAAATTACAATCATTCATCCCAGGTGACTATAAACTGATAACAGTATGCATCTACATGTATTTTATTGCCTTATGAATTGTGACTAACTACTATTCTTGCCAT
Source organism: Tachypleus tridentatus (assembly GCF_004210375.1). NCBI lineage: Eukaryota > Metazoa > Arthropoda > Merostomata > Xiphosura > Limulidae > Tachypleus > Tachypleus tridentatus. The sequence continues at coordinate 110,268,813 of NC_134836.1, read as the reverse complement.
TATAAGTAGTTCATGTAACACTATCAAATTATCATACTCAGAAGTCATTCATGTACAGGTCTCATGAAACATTTTTATTATATTGCTTATTTTAACCACTCAAACCTTCGCTAATGTAGAGAAATTGCAATTTTTATAATCATAAATAAAGAATAAACATGAAATAAAGTACTTAATCATATCTTTGTTTTTTGCTGTCAGTTACCTGTTGATGACATTTTACCCTAATTTTCTATACAAATGGTTGTAGCGCACTAAATTATTTAATTAAATAATGCACCAAATATCATACAATAATAACCTCTAAGAAGCTGACAATTTCCTTTAATTATAATATTTATTGTTCATTTTTTTATTCCACAAGAACCATTAGTAATTCATCCAAGCTGGTAGTTGTCTTTCCTATGAAATAAAGCTTCTGCTGAAAAACAGAATGTCAACTGATAGGTGAAACCCTTGGCCTTCTATTGGTTGAATTAAATTACACTTAAAAGAGAACTATTAAATCCTGAAAGAAAGGATTTGACTGGTGGTTGTGGCAAAAAGTCTGATATTCCACTTCATAGCTCTGTAACCAAACAAATTGAAGGCTATAAAAATTATGATTTGTCTGAACAATGGCAACTTCATAGTAAGTAATTTACCTTTAATTTCACAGTTATTGGAGTGATGGTGGATAAAACAATGAAGATTAGTTATACACAGATGTGTACTCTAAATAAATTTCAGGATTTTTGATAATATTGCCTTATAAATATTATATATTAATTAAATATGGATTAAAAGCTAATATGTTATGCAATACTAACAAGTATTACACAAACAAATGGTAGTTTAATAAAATTTTTAATGTAAAATTAAAACCTTGTGACAGGCACAGTAAAAGATGGGAGTGGTAATAAGGTTAAGAGAATAAACTCAGCATTGGAAACCAAACTTTCACCCACATTTATAGCATTCTTAAGAATTTTAACCACCATCGTACCCCAAACTGAACCATTTTGGTCCCAGTTTTGATTTCGTTTCTTCAAGTTGCAGATTCAATCCCTTTTTAGCTGCACCTTTTTTTCTTACCTAAAATGTTTTTTATTACATGCACATAAACAGTACTGAAACTACTTAAATACATGGATTTCTTATGGTTTATTCTGTAAACAAACAAAACAAAGAGGAAAAGTTTAAAGAATAGCAGCTTTATTTCTGTTATGAATAGTTCATATTTTGGATTAACATACAAAACATTATTAAAAAAACAATAAATACATTTTTAATTAAACAAATTGAAAGTAAAAAAGATTGGTTGGTCATTTAAAGAATTATAGTGCAAATCAATAGGGATATCTACAGGAAACAATGGGTGTTAAATGGAGAGAAAAACAAAATAATGGGAAACTAAGAAAAGAAATTACATACAAATAAAACTAAAGAACATGTAACCTATATACATCAGAAAAAACGATCATTGCAAACAATTCCATCATCTACAATGCCACTGTTGAACATAAAAGCAAATTTTGAGATAAAACATCCCATCCTTCATATTCATATTGCTGTTATGAAAACTTTAAAGCGAGCATATCTTTACCTCAGTATCATTAACTGATAGAAAACAATGAGAAGTGGGTTAGTTTTCAGAATATCTAAGAAAACAGAATAAGAACTCACATTCATTAATTTCAGAGCCTTCCGTGAGCTAAGCAAGACACTAAGGATCATATAATTAGTGTACTGCTTAGCTTCAATGAACTTTAAAGCAAGGAAATGACACACAACTCAGAAGTGAACAAAGAAACTACACAAATAGATCCCACAACAAACTACAGCAGAGCTCACAGTCAGGTTATTTTAAACCTTTCATAAAAAAAATGAAAAAAATGGCTTGAAAGACATTTCTAAAAAGAGAAGTTTCATATATCCATCAGATGACTTAAGAAGAGGTCACAAGTAGAAATGGTAACAAGTCATGGTAGGATAAATTGATCATGAGATTTAGCAATATCATCACAATTCAAATTCAGTACAATAAACTTCTCCTAGATACTCAGACTAAAGGTAAGAATAAAACCCATCTATTTACAAAATTCTAAGCCTAATGGGAAATAAAGAAACAACCAGGTAGGATGCTGTGGTAAGGACAAGAACACAGCACCATACTGCAGAGAATGTAATAAATGTCTGAGATGAACTGAAACTTAATGGAACTGTTTCTCTGTATGAACTCTGAACTACAGAAGTAAAAAAAAAAATCCAATGCAATAATTAAAACACTGTTTATGTACAGTGTCCAAGGTCTTCAAGACAAAATCCTTGACTGAACCATAGAACAGCTATGATTAAATGAGACCTTCAGCATCAAAAACATGTATGGTTAGGAAGAAGTGGAAAAGAGGGAAACAGTAATGTATGTTGCCCTTGTATGCTTGAAACTAAACTTCTTAATATGCAGACTAAGCAACAGATTACTGAAAAAGAGAAGTCCTAAGAACTTTATATTAGCCAATATGAGTAACAGTCTTCCAGACAGTACTCTGGATCAAAGTGTAATTCATGCTTCTGCCAAAATTCAAGCAAATGGTTTCAGAAGCAAAAACATGAAACAGATTTATAGATCCTGGCACCCTGCCCCTAAAAGAACTTCTTTCCCCCATTTCTTCTCTCCTTTTTTCTCCCCTCTTTATCACTCTCAAAGGATTTTTCTTCTTCTCTTCATTCTCTCACTGCTTTCTCTTTACTGCCCTCTCCACCTAACACTTGACATGCTTCAGCCTGGAACTCTCTACTCAACCATCATTTTCACGACCAGATGTCTTAAGTGCAAGGGAAAGTGTAGCTGCACCACAAGCAATGACTCCTCCAGGCTTCTTTCCAACTCCAAAATTCTCCATCTAAAATAACCAGGACTCACCCTTGTTCCCTAAGTTATGTCTAACCTCTGAACACGTGTGGGGTTGAAGAGAAACAACAGTTTCTGAACATCCCTGGTGTGCCTCTCAGTCAAAAAAAGTGAGGTCCTGAGATAAGTACACAAGAAATACTGAAGAAAGGGAGGTTGTGATCAGATAGTATAACACTTCAGTACCTGCGTCACCTCAGTTGCCACTGTGTTTGTTAAAAACTACCAGAACTGAGGAAGAAGATGGCAATTACAAGTTGCTTATTTTACACTATTCTGCTCTAAACAGCTAATCTGATAACATTTGTGCCAAATTACAATATAAAATAAAGGATTCTGATAAAAAATAGATGTTGAGTCATTAATTACAAATAAATGGTATTGAAATAGCTACATTTCTCAGTAAGTTTGCTGACTAAACTCTTTCGTATTACATCTTACAAAAGTTTATTTATTGTTTGAAATTTTCTTATTCTACTCTCACATTTGCAAATTATGCTTAAACAAACATACAACACAAACACCATAATCACAAAGATATGAAAATTAACCATTTACAATTTTCATAAGTGAAATATGTATTTTATCACAAAATTTAAAACATTCTATGTCCTAAGTCACTAAAAATACAAGACAATCAGCAGCTAGATACTTTGTAATAACATGACTAATATAAGAAATAGCCTGCACTGACAAAAGTGTTTCATTCAAGTTAAACTTCCTATTATCATATTCTGTTTTATCACATTTATATTATGGTAACATTCTGGTGCACTAATAATGGAAAAATTAAATCCTAGTTGAAGTGGGCCATTTTGTTTAGAATCCATAATACCACAAGGCAAAGAAAAACCAATGCTAATAATAAGCTATAATTAACTTTAGTTAGATTTTCCAGTCATCTGTAACAACCAGTTATTACTTGAGCTTATTTATTAACTATCATGTCAGTGTATGTTTGTTGGATTTTGCAAAAAATTAACAAAGGACTATGTGCTTTAGCTGTTCTCAAGTTTTTCAGGTGACAGACTAAATGTAAGATGGCTAGTCATTACCATCTACAACAAACATTTGTCAAGACAAAATATAAGATTTGAATGTTATATATCCATGGCTGAGGCTGATCTCTGTTTTTTGCAATAACAAATCATTAATCTTGGAACCTTAGATTCATAGTCTGCCACACTACTTGCTAAGTTCAACTCAATATATTCATGTTGTTGCTAAAATATATCTTCTAAATAGCAATCAAACATATCCTGCCTTTGTGTAGATCAATCAGTCATAATGAAATTAAAATACAAGAAATGTTTAACAATATCTGTCAAATGAATTTCATTAGACAAGCATTCTCAGTAATCTTTTTTAACAATGCAACATTCTCAGTGATGTGGAAAATAAAAACTAGTCATCTTCATACACTGCTGGTTTAAACCTGATCATTAGATCTTAAGTTATCATTACTTAATAAATTATTGGTTATCACAGTAAAGTAAAACCTAAATCACTTTTAAGATCCTTTCATTTCTCCCCTAGAAGTACAACTCTAAATTTAGGGGTTTGATTCTCTCCAATATAAACAGCACAGAGCTTTATTTGGCTTCATTATAGAAAAATAAATACAAAAAATTATATTTTCATATAAAAGATTAATTATAAAAAAGCAAAAAAAAAGTTAAAACTTTATATTCAACCTCATTCATTTACTCATATTTTATGACGACTTCTAATTATATGCACAATTACCAAAATCAGAATAATAACACCACCTAAATAATCTTAAAACATTTACTGCAGTAGTAAAATATTTTAGCAGACATCCCTCTCAGTACTTCGTACTTCTATATCTGTAATCTGTTTTATTTCTGGGAGAAAGGATTATAACATTAGTACAGTTTTGCTTGCAAACTATGTCACAAAAGTTCCAGTTGCAAAAGTAGTTATGTTTAAAACAAATATTCACTTTCTTACATTTTTTAACCTTGGAAAACTTTTAAAACACTATAAATTAAAACTGGATTTTATTAATGTTTTGAAATAAGTCTTTACATAACTAAACAGTAATTTGTATACAGAGATAATTAAGTAAATTAACTCTAACCAACATTAACTTCAATACAAGAATTACAGTTCATCACAATATATTTTACAAATTCAAAAGCTCAAAAGAAAATTTCAAGCATTTTAATTTCCATTGATTACAAATCTTTTATTTCCTGCAAAAAATATTTTGCGCAATGGAAAGCCAGTGTTCACAGAAGGAAAACATACAGAAGTTTAAAAATTAACTTAATGACATCAGAAAAAACAAACAAACTTTATTTCTGAATTTATCTTAGTTCTGCACTTCTCCCAGGTTTGATAAGTAGGAACAACCATAAACTTCATAAGGATATAATTTTTAGGTTGAAATTTTGATTTACACTTTTCTAGGGTAACAGTTTAAATGACTAACTGAATGATCTAAATGATGAATATTTATATAACAATTAGCTGTGGAAAGTTTGCTTTGTCATAATTATCAGCAAGTCAGTAATTATGTAAAAATTCTTCCCTACTTACAGAAATTATATATAAATATTTGAATGTTTGCAAGTGGAGAACAAAACAAATCAAGCATCTTTAACACATGTTATAAATTTAAGATATTATAAACAATTTAGTAAAAAGTTAGCAATTTATGTTTATTATATGGTTAAACAAAACAGAGATGAAAAGTATGAGTAACCATGAACAACAAACGGACTGGTGTGAAAAGAATGTAAGTAGTATTAACATTAGCTGAATGACATAAATGGTGTGTGATGATGAACATTGTTCATTTTTCAGTAGTGAGTAGTTCATGCATTACAGATAAATTCATATATAAGTTTAGTAAATGTGGACTTCCTAAACATTAGTGGAAGAATATACAGTGAACCATGAAGTTCTTAAGATCTGTGTTTTTCTCAATACATTTATGTTAATTTACTGTATTAGGCACTATTTAGGTGAGACTGAGGTTACACCAGCTGTGAATATTCTGGAAGATTCTGCTACACTGTAAACTGTTGCTTCAAAGTTTAATGTGACCCCCAATGTAGTAGCAAGATTTTGGAAACATGAGCAATTCATTGAATCAAAAGCCAGGAGACCAGGTTCGGACCACCCATGTGCCACAAGACAAAGGCACAACTGTTACTTTGTGAACTTAGCATTACAGAATTCTCAAATAACTGCTTGAAACCCGTAAACTGATCATCAAAGAGTAACCTGTGTCCATGTATCAAACTAAGCTGTTCATAACAGACTTCATTAATGTGAATTAAGAGCCAGAAGATGCACTCATGTCCCAGTATTTTACCATACAGCACTGTGCTACATGTTGCATTTACATCACAACTGGTACATTTGTTACTGAAGATTTGTACTATGTTGACAAAATTTGGTTTCATCTCTTCATTCGTGACAGGTATGACATATCCATGTATCGCAATGCTAAAAAAGCTTACAATACTGTAGAATTTGATCATTATGGTTAGATTCTGTTACATTCTGAATAGAGATTTGTTTGACTGAATTTTTGTTGATGGAAGTTCCTTATTTGCAAAACTGTATTGAGATAACACTCTACCCCTCTTGCAAGACTTTTTGCAGGTGTCTCAGGACAAAATTTCACACTGGTGCAGGATAATGCCAAGTAATCCATGGATTACTCAGAACAACACAGTGATGGAATGGCCTTCATAATCACCAGACTTTAAACATCACTGGAACAAACAGTGTAGACAGGTTCATTGCAATACAATTTCCCTGTCAAAGTTGGGAATCTGCAGCAAACCTTGACAGACAAATGAAATGCAGTGTCTCAGGGCTATATCAACTGCATTATGAAAAGTATGACAGCATATTGTCATTAATATATACAGATTCAAAGCAGTCATACCTCTTACTGGATAATAACTATGAACAAGAGTTTTGTGTTCCTTATGATTTCATGTTACATACTGTACCTAGGATTAAAATTATTAAGGTACTTTGCATTCATTTTATCTAGGTCATGCTCAAAACTGAGAGACCTGAAGTGAGTTTGCTATGCAATCATTCTATTTAGGCCAACTACCCAAACAAGGAGCACAAAATCAAGTTTGGTTTGTTCTCATGTGCAATGGTATGAAAGTAAACGATGGCCTACATGTTTACATTGTTTATGTTAATTCTGAGACTTAACCACAGTGTGTGAATATATGTTAATATATTAGAATATTTAAGTAATCATGGAAAAATATGTGTGCATATTTGTTCAGTGTTTAGTGGCTGTAGGACAGTTGACACAACCACTGGTTGGTCCAACATACCACATAAGAAACCTACTGCAAGGTGTGCACAAAGACATTTCAACTTTGAAAAAATTGGCATCATAATAATTCACTCACACAAGGAAAGTAGAATACACAAATCTAATTTATGTACTTTCCAATGTATGAATACAAATGCAATTACAATGGAACCCCTCTAAACAGCCACCCCTCTGATCCGGTCACCCGTAGAAAGCAGTCATTTAGTCACAGTCCCTTTTTGTGTTTACATAATCCCTAATTATGTACAGTGGAACCCCTCTAATCAGGCCAGTTTGTCTCAGCCCGAAGGTGGCTGCTTTAGGGGTTCCACTACACATATTTCATGACAAATAGTACAGTTACATCTTGGCCTACAGAGACAAATACTGGTGCCATTAGAGAAACGTATGTCCCTAGAGATAAGAGGGTAGATCTAGGGCTATGTATCCAGAGTCTGCCAACCTATATAAGGCTTTCAGATCTATGAAGATATTCAAAATAGAAATTCCTTGGACTTTAGAAACTGTTACTCAGCATAACTCATGTAAGTCAAAGGAAAATACTGGGTTGTTGCAGCTATCCATGTTCACTGATAGTAATATTTGAAATGCATTCAAATGTGAAAAGTTAGAAAAAGGTATTTGACAAGGTTTAAACTGGCACAATACATACAGGATAAGTTGATTCTGTAGGAACAAGCTAGAAATTTGGCATTAATGTTTAAAAATTCTAAACAACAAAATCCAAATAACTTGAATTGTAAATCTGTTACTGGATGAAACTTGTAACAGGTGAACAAATACTGACCAGAAGAGAAACACTCTTCAAATACAATAAATTTGCTCAGTGAAGACTATGAGAAAAGTAGAACTGTTAATAAATAAAACTTTCTATATGGCTCTATCTATCACATTTAGAACCAAGATTTGAGTTTCTGATAAAGCATAATCTATTAATAATTAAGATTTTCTGCATTGTTCTATCTACTATAATTAAAACCTTGACTTTAGTTCTTGATGAAAACATACCTCAAGTAGATAATCAAAAGGATAAGTTATAAGAACTTCTTGAGGGTTTTACCTACCATATTTGGTATAGTGATCTTAGTTCCTGATAAGTAACTACACAAAGTAGAATAACATGGTGAAACAGTGATCATTCCAGTCTACCAATGCTGGTTGCAGAGTTCAATTCACAATAGTGGACATTGGAAATGGACTAAAGTATCCCCACTTTTGGTTTTTTAATATTTCATGACATATTACAAGGTTATACACTGGGCTGTGTGTGATGTGCCAAATACAAGTATCAAACCTTAATTCATAATATTGTAAGTACTCATAATTAACAGCTAATGTAACATTTCTTCACATTTCATTTATGTTCCTTTAATTTAATGTTTCTTCTGAAGCATTTTCAACAAAACTCAAAAAATTTATTATTTTCAAAAAGGATGTATTCTTTGATGTTTCTTTCAAGTTATTACCTAATACAAAATTACTTCTATGTGCATTTTTGATGTGATTTCAAGTGAATAATTTTAGTGACAAATTTAACAACTAAAGGTTCCCCTAAATGTGCATTCTTTGATGTTTTTTAAGTTTGAATTTTTCCAAACTGTTTTTTACAAATTTCACAACTACAAGTTTTCTCCTCAGTATGTGTACTTTGATGATATTTTAAGGTACCTTTCGTAACAAAGTATTTTCCACAGTGTGTGTTCTTAAATGACTTTTTAAATCACCCTTTGATACAAATTGTTTTTCACAAATTTCACAGCTGAATGGTTTCACCCCAGTATATGTACTATGATGTCTTTTTAATGCTGAGGTTCTAGCAAAATGTTTTCTACATACTGCACAACTGTAAGGTTTCTCCCCAGTATGGGTCCTTTGAAGCATTTTTAAGTCTGAGTTTCTTATAAAATGTTTTTCACAAATTTCACAATTGTAAGGTTTCTCTCCAATGTGATGTTTTTTTATGTTTTTTCAAAGCAGAGTTTGTTCCATATTGTTCTTTACAAATTGTACAACTGTAAGGTTTTTCCCCAGTGTGTGTTTTTTGATGCACTCTTAATTCACTATTTGTTCTAAATTGTTTTCCACATACCGTACAACTGTATGGTTTCTCCCCAGTATGTATTCTTTGATGTTCTTTTAAATTGCCACTTCTTCTAAATTGTTTTCCACACACTGCACAACTGTAAGGTTTCTCCCCAGTATGGGTCCTTTGATGCACTTTTAAGTCTGAGTTTCTTACAAAATGTTTTTCACAAATTTCACAATTGTAAGGTTTCTCTCCAGTGTGCTTTTTTTTGTGGTTTTTCAAGGCAGAGTTTGTTCCATATTGTTCTTTACAAATTGTACAACTGTAAGGTTTTTCCCCAGTGTGCGTTCTTTGATGCAATCTCAATTCACTATTTGTTCTAAATTGTTTTCCACATACCGTACAACTGTATGGTTTCTCCCCAGTATGTATTCTTTGATGTTCTTTTAAATCGCCACTTCTTCTAAATTGTTTTCCACAAACTGCACAACTGTAAGGTTTCTCCCCAGTATGGGTCCTGTGATGCATTTTTAAATATGAGTTTCTTACAAAATGTTTTTCACAAATTTCACAATTGTAAGGTTTCTCTCCAGTGTGTATTCTTTGATGATCTTTTAAATCGCTACTTCTTCTAAAATGTTTTCCACAAACTGCACAACTGTATGGTTTCTCTCCAGTATGTATTGTTTCATGTTGTTTTAATTCGCCCTTTCTTCTAAATTGTTTTTCACAAATTCTACAAGTATATGGTTTCTCCCCAGTGTGTATTGTTTGATGTGATTTTAAGTTATATCTTGATACAAAATGTTTTCTGCAAATTCCACAACTGTAAAGTTTCTTCCCAGTATGATTTTTTTCATGTTGCTCTAAGGGACTGTTGCTCTTAAAATGTTTTCCAAAAACTGCATAATGAAATGGCTTCTCTTCAGATTCTATCCTCTCTTTTTGTTTTAGGTTGTTCATCGTTTCAAATTCTTTACAGCTCATTACATAACTGTTACACTGATGTATATTAAATTTGTTTTGGTTATTTTCATTTGAAGTTGTTTCTCCACATATGTCATTGTTTGGTTTTGGGGAGTTAATAACTTCTACAATGTAATCTTCTTGTTTCATTGTATAATAACCAGGAAACTGACTCACACAGCAGTTCTTCACATCTGAAATAGATATAAAAAAATGTCTCATCATAGCTCACATCTTTGAAAAACTTCTATATATATTTAATGTTCTCATATGACTGATATTGATATGAAAATTTTAAAGCTAAAAGCTAATTATAATGCAGTTTTCATAGATTCACACTTTAGAGCAAATTTTATACCTGAATCAGAATAGCATTAGAAACAAACTGAAGGTAATATTACATTTTTAAGAGATTTTTAGTAGATAAAGTTAATACACTTAAAAAATACGATAAAACATGGTCGCAATAATCAATTCACTTTTAAATGGTATCTTTAATGATTAACTTTTAAAAATATTTTCTTACTTGAAGTGGTTATTTATAATCAAATCTTCTAATATTTTGTTTGCTTAAACAAGTTGAGTAATGTTAATATTTTATACATTTATTCAAAAGTTCTGTTGGCAAGTTATAAATTAATATTTATAAAGGCATAGGTTAAAACAGAACTAAAATATTTATCAACTGGTTCCTTATGGTTTCTTTCCATTTCATTTCTCAGAAACAATTATTTTTCTCCTTATTCACATTAAATGTTTTTTTGGCATTTCATTACTTCAAAATCTGTTACACAAAAAATTTCCAATTAGAATGAACAGAAGACATAAAATTTAGATCTAAACACTTCAAACTAATCATGTTTCATTTGGTTTAATAACTTTTAAAAAATACCAATAATTTTACCATTTGCTTATCCCAGTGCACTTTGAGATTTAGATATTTGTACTTACCAGGTGTACTTTCTATCACAGATTTAATTTCTTCTTGAAATTCAGTTTTTGTTTTCACGTTCATATTGTTATAATCTGAACTATCTTGAGCATCATCACTGGGCTTTGAAATAATACCACCTTCTAAGAGATCACCAGGCTGCTCTGCTTTCTCTTGGATAAATATGTCCTGAAATCAAACAATATATTCAAAAGGTTAATAAAAATAATAGTGTTATTATTACACAATTTGTATAGTTAATCAATTTAAAATATCACAATTAAACTAATAAACCTGATGCTTTAATTGAAGACAAAGCAGTGTCATGTGGCCAAACAACCCACAGGAAAGAGTGTGTATTATTAACGGGAATGACAGTTTAACTATTTTCCACCTTCTGTAGTTTTGATTATAGAAATCCAATCTACTAGGTATTTTCAGTGGAGATGCTTCACCCTACCCTTAATTCATATGTCCAGTTTCAAAACAGTCGTTAAGAAATACACAAGATATAAAACTTTATATTTTGATTGAATTTTCATTTTTCTTCTTCTTAAAGAAGGTATAAAAGCTCGTAACATTCTTAAGAATTTTACAGCTAGTGAGCTGGGTCACATATATTGTTTTACCCACCATCACACCCCAAGGTAAACCAATTTGGCCCTAATTCTGATTTCATTTTTTCAAGTTACAGGTTTAATCCTTTTCTGGTTTCTGGCTGCACTTTTTTCTTACCTAAATGATATTTTTTATTGCAGGAACAGAAACAGTACTGAAACTACTTAAATACATGGATTTCTTACAGTTTATTCTGTAAACAAACAAAACAAAGTGGAAAAGTGTAAAGAATAGCAGCTTTATTTCTGTCATGAACTGTTTTCATATTTTGGATTAACATACAACAAAAAGTTAGTTATAAAAAACAATAAATGCATTCTTAATTCAACAAATTGAAAGTAAAAAGCTTGGTTGGTCATTCAAAGATTCATAGAACAAATCAATAGGGATATCTACAGGAAACAAAGGGTGTTAAATAAAGAGAAAAACAACGTGAAACTAAGAAAAAAACTACACATACAAATAAAACTAAAGAACATGTAACCTATATGAGTCCTAAAAAAACAACCATTCTAACAATTCCATCATCTACAACTCCACTGTTGAACATAAGAACAAATTTTGCGAAAAAATGTCCCATCTTTCATATTCATATTGCTGCTATGAAAGCTGAATGTGCGTAAATTTTTACCCAAGTATCATTAATTGATAGAAAACAAGGAAAAGTGGGTTAGTTTTTCTAATTATTTAATGAAACTGAATTAGAGCTTATATTAAGTGAGTTAAGCAAGACAGTAAAGATCATATCATTAGTATATCACCTACCCACAAAATAATTACAGAGCAAGTGAAATATATATATAATATATAACTTTTCAATAAACATATAATCTATGCGCATGCATCTCACAGTAAACTATGGCAGAGCCCACAGTCAGGTGACTTTAAACCTTTAATAAAAAAAAAGAAACAGAAGAATTGCTTGAAAGACATTTCAAAAAGAGAAGTCTGTACTTCCATTCAGTCATGGCAGAATAAATGAACCATGAAATTCAGCATTATCACATCTCAAATTCAGTCCAATAAACTTCTCTTAGATACTGTGGTCAAAGGTAGGAATAAAGATCATCTATTTACAGAATTCTAAGCCCACTGGGATATAAAGACAGCCAAGTAGGATGCTGTAGTAAGGACAAGAACATGCACCACACTGCAGAGAAAGCTGTAAATATCCAAGATGAAGTGAAAGGTCATAAGACTCTGAGTTAGTTTACAAACTCTGGACTGCAGAAGTAAAGATCCCCAATGCAGTAATCAAGACACTGATTATGTACAGGACCCAAAATCTTCAAGATAAAATCTTTGGCTGAACCATACAACAGTTTCATCTGAATGAGACCTTCAGCTTCAAAAACCTGTATGGTGAGGATGAAGTGGAAAAGAGGGAAACAAGGATGTATATGGAACCTGTACACTTGAAACTAAGCTCCTTAACATGTGGAATAAAAACAGATTTCTGTTGAAGGGTAGTCCTATGAACTTTATAATAACCAATATATGAGTGTCAGTATCTTTTAGATACAACTCTTTTCAAAGTGCAATTCCTGCTGCTGACAAAATGTACATCAATGGTTTTATCACAATAAACATGAAATTGTTTGCTGTGATACATTCAAAAAGAGAGTTGAGAGAAGATTGAAGTGAGATATTATGAACTTCAAGTACCTAAGAATGACCAGACAGATAAAAATCTCTACAAATGGTTCAGTGGGCATGCAATGCATAGTAATAAAGGTTTTGTGTAATGCCAGTCCCCAATATAAGGTCACAAACTTTGTAGAGAACAAAAAAATCAAACCAAGATGCTTCCATTCAAGGAAGGCATCTCTCATTGAGGTCTAAGGCTGATATGTATGGTGGATAACAAAATGATATCTGTGGAAATCATAGTCAGTGAAAAAGAGAATATCTGATTCAAAGATACCTTACAAGAAGTGTATTTACCATACAAGCATTGATGAGGTTACTGTGGTGAAAATGGTGAAGTTTAAGGTTTCAATCTGACAGCTACCTGGACAATAGAATCACTTATTATACTCACACAACTGTTAACAGACAAAATGTTAACAACAGAAGACTGAAGATCCAAAACAGGGAAAATTCTGTGAACATATTCCAGTTCCCATTGTTTTTTCTGTCAAAGAAATCTGTCACATGATGACAGTATTGGCAGTATATGTTCACCTCCATGAACATACTGGTGTTTTTTTTTTATTGTTTTATAGTATTTATAATATTAACAGAAAACAAAATAATTCTGTATCCAAAATTATCCACTTTCTAATATAGGTAAGCTCATACAAACTTGAGGATTAAAATATAAAGAAAGGTTTGTTACAAGAAAGTTCTGTGTAAATAAAAAAATCCAATTCATAGACTAGTCACCGAAAGTAATAAATAAATGAATTATTTTCTTTACTTTAAAAAGACTTATAACTTATATATTAATGTAATAAATAACACCCATTGATAACATCTGTCAACGTGATTCTCAAACATGCTTTCACATACAAGGTTAAGCGAGGACAAAAACATTAGTACCAGAGATAAAATAAAAACATTATAAATTTTTGTACAAACCTGTTCCTCAAATAACAATTAATAATAAAGTACAACTGTAACATGTTATTTAAATAATGAAAGTAATTTAGCTTATTAATGAAGTAAAAGAAACTTAACAAAATCTGCAGAATAATACATCCTGTCATACTTTGATAAAGATCAGCAAAATATGACTTCAAAATACTGGGTTAAAATATTTTATTAATATCCTTAGTAAAACTAAAATGTGATGAAAAGCCACAAGAAAAGAAAAAATATTTAAGTAATCCACGTATCTACTAACCCTTCCACAATGACCTCAGTAGAATGCAAGAGTTCGTCTACACATTTCCACACATAAAGTATTTGCAATATTACTTTTAATAAAACATATGCATCTTTACAAAATTTGGTAAACTATTAGTAAAGATCACAATTTTCTGAACAAAAAATAACAGATTTTTTAATGAAATATTTTAACTAATTATTTGTTTGTGAAAATGTCTAGACTGTTTTATTACTAGTTTGAGTGGAAGGTGATTTCATGTTATGATTAAAAAACTATTATTCACACCAAAAATCTGAAATATTATTTGCATAATTTCTGAAACATCCCAAATACATTTCAAATGTTTGTTGTCAGTTAGACTTTATATTTTATATTATTTTCTATACCTGAAATATGTGGAATCTGTCACTTGACCAACATGGTAACTATCATAAAAAATTATGAAAGAAATAGAAATTATGCATTTTTCATGTTGAAATGACTACATATTATGCTAAGAAAATACAAATGTTTAGCCTAAGTAGTTTAAGCCTCATAACTATATATATATACATAATTTTTTATTATTAAATTGACCTTCCAGTCATATCCAGCTACCATAACTTGCACTGACAAAGTGAACGTGCAATACACTCATATTACAAAATAATATAAAACTGACCTTGAATCTTCCCTGTCTTGGCTGTGTTTTAGTCGACTAGTATTTTGTAATATACAATCACATTTCAACTATTAAACATTATATATGTATCTATGTTATTACTGTTTAGAAATAAATTATTAAAAACTTATTTTTCTTAAAATATAGCACAATAGACAAAGAACTAAAGCAAACAACTGTCTCTTCTAGTTATGGCCTTTGAACTGATTTGCTGCTGAACACAGGTTGCTAAGCCTTTCAAAATTTCACATATGATACCATAGTTTTTGTAAGTTTTATATATAACTATACTGATAACATTAGAATTTATTAAGTTTAATGCCTAAGATGTATTTAGGTTTCAGAAAATACGAAACTTTAAACAAACTAAAACCACAACCAATATTTCTAGAAAGTAGGTTACGTCTTTAGATTTTCGACAGCATAAGATGACTCCATTGGTTATTCATGTCATATATTAAAGTTAGTGTATTTAAACAACTCTTTCCAAATACAAAAAGAGGTGAATGAATACAGTTATTCATTATAACTGTCATTGATTCAGTAGATAAGTCATATCTCAGCAAAATAGAAAGATGTCACATTCTTTCTAGCTTCTTAATATTGGTAATTTTAGTTCTTAATTTACACAAAACTATAAAATTTGTATCCTGACATCACAAACATCTAATTTATAAGAGTGCTGCATTCAACATACCAAGTGACTCAAAAATAGATTTAGGTATGTTCTTTTAATATTTACTTTTAACTTAAGAAAATAACTTGTATATAATACTACAGTTGGAATTATAATTTACAGTTTGATTCCAAACTTTTTGATATAAACTAATAAGACAATAGAATTTTGAATGCAAATCAACATATGCAAAGAAATGGTCTATGATCCGACTCGTCGAGAAATCAATATAATATATTCAACTTTTAATAAGAATTTTAAACTGATACATGTGGATGGCTCTTTACTAAATTAAACACTAAATTTACTAAACCATTACACATTCAAATTATTATCAACAATACATCTGATCTTATAGAAAATCACATTTTTGCATTATGTGAATCATTATAGCTGACTTAAAATAGAATTTACTAAAAGGCATTATGTACCTCACATAGTGGTATGATACAGGATTCTACACATTCACACTATAAATAAGATTAGTGTTCACAGAATTATACATGATGTAATCTGAGGCTACTTGACACAGAACTCTAGATATTCACGTAATGTACATCACTGCCCTTTTGACATTGCGTTCTATACATTCATCTTCAGTTCTAAGTATTTTTTAAAGGGAATCACATTAACAGACTAGGCTCGATTATTAAGAACTCTGATTACTCAGTTTGAAACCCAGAAAGATTGTAATAATTACAGAACATTGTTTGCATTGTGAATGATTTTACTGTGTTCTTGGGTGCATTACTTGATGAAATAAAAATTTACAATATCTGTACCCAGTGGCAGTGCATGGGAGGGGGGATGCATTACTTGATTAAATAAAAATTTACAATATCTGTACCCAGTGGCAGTGCATGGGAGGGGGGAAGGCTTGAGCCCCCCTCAGTCCCCACACCCCCAATATTGTTACCTACATATATTCATAAAATATGGAAAACACAACTGTCATTGTTGTTTAACAATTAACAATCAAACAGACACAGATCTGTAGAACTCATTGTCTTCATTAAGACAGAAGTATGTGTCATGCTTCCCATAGCAACGTACTGAATGCACTGAAACTCATGTGCTGTACTGCCGCTCCCTGTGTAGCTTTACTCTTAATGGTATATTAAATCTTCAATCTAAGCTAATCTTGATTTTCTTTATTATTATGTATTACCTTGGGTGGAATTTAGGTGAGCTTCCTCTTTTACATATACACATATTTTCATAAACAGATTATTTCTAATTTGGAATAATGAATTATTAATCAAATTAAGAGTTTCCAATGAAAACTGTATTGAAAACGCAGTTCAAAATAGCACACCTTTCTGAAATGTACCTTGGTATTTACATTATTATAGTTTACCATCTATACTTCATATTGATGGAATTTTGGAAAGCCCCTCACAGTTTATCTCAGCCCCCCCAATGAAAATATCCTGGCGCCACCACTGTCTGTACCATCAGAATAAAAAACGTAAGCCTAGATTTCATTAAGAGAAAAAAACAAGACTAGTAATTCTTTGATTGACTGTTTAGACAGAGTATTCATGATGAAACTTTGTAGAATGGACAGCCACTGTCTGTTGTGGAGACACAAGTGTAGAGGATGATGCTTTGAAAGTCTTTCACCTTTGGACCTGAAGACTTTTGAAACATTATCCTCTACACTTGTATCTCCAAAACAGGTAGTTGCCATCCATTCTACAAAGTTTCATCAAGACACTAATAAGTAATAGACTAAAGAAACAAAGTACCTTCTTGAAATATTGGTTCAAAATAATATGGTAGCCTTTACACAGATTAAAAATCCCCTCAGAAGACATTATAAGCTGTCGAATGGTTTTTCACATATCATATATTGAAGTAAGTGAATATGAGGGATTGTTTCAAAAACTTTAAAGTAAATGTGGCCACTGTCTTTAATTCAATAAATAAGCCATATCTCAGTCAAATAAAAAGATACAAGGTTTTTATTTTATATTCTAATTTGTTAATATTGGTAATTTTCCTCCCTCATTTCTACGAAACTATAAACTTAGTATCTTGATATCACAAACATCTAATTTAAATAAGTGCTGCATTCAACATACCTCATTATTTAGGTTGTTGTTCTAATATTTACTTTTAAATTGAGAAATTAACTTGGAACTATTATCTACAATTTGACTCCAAACTTATTGACATAAATTCATAAAATAGTACTTCATTAAAGATCAACAAATGGCCTGTGACACTACAACTTGTTGAGAAAGGGTTAAATAAAAATTTAATATTGTACCATTAGTATAAAAAAACAAAAAACGTTAGCTTATATTTCACTGAGAGAAAAAACAAGACACAAATAAGTATTATGTTTCTTGTTATACAAGTATGTTCATTACTTAATATTTTAAAATTAACTACAATTACACCATTCTAGATGGTAACTTGAGATGAACATCCTCTCTGTGTATCAAACTTGCAAGATGGAATTATTAATTTAACATTAATTCAAGCATCAATAAAATACCAGAATTAGATTGATAATTACAAACTATAAACTATTTAGGACACACAGTTTTCCTGTTTCAATATGCAGTCAATCTAGTATGAAAAAACGTAATTAAATTTATTTTACATATTCTTATGATGGTGATAATGTGACGTAAATTGATAAAGTTGTTATAGAGTTAAGGTAGAGAAAATAACAAATAAAATACAATATTCTGATTTAAAACTCACATTTATTTAAGAACAAGTATTTTCAAACTTAATATGAAAATCACTCTTTACTAAGAACAGTCCACACTGATTCCATGAATATAGATACTTACTGAATCAAAAATATTTATGTAAAAGAATTAAAAATTTTTACTTGTTGTCCTGTAATATTTAAGAAAACAATGCCATATTTTATGAAGATACACCAAACATATAACTTATAGAGTGGAAACTATGATGGTCACTATGAGATAAACAATCACTGGAATCCACCAAGTTCAACAACAGGGTTAAAACAGAAAACTACACAACAAACTAGAACTATACAGACAAATTTGCAAGAAGTTGAACCACAGAAGTGGTAAGAAAATGTGTGATATCCTAATGACAGAAAATTCAGAAATGGAAAAATTCATGGCAGGAATCATCCATCTGCCCTTACAACAATACACAGTATAATTAAAACGAATCTCTGCTTGAACAGAAACAAAGCTCACCTGCAGAGTTCTATGGAACTGAACTGTTTTTGAAAGGTACTGATAAATCATCACTCTAGTACACTAGATGGAATATACAAGAAATGTAGGTTGGAACATCACAGCCTCACAGAATGACAGAAATATATACTCAGAAGTATCTAAGCTTTTATATGGAATAATTACTATAAAGTTAAGAGTATTTTCTGTGGAAAAATTCAAAATGAAACTTGTGAACTGTTGCAAAAAGGGCTGTTAATAGTTTGTTTATAACAGTGCAACAAATCAGTAGTGAATTTCTTAAGCTTGTAACTGCAACCATGTAATAACCAATTAGTCTCAAGAAGGAAAGACAAAATTATAGCAATGTATATTCTCTTCAAGAACACAACTGTAAAAGTTTACAACTTACCTCAATTTCCTCTACATCTCCATCACAAATATCTTTTGTCTCCTCTTTTATCATATCAAACATCAAATTGGTATGTATAGATCTTTCTTCAAAGTAACTAGTTTTTCCTGTAGCTAGAAACACGAACAATACAGACTTCTTGTTAATTATAGCTAATAAATCTTGTATAAAGTGGATAAATGTAAAACTGTGAATAAGTATGATGCCTGTACTGCATTTTATCAAGAACATTTAAAACTTAAGTTATACTGAAAGAGCAATAAAAGGAGACAGTATAATCCTGTCTTAAAACTACAAATATATAAAAAATACAAATGACAGATAAATAAAATCTTACATTGAAAAAATCATATGTGAACTCTACTAACAGTACATAGTGGGTTAATCCTTCATCTCAGTTAACACTTGAATGTTCTCAGCTTTTCCCCACTCACGGATGACACTTTAGAAATAACATTAGGAAAGTGTAAATAGATACAAGTTTATCTAATCAAGGATGAATATAACCACAAGAATGAAACTATTTTATTGATAAACATCTCTGGGACATAAAATTATATCACACATAAAAACTATTAAACAATAATTACAAATTTAGAAATTCCATTAAATTAAAACAAGTAAGTTTGACACTATTTGTGTTATGAAGAACACATTTATATTCTAAGTATATTTGCTTACTATTCATTGTTGTGAAAGTTTCATGTTCATTTTTCTCCAATTTCATATTCAACAAAACATTCTGTTCCTCTTCAGAAAATGGTTCAACCTTCATATTTAATACTTCACAATTATACAGAAGCTTCACTTTATATCCTCATCAAAACTTGTATCTAGACAACAGAGAAATAGATAAAGATTTAAATGTTACATCCTTAAAAAGTGTGACAAAATTTTCAATAATTACACATCTCTAAATTATCATTATCTTGTTACATTTTACATGAAATTAATAATTTCATCTGTTTCACACGTTTATACCAAAATGGTGACATAATTTAACAAAAACGTTTTGAAACTCCTTGTCATTAACAGACCAAGACAACTTTTAAAAAAAGTTTCACATAGTTCAAACTTGTATGTAATGACTGGAAGGTAGCTTTTACTCTTTGTACAAATTGTTATTAGTTGTATCTTGTAAAAACTCTTATTTTATTCACAATATTTTATCAGGTTTACCTAGCATCATCAAATGATATTCAAGAACCATGTAAGGCTGGTGAAATGTCACAATAAACAAAATACAAATATCAAATTGTAAAACATTGTTCATTCTGATATTTAATTAAGGTTTTTATTCTACTATATACCACATATAAAAAACTACACTACAACATGGCAGTACTACAACTACTGAAAAGCCTTTAAACCATTTAGTATGTGAACTGTTGATCATTTCTGTCATTCCATAGTTCATAATAATTTCTATTACAGAATGATTACACAAATAATAAACCCAACATAAGGAGCTTCTTAACATATTAAGTTTAAATATGTTAGTAAGAAAAATTAGACATTTTTTGTAACCTGATTTTTATAATAAATTAGAGAATCTTGATACATTAACAAAACCCATTATACCACACAAACAAAAATCACTCACATTATACATGAAAACAAGCTTAAAATATACATGGAGAAAAAGAAAGTAAACAACTATAAGAAAAGCTGTTGAATGATGAATATAAGCATTATATATCATAATTTTTTTCAATTAATATGTGTTTGATGTTTTTGTTTCAAAGGATTGTTTAACACACATTAATGATTAACTTATAAACACAATCCTTCATATGGCTATGCTTGTTCAAAACTGTACACTAACAATTTGTCTAAATTTCAGTAGTTTAAAAAAACAACACATAAAATATTGTTGAAAAATTAAACTAAAGATAGTACAGGTCAAAAAAGAAATACATATAAAAATGCAAATCACAACAGCATTCATAATGTTTCATAGAACTTACAATGTACATGTACCATACACAAAAGTTTCACACCTTAACATGTTTTATTTCTAAAAGTCATAAAGTTTTGTATGTAGTGGGATGATTGAACGCTAACATTTCAGAACGACCATTTTTTGTTGAAAAATCTTCTACAAAGTTACAATGTTCATGATTTAGTTAAATTACATAAAAAGTATTTTACAAATTCCATGTACATCAGTACTTCCTATTGTATTGCAATATTATCTGATTTTCATACTATTTAGAGCCTGAATGAACACTTATTATTCATTACATTAAAGTTAATGCAAAATTTCTTATTCCTATTAGTGTTACAATACTGGACTCAAACTTACCTTCCAGTTCTCAGAAGTTACAGTCAAATGTAGCCAATATCAACATAATAAACTTTTACTTTAATGTAGTTTAAATCCTGATACTAAAGTAACAGTTGAACAAATATAAATTTGAAATAATATGGAACAAAAACTCTTACAGTTTATCAATATATCACTCTTTACACATAAAAAGCTAAATTACAACTTCAAATAACACGTTCGTCAAATTTTCGCCAAAGACAAACGACAGTCCTAACTTCTAATTTTCATACACCTATTATTAACGGAAATGTATATCGCTCTACTACAACTTATTTCCAGTTTTTATTTCATGACTCATTGTAGACTTACTCGTTTTCTCTTAAGGGATTTAAATATCTCGTATAAATCATGTTTTTCCTGATATAAATTATCTAATAATAATAGTAATACAATTACGTTTTGTTTTCCCACTGTACTATCACTACTGCATTCCATCAATTGTTTCCCTCCCCGCGGCAGTCATACACATGGGTATGACATAAAAAAGACCATCCTCCATAACATATCTTTATCAGTTCTGTTTGTGTAGTTTTGAAATAGCCATTTGTGAAGGAAATTTTTGAAGATTTATTTCTCCACAACTTTTATCATATGCTAATTGTGAGACACGAAATTCACCCACAACATTATACAGTTATACAGAAATTGCAAATACATCCAATGAAATAATTTATGAAACTGGTCTTTGAGACAATTAGCTTCATAAGAATACAGTAACACTCTTAATATTTTTACTTATCTAAGGTTTTAATTCTCCAATTCACAATTATATCATTCCAATATTATTTGGTATTTTCTCTATTGCAGTTTCTCTTTTCCTGTTGTTTTTCTACCATATGTTAACTCTTGTTTAATTATTTTAATTTTAATGTTCTTTACGTATATAATTTATCTAATTAACCTTATTTTCATACATAGGAACTTTTGAGGTCTTAAACATTTTGTTTATATTTACAGTACCATTGCCATGGTTTTCATTGTGATATAACTTTCGGTAAAAAACTTTAATTGTTATATAATGGCTCAGTGTTACATTTAATTTATGTTTTACTTTAATGCACCAAAAAAATAACTCTTTCAAACATGTAATTTGTAGATGCTTCTTAAAATATAGATTTAAAGTAATGTACTCGAAACTTTTAATACACATCAAATTGAATTAAAATACAATAAAGTATTATTAATAGCCGCAGCACTTGAATTAGTGTAAATTAATATTTGAGACATTCTCCCCACATTTTTTTATTGGCTACATTTTTGTGCGCAAGCAATATCAAGCATGGGACACGCCTATACCCGATGGAATTTTTGTACTCATCAAAGGATCTATTAGTGTACTTTTAAATTGAAATTATTTTGGGCAGGATTAAAATAAATTAACATGAGAGGCCTTGCGCAAGGTCAAACAAACAAAATGAATTGATTTGATCTATACAGTATAAAACTGTAATTCGATCTCCAAATCATCAGGAAATATTGGAACCTTAGCTAAATTATGTACTTGGAAAAAAACAACAAACAAACAATAACAATCGGCTAACATGCTCATTCAAATAATAGATGGCCTGGCATGGCCAAGCGCGTAAGGCGTGCGATTCGTAATCCGAGGGTCGCGGGTTCGCGCCCGCGTCGCGCTAAACATGCTCGCCCTCCCAGCCGTGGGGGTGTATAATGTGACGGTCAATCCCACTATTCGTTGGTAAAAGAGTAGCCCAAGAGTTGGCGGCGGGTGGTGATGACTAGCTGCCTTCCCTCTAGTCTTACACTGCTAAATTAGGGACGGCTAGCACAGATAGCCCTCGAGTAGCTTTGTGCGACATTCCAAAAAACAAACAAACAAACAGTATCTTTAATTAATTATGCATCTTAAAAGTTATTTACTGTTTTATACAAAATCTATTATTTTGTTTTGGAATTTCGCACAAAGCTACTCGAGGGCTATCTGTGCTAGCCGTCCCTAATTTAGCAGTGTAAGACTAGAGGGAATGCAGCTAGTCATCACCACCCACCGCCAACTCTTGGGCTACTCTTTTACCAACGAATAGTGGGATTGACCGTCACATTATACGCCCCCCACGGCTGGGAGGGCGAGCATGCTTAGCGCGACTCGGGCTAAACTATGTGTATGATACTTTGATGAAATAAAGTCAATTATTTTAATTTCTGGATATAAGTGTAATAGCCAATATGATAAAACGAACTTTTGTACCTGTATTTCACTTGTCTTAAATGTATTATGTTGAAAGAATTAAATGTTCTCGTATTGTTGAAATGTATCACTTAGATAACATACATATACTGTATGAACTACGGCCCCATAAATACCTGATAATTAGGTATGATAAATATGAAAAGGTTTTCTCTTCAGATATTTTTCTGTTATATCATATATATATATTAAAGAAGTGAAAAATTGTCGACATTATTGTGTTTTATACACAAATATGTGGAAAGGGCATCTGACATACATTATGACCACGCTACAGTATTTTTCTCATTCAAATTATGAATTTAGCTTCAAATTATCTCGTGTGATAATTGATACTGTTTTTTTTACATGACAAATATGTAGTATAATTTATCAGCTATGTTAAAATGTTTCTTTGTTGATACTGGTGTTTATTGTCACTATTAGAAATAGCAAAGTTTTCTATCAGCGGTCAGTGGCGGCGTCAGGTGGGACTTGTGGGCGCTTCAGCCCCCCAAATAAGCCATCCCAAAATATTGTTACCTACATATATTCATAAAATATGGAAAACACAATAGTCGTTGTTGCTTAACAATCAACAACAAAGAGACATAGATCTGAAGAACTCAACGTCTTCATTAAGATGGAAGTATGTGTCATGCATCACATAGCAACGTACTGAATGCACTGAAACTCATGCGCTGTATTGCCGCTCCATGTGTAATGCCATTCTATCTTGAGCTTTGACAAAGATTAGACAACCACGTTGATTTTACGTTACAACAGATCATCAGGGATTTTACTTGATAAACTAAAGGTTTCACAGGTATTTACCAATTAATTTCATTTATCTTTTATTGAAAAGTAAAACATAGCATGCATGTATAAGTGTATCGCCTGTAAGAGAAATTTCTTATATCAGAAGCTTCTCAAGACATTCTCGCGCAACAGCAGTGGTAACAACTGCACCAGCAACCTTGCTGTCATATCAGTAATCTCCAGGAGGGCAAAATAACTCGATATTGATTCTGTTATAGACACATTTGCTGCCAATCACCAGAACAGGTGCATTGTTTTGAAGTAATATTGATTATAAACATAACATAATGAAAGATAGTTAGCCTGATAGTGACCTTACTTTTTCTCAGAATGTATTAACTTCACATGGAATAATTCGTTTCTGCTATGTAAACTGTGTCTTTATGTTATATTTCTTTTGACTTGTAGCTTTCCTCTTAATGGTATATTAAATGTTCAATCTAAGCTAATCTTGATTTTCTTTATTATTATGTATTACCTTGGGTGGAACTTAGGTGAGGTTCCTCTTTTACATATATGCATATTTTTATAAACAGATTATTTCTAATTTGGAATAATGAATTATTAACCAGTGTATGAGTTTCCAATGAAAACTGCATTGAAAACGCAGTTCTAAATAGCACATCTTTCTGAAATGTACCTTGGTATTTACATTATTATAATTTACCATCTATACTTCATATTGATGGCATTTTGGGAAGCCCCTCCATAGTTTACCTCATTCCCCCTTCAGCTCCAAAACGAAAATATACTGGCGCCGCTACTGTCAGCGGTAATAATATTTATATTCGTAGTTTTCTACGTGACATATATCAATCATCATTTGTGATGCTCATTTCTCTGTATAGCTACAGCCCAAAGTAGTTATGTCTGTGGAAAATCCAACTCTTTCAGGCCCAGTATGGCCAGGTGGTTAAGACACTCGAGTCGTAATCTGAGGCTCGCGAGTTTGAATCTCAGTCACATCAAACGTGCTCGCAAGGAGTGATCTTTATCTTTACATTATAATACTCCATAGCTGCAAGGAACAACCATATCTGATAGTACGGATATTCGAACTCGCGACCCACATATTCCAAATTAGTGCCCTAACAAACTTGCCTTGAAATTCAGATATTAAATCTTTTGAACCTCTTGCAACAACTTTTCTATTGCTTAAAATTGGCTAAAGTGCTTTGAAAGTAAATTCAATCTTTACATAAATTCGAAATAGTGTATAGTTTAATTATTTGTTAACAACTTATATATTTTCAGAACGATTATTTTTCACATAAGATATTGTATTATTCCTCACCAAATTCATGAAGTCACTTATTTGCCTTCATTACGACATGAAAATAACTTGCTAACGATCGCGTAAACACTTTAAAATTCTAGTTGTAGCATTGTGATATATACTTTTCAAACGCAGACATCAAACTTATATCCAACCAAAGAAGTTACTACGTTTTATTTAACAGGATAGAATTTTCTGCCAGATGATTAGATTGTTCACGATGCGTTATCTGCGTTCTATCCACCATAGGTATCGAAACCTGATTTGTAGCATTGTGAATCGTTATGCATACCACTGTTCCACTAGGGGGCTAAATGAACGGAACAGTATTATCTGTATTCCATAATCTTACATAAAATATAATTCCTACGCGTTCTATGTGTTTGAGCTAAAGAATAAAAGTAAACACGAAGTTTAAAAGGTTGGTTCTTTGTTCATTTATGCATTGATACTGATTTGTAATTAAGTTCGTAATTTCAGGACAAGCGGGTTGTATATTTTCAAGAAGTAATACAAGATGGAATAAAACTTTTACATCTAAGTAATGTTTTGACCTTTATTCTTTAATCATATGGCTGTAAGTTATTTTGTTTTGGTAAAAAGAAAACCTGTTCTATTGTCACTTTCAATTCGAAAATAATGAAAACAAAAACTAACACATCGGGTGCACCTGACAACACAGAACACCGGTAAAAACTGTGTAATACATTAAAGAGTATTAGAAATATTCAATTTCTAACGACAACGTTTTTGATACGATGCAATACCATTTAATTATGGTTTATGGAAATTTATAATTTAAAGTAGCATTGATGTCGATCGAAAATGTGATGTGTTGAGGATCTTGCCGTTTCCTATGGAGCAAATTTAAACATCCTTAGTTTTTTTACGATATAAATATCACGCAAGAATGTTCCATCACTATTGTGTTCAAACTCAGTCCAGTACATCTTGGGGTAGCTACTGTAGAATGTTTGATTTCTTTCGAATTTCCCACAAAGTTACTCCACGGCTACCTGCGCTAGCTGTCCCTAATTTACCAGTATAAGATTACAGAAGTCAGGTAGTCATCACCATCCAATGTTATCTCTTAGGCTACTCTTCTACCAACGAATCGTGGGATTGACTGTCACATTATAATGACCCCATGGCTGAAAGGGCGAGTATATGTGGTGTGATGGGTTTTCGAACCCGTGACCCTCGGATAACGAGCGTAGTGCCTTAACCACCTGGCCATGTCAGGCCACTGTAGAATGTAAGATAAATGTACATTAAAACCTGAGCTCGGTACAAATGACCAGTTAGAAAACAACGTGGTTGATCTGTCAGTAGTTAAATGATAATTGTTAATAATTTAAAAATATCTAAATCTGTTCGAAAAATACGAGATAAAAAGGAATAGTGCGTAGATTTCCTATTTCAGTTCCTTAGAAATCATAAGTGGGTAACTTATAGTAAAACGTTAAATTTAATAAATACCGTATCAGACAACGAAATGAAATTATTTAAAAAATAAAACTGTTATAAATTTTTTATAGGGGTAAAGTTTCTAAAACAAGCGACTTCACTTTGGTCAAAAATATACAGTGAACTTCCTCCAAGTAGTACTTGTTTTGTTGTACATTTAAATAATAATTTGATACAATTTTGTGTCTGGTTTTATATATCCTTTATGAAATATACATTACACACAGTGAAATACTGTTAAGGAGAGCTAATATAGATAGTCAATGTACTTGTCACAATAAGCTCTTCAAGTGTAAATGGACTTACATTGCCATATTTCTCTGAACAAAAAACAAATTTATAATACATGCGTAATTGAATATAACATAATAACATATGGATGGGTAGGGACTTACGGGCCACCCTGTAGAATAAATACATATTTATGTACTGCGGTTGTTGAGTGTAGCATTCTTCTTGAGTAGGTACCTACAACTTCTTGGTGATATATAAACAGCATGCACTCCACCTGTTTACAAAATAATATATACTTTGAAAACTAGTTTAACGTATACAGAATAAGTTCTTTATATTGATCATATGAATATCATAAACATTATGTGATTCCCATGTCGAACAATTTTTCCATATTTTCACTACATAAGAATCTGCATATAAATGCGCAACTTTTTTTTTGTTTTGTTTTTTCTTTCGTTTTGGTTTCTCGTCGATCACTAAAGCTGAGTAGACGTCTCTTCTTTAGCTCCCTAGATATAGTGTGATTTTTGCTTTGTTTTGACTCTTGATAAACAGTCCTTATTAGGACTTTGACTAAAGCTACGAAGCAGAAAAAACGTCTCCAGACAGACGATGTAGCTGTTTCAGCGTTTTCAGCGATACAAAGACTGCGTATACGCCGCCGGGCTGCTAGGAAATCTCTCAACAAATCTGTTGACTCTGCAGACCGTAGTCTAAATTCGTTATCTTCCACGGACGATCCCGTCCCTGTAGACTCTAACAAGCGCAAGGCCACTTCTTCATCGCCTCGTCGTCCAGCCTTAGCCCCCTCCACTTCTAGCAAGAGTGTACCACCAGAAGTCTGTGAGTCTTCACCTACTCGTCAACCCGTCCAGTCGCCAACAAACAAGTCCCCAGTCAGGTCTGCCAATCCTAAAACTCCCCCTGCTATCATCATTGAAGGTTTTCTAGCTTCTTACCGCCAGCGCGACGTTGCTCAAAAGATATTAAAAACCTTTCCAGACATTTAATTCACGGAAATAGGAAGACTCCCGAAGGAGGGTATAGTCATAAAGTGTTCTCATCCGAGACACTACGCCAAATTATTATCTCCATGGCCCGGATTCCCATTCAAAGAATCCAAAATCTCGACGCACGTTCCTGGTGAACCTCAAAATAAGTTTTACGAGGTTGTACGTGGCATCCCTTTAGACCAGGGGTGTGCAACATTTTTCGTCGGTGGGCCATATAACCAACTTCATCAATCAAGCGGGGCCACTTAAAAAAACAAGCTTATTCGTGTACATGCACAATAAATTAAAAATAATTCTCAAAATGCAAGCAATAATATTTTATATTTTTGCATGAGTGATCATTTTAGTGCGACACTTGAAATTTAGAGTCCTTGCAGAGCTTGTCAATATCAGCTTTGACAGAAGTGGTTGCCACTCTTAACTGACTGGTCAAATGTTCATCAGTCAGCTGACTTCTACATTTGGTTTTGATGAGCTTCATTTTGGAGAAAAATTGCTCACAGCAGTAGGTGCTACCAAAAAGGGAGGCAATTCTTTGTGCATGACGGGACAAATTGGGAAACTTTTCACGTACACAGAGTTTGTAAAAAGTCTAGCAAACTGTTTTCAGAGAATTTCCTTTTAGTGTCCATGTCAGCCTGCAGTTCAATGAGTTCCATTTGGCAATCATCAGGACTGTCTTCCACTGCCAAATCAAAAGGTTGAGCGAACAATTTCAATCTAATTTCAGTTTGTCTGAAATCTGGAAATCTGTTTGCAAACTCATCACGCAGCTTTTGTACACTGGTTCCATATTTGGCGCAATCCAGATTAGGAAATTCCAGTTTCCTGGTTGCAAGACATGTAAAATGGGTCAATATGGCTTTTCTCAACTGAACCTGGAAAAGTTCCAATTTCTTCTCAAAAGCACAAATATGCTCAAACAACTTATTCACAAGTTGACTTTTCCCTTGTAGTTTTAAGTTTAAATCAGACAGATGCTGTGTAATGTCTGTGAGAAATGCTAAGTCATTCAGCCAGTTCTCATTGCTCAAGAAGTCCACATTCTGACGTTTGCTCTCCATGAAGAACTTAATCTCCTCTCGCAGATTCCAGAATCTCTTCAAAGTAGCAGCTCTACTAAGCCAACGTACAGCAGAGAAGTACAAAACATCTGAATACTCACTGTCCAGCTCATCTAAAAAAGTTTTAAATTGTCGATGATTTAATCCTCGTGTTCGAATATAATTTACGCATTGGACGACATTTTTCATGACTTCTGCAAAATCCAGAACTTTGGTGCACAAGCTCTCTTGGTGAATAATGCAATGGCTTACAACTACGTCTTGTGCTCCAATTGCAGTTAGAAATTTCTTGGTGAATCCATTTGTTCTACCTGTCATGGAAGGAGCACCATCTGTTGTAACACCACATAATTTATAAGGATTCAGTTCAAACTTTTCTACAACCTTAAGCACTTGTTCACAAATATCATGTCCTGTGGTTGTGGAGGAAAGGCTTGCCACATCTAATAACTCTTCGAAAACATCAAAGCCTGCAGTAACAGCTCTGATGAAAATGACAAGTTGGGATGTGTCATTGATATCAGTGCTTTCATCCAAAGCCAGACTGAAAGCTTCACACGAATTCAATCTCTCTTTCAAAGTTTCTTTGATGTCCTCTGAAAGATCTTTTGTCCTGCGTGAGACAGTAAAGCGGGAAAGGCTAGTTTGCTCCACTAAATATTTTTTCTCTGGACATGCATATTCTGTGAATATTGTTAAACAATTTTTAATAAATTCTCCATCACTGAAAGGCTTTCCCTTTTCTGCCATACATTCACAAAGCTTAAAACTCAGTTTTGTCACCAGTTCTGAATTTTTCTTGAAAGTGGTAAAAACACCTTGTTGCTTTTCAATGGATGTTTTTAAATGTTCAATTTTGTCCTTTCGTGCCTGACCAACAATTTCATCAAACTGGGAGGAGTGCTTAGTTGCGTAATGTCGCTTAATATTGTACTCTTTCATGACTGCAATTGTAGTTTGACAGACGAGGCAGACAACACCTTGATTATGTGGGACAACAAGATATTTTGTGCACCATTCACTGTTGAATAACCTTCCCTCATCATCAATTTTTCGTTTCTTAACTGCTGACATTTTACTAGCCCTGAAATCAAAACAAAAATTATTCTCACGAAAATAGCAAAGTAGAAAAAAACATAGAATTTATTTACACATGGAACCTCTTATGGACAGAAACACATGTTTCTAAATTGGCATCCCGATCATAGCCTTCCGGTACTTAAATTAATTGAGAATAGCAAAATACAGTGTGACCTCGCCTATTCGCGGTTCGCCATTCGCGGCCCCGCATATTCGCGGGTTATGCGCGAACTGCGTTTTTGTAGGTCACAGAGACTGAAAGGGCTTTTCGAGGAGATTTCTGTTGTATTTACTCAATCAAGCCGTTTTTTCAATTGTCGTCTTCACCAAACAAGATTGGACTGCTATTGGCTGACTGCCTCAGCTTCCCCAACAACGCAAACGGCAAAGCACAGCCCGGTAACGCACGGTACAATTTAGTGAAATACATAACAGTATGCAATATTGCTACATTATTACTGCATCAATGAGTATAAGTATCATTAGTGTTTGGGAAGCATTTCATATAGTATATAATCGCATACATATACGTTTTAAAACTGCGTCCAATATTCGCGGTTTTCGCTATTCGCGGGAGGGTAAAGAACGTAACCCCGCGAATAACGAGGTCACACTGTACATAGAATCAGATGCATCTGAAAGCAAAAATTTTAATAAATTCAGTAAAGTCACAACAATATGCTAAATAATAATCAATTTACCTTCAATCTCTTGTAGTAACTGTAAAAGGTAATAAAATTTTCACCAATAATGAATGACGGACAGCAGAGGTTAGGGAAAATTGTCGCCAGCGGGCGAAGGCGAGGTTCAGGACATGACGTTGAGTCGTAGACAATAGTGCTAGTGCACGTCACCTATTCATGCCCTAAGGAGGCCGACCAATCGAATTCGGCCTGCTCCTCTCTAGCAAAGATAATTTTAGAAGTTTGTCGAGTCGAAGCCTGGGAATCCCGTAGGATCGATGCTTTTAAAAATATTCCATTTGCGTTGGATTACAGATCAGGCCACATGGTTAGATTACAACAACTAGGGCCACACTAAATGGCTTGGCGGGCCGGGTTGTGGCCCGCGGGCCGCCTGTTGCACACCCCTGCTTTAGACATTTTCACAGATGAAATCAAACTTGAATTTGTTGCCATCAATATTAATTCACTCAGTGTAGAAAGGATTAAACTTTTCAAGACCGAGCATCCCTGCCCCTCTTTTGAAACTTGCCCTCGAAGATCAAGTTATAGCCAATAGCCTCGTTGCCAACGGTATAACTCGCTGGTTTGCTAAATACCCTGTCAAGACAGCTAAAATTTCGTCAGTGAATGCTGTCCTCCAGTGTTACAACTGTCAACGTTTTGGTCACATTCGTACCGCTTGCAAACCTTCTCAACTGTGTGTTCGTTGTGGAGGTCTTCATCACGTAAGTAACTCCCCAAAAGCCCCGTCTGGAAACCACTTGCAGCGACTGTAATGCTAATCACGCTGCATCCTACCATGGCTGCTCCAAATATCAACAAGTATTAGAACTGAAAAAGTTGAAGCTTAGTAAACCAGCACTCACGGCTGGACCTTCTATTGATTTCTCCAGCCTTCCTGCGACAAATACCAAGCCCATCCAGGCACAGAATGTCGATGTCCAGAAGCCCTGAAATCACAGAGCTCAAATGTCAACAGGACTGAAGCACAACAAACCTCAAAGACTAACCAAAGGAATTCCAGGACATGCTTGATCCGGCTATAGTTACTTCTAACCTTCTGTCTTATACTTTTGATTTTCAAGTTGACGATCACATTGGGAGTGATCACCTTCCTGTTTCCTTTTGTCTTTTTGATAATTCTATTCGCTCTCCCCCTCCCACATCCCCTACCCTTAACTTTTTTAATGCCAACTGGGATGTTTTCAACTCTATTCTATCTAACATTCCCTTCTATGTTCCTCCCTTTATCTCTGGTTCCCAAGACCGAGACGATCTTGTACTTAAATTCACTAAATGTAGCACTGATGTATTCTATTCTATCACTCCTACTGAGGCCCGCACTCTGCCATTAAACCATTGGACTTTAACTCCTGAAATCCATAGTCATATTACGAAAGACGCCGCTTACGCAGACTTTTTATCTCTACACGCCACCAACATCTTAAAACATTAAACAATCAATCAAATAATACCATTAAACGACGAATAAAATAACAACAACTAATTAAATGGGAAAACTTCTGCGCCTCAATAGACAATTCTTGCAACCACCCTAATGAATTCTGCAAGAAACTTAAATTTGTTTGTAAAACATCACGAAACCTTAACTCTTATAATTTGGTATATAACAACCAAACGGCCTCTACTGACAAAGATAAATGCACCATTTTCGCCGAAGTCCTCTAGAAATCCTTCACTACACCTAACATTCTCACTTTTGACACCACTTATTTCCTCAAAATAAATAATCTCATATCCCAACATCACGAAGTATTAAATCCCAACTTTAGTTTAGACTTTCCCATCCATAACTCCTATATTACCAAACCGCTCACGTTAGCCGAACTAAAAATGTCCATTAAACGACTCAAAATCAACAGCGCTCCCAGAGAAGATGGCATAAATAACCGTGCCATTAAACATCTACCCTTAAACTTTCTAACTCATTTATTTTCTATTTACGATTACACATTTTTGCATGGCAACTATCCTAATTGTTGGAAAACAGCCACAAAAACGGTCATCCCAAAGTCTTCAACTAACTTTTCTGATCCTTCTAATTACAGACCTATTAGCCTTATTAACACCCAAGGCAATTTACTGGAGAAAATTGTTACTAATAGACTTATTTTCTTCGCTGAGACTAATAATATACTATCAAATATTCAGAATGCCTCTTGGCAAAAACGTCAAACTGCTGACCACCTAGTTAGACTTTCCGCATCTCTATTTCAAGCTTTTAACCGGAACCAGGTAGCCGTGGGCGTATTCTTTGATGTCAAGCAAGCTTTTGATTCGGTGTGGCATAACGCTCTCCTCTATAAGCTATTCTCCATGAACATTCCGTATACCTTTATCCGTTGGATAGCTACCTTTTTAAATAACCGTTTCGCCAGAGTTAAAGATAACAATAAACTCTCTCACTCGTTCCCCTTATTGGTGGGAGTCTCCCAAGGCTCCGTGCTCAGCCCTTTGCTATACATTTTCTTTGTGAAAGACATTCCTTTCTCTGCCATAACTCAAATTCATACCTCACAATACGCCGATGACACAGCTGTTTGGAGTACGTCTACTAACCCGGTTACAGCAGCTTATCGTGTTCAGACTACCATCAACTCCATCACGCAATGGTGTGACAAAGGGTGGGTAGCATTCAACCCTCACAAATATCAAGCCATTTTATTGTATAGATGATTTAAAAAGAAAAGAAAAGAATGCCCAAGATACAAATTAAAATCCTTGATATTGTAACCCCCTCTCAAAAATTTGTTAAATCTCTAGGTGTCCATTTTAATTCTAAACTTACCTGGTCAACCCATATTAATATAATTGCATCACGTATCAGTTAACGCATCTCCTTCCTTCGAAGGATTAGCGGAATAAACAAAGGATGTACCCCTCAAACTATTATGTTCACATACAGTGTACATTAGACCGCTAGTCGAATACGGTTGCATGTTACTCTGTACCATGCCCGACTCTCTGACCAAAAAATTACAAGAATTACAATACACGGCTATCAGGACTGCCTTCCTTATACCATGCTACACTCCTTATTACTACCTTGAAAAAAATATACGACACACCATCTGTTAAAACACGTTTACTTCAACTAGCCACTAAATTTTATAAAAAAGCAGTAAACCACAACTCACTTACAGCCCAGTTTATCAATTTATCAGCTACCTTGGCAAAAACACATTTCACCCTTTAATACACTCAACCATATTTGCTAATGTCTTTTATCTCAATTTAGTTATGATTATCTTGTGTAATTATCATTTTTGTTTACAGCTCAGGCACTAACCAGATATATTTTTCGGCATCTGGTTCGTGAAAAATGGGTTTTGCTCGGGGTACTTCCGTTTTCCTTACACAGCTAAATAACCGGGTGTTAGGATTTACAAATCCCTCCCCTCGTGTTGTTTTTAATGGAGTCAATATTTAACCTCTCGCGAAACATCAATGGACCTTCACCACCAGTTGACTGCATAATCTCGTTAACTTTAAATTTTCTAGGTATAGCTATTAATCATCACTCAAACCATTACGAAGATAACCATCGACGCGACAGCACAAACTGAAAAACAATCTACCTCCACGCAGAAAACTCAAACCAAAATCTCGAGAAGAAACAAAGCATCACAGACCAGCGAAGAAAAACTCACCGAAGAACAGCCAGTAGTTCCACCACCAAGACCACGTTTCTCAGTTGCACCAATGGGCTTCAAGTGTGGAAACAAGTTCATGATGAACTTACCACCCGATCTACAAGACTGCAGCTAACAGTTTCCACGTACACCATCAACGTAGTTCATCAGTTGTTTTTTTTCTTTTTTCTTTCTTTCTTTCCCAGCTACTTCCGGGAACGGTCTGGGTAGATTATTCGGCGCCCAGGCCGTGAAAGTGGGTTTTCTCGGGGCACTCCCGTTTCCCCCCACAGCAAAATCTCTGGCATCGGACCTGTAGGTCCCAGCCTCATTCTGAAAAGGGCCGTTTTCCCAGTCAAGGGTATCTAATCAATTACAGTAAATTTTAAAAACCAATTCGCCAGCCGCCAGTGTACTCCATCCTCGAGCCAAGGTCTGGCTCACTTCACTTTCGCTGCTTTCGTCCAGTTCTCCCGTCCTTCCTCTCACTCACAAATACACCACTACATTTTTTTTTGAAATGTTAAAAATAAAGTAAAAATTCCACGGATATCTTAAAACATTTCTCATGTAAAGGGGACGAAGAGGAACTACAAAGTTCCTGAACACCCCAGTTGGGGAGAGAACTCTTCTGATTTCTCTCTCTCTAAACTGAACCCCTGCCACGTTAGTTTAGATTAATCATCAGTCCAGCTAAATCTAACTTTGCGTGTGGAGTGAAGAGGTCTCTTCTAAACTTCCTCGACTGCTTTGCATCTCAAGAGATGCAAAGTGTTAAATCGAAATACTTGCCACGAATTTTATTTTATTCGCAACTTACCGCACTCGTGTACTACTCTTCTAGTAATCGTTTGGTCTTCCTTCTCCAGAATACCCTTTGTTTCTTTTGTTAAATTGTACTCAGGCTAATTTAACTAGGATAAATTATTCGTTTTATTTCCTTTTCTACTAGTTATCTTACTCTTAAAAGATATTAAACTTTAGGCCTATCATATCTACCGACGTTAACTTTACGCCAAACCTCTCCTTGGCTGTAACTTCACTTTCTTCTGTTCTCGCATATGTCTGTCTGTCATTACCCTCTCGTACGATGATGCTTATTACTGAATTGTCTACTCGCTATATTCTCTAAATCAAAGAGTGACAAACAACTTCCAACAGTCGTCTGCTTTTAACAATATTTTAATAACAATTAAACAAACAAGAAATATTCTTCACAAAACAAACTAGACAGTAATATTTGCACTAAATAATCTTTTACAACACACATAACACGAAATATTCACATGGGCTTTCTGTTTTTCATAATGCCACTATTAATAACATTACCTTAACGTAACATTTTAACATTATTACAAATAAAATAGATACATAATTCACTTTAAAGTTTGTTTACGTAAATCACATTATTTAAAACAAATGAAAAATAAATTATGGGTGAAACCTTAGAAATCAATTATATGCTCTCCAGTAAAAGTGTATATTGTTTAATTTTCGAAAATGCATTCTATTTTCCAGTAAGCATTACATTTTAAACAAATAGCAAACGTTTTAATTATTTACTTAAATAATAACTTGCCTGATTTCAACTATTCTACTTTAAACCATTATTTGTTAACATTTGTGCCAACGTGTAATATGAAATAATGGATTTGAGACATTAATTACCAATAGATGGTAATGAAATGGCTACATTTCTCAGTGTTTGCTAGCTAAATTCGTTCGTGTTATATCTTCATATGAGTTCATTATTTATTGTTTCAAATATTCATATTCTAATCTTACATTTGCAATTTAAAATAACACAAAGTCACATCATAATCACAAAGATATGAAAATTAACGAGACAATTTTTATAACCAAAATACATTTAATAATAGTTATCAGACAAAAATATTTCTAAACCAATGGATGACTATGGCTTACAATTAACGATTATTAAATCAGTCATCATTTTACTAAAAAACCTTTTGAAAAATATAATGATTTTAACACAACACATAAAATATTCTATGTCTGAGTCAATAAAAACATAAGACAATTAGTATCTGGATAAACTATATTTACATGACTACTGTAAAAAGTATAAAAATCTGAACTAACAAAACAGTTTCATTCTAGTTAAACTTCATATTATCATATTTATATTCAGGTAACATTCTGGTGCACTGGTAATGAAAGAACTAATTCCCAGTTAATAATCACCAATATTAGAGGACAAAGAAAAAACAAACAAACTATTGCTAATCACAAGCTAAAATTCAATTAAGTTAAATTTTACAATAGAAAGTAAAATGCTCAGAGAATTACACTAACAACCAATAATTAATTAAGCTCATGAAGTAAATGACATTGTCAGTGTACATGTGTTGGATTTTGCAAAAAAAATAACTAAGGACTATCTATATTAGCTCTCCTTAACTTTCAGGTGGCAGACTAAATGGAAGACAACTAATCATTACAATCTACTAAAAATAATTTTCAGGACAAAATATAAGATTTGAACAACATTCTTATATAATATCCATGGCTGAGGGTAATTTATTTGTTGTTTTTTGCAGTAACAAGTCATTAACCACATTAGGTCCACAGTCTGGCACATTACCCATCAGGTTTAACTAAAACTATTCATGTAGTTACTAATAAATAACTTCTAGAATATTAAACAAACATATCCTACCATGTACATATCAAATAGTCATAACAAAAATTAACTGAAAGAAATATTTTATGAATTTCATTTGGCAAGCATTATCAAATATCTTTTTAACAACATAACTCAATCATGTAGAAGATAAAAACTAGTACTCTTCAAATATAAATGAAATAGACCTGCTCATTAGATCTTTAAGTTATCATTACATAATACATCAAACACATTGTGAGAAGAATTCCAGCATGTTGTCAATAACATATACAGGCTCAAGGCAGTCATACCTCTTACTGGATATTAATTATAAACAATAATTTTGTGTTCCTTATGATTTAATTTCATATACTGTACCTACCAATAAAATTTTTAAGATACTTTGCATTCATTTTATTGAGTCCATGCTCAAAACTGTGAGAACTAAATTGAATTTACTATGCAATTGTTCTGTCCAGGCCTACTACCTGGTCCAAGAGCACAAAACGTAATTTTGCTTGTTCTAATGTGCAATGCTACTAATGTAAATTGCAGAACTAGGCCTACCATGTTTGCATCAGGTCTGAGACTTAAGCATAGTGTATGAATCTAAGTTCATATAAGAATATTTAAATAATCATGGAAGAGTATGAGTGTGTGTGTGTGTGTTCGGTGACAAGTGGCTGTAGGACAGTTGACACAGCCAATGGTTGGTCAGCCACAACATGCAAGAAGCCTTTTACAAGGTGTGCACAAAGACATTTCAATTTAGAAAAATGGGTATCATAATCATTTATTCACATAAGGAAAGTGAAAAACAGAAATCTAATTTATGTACTTTCCAGGGTATACATACAAACGTCATTACAAATTACATGATAAATAGTACAGTCAAATTAAAGCTAACAAGTGTTGGGGACAGAACAGGAACATACGTGCCTACAGATATGTAGACTAGATCAAGGCCTAAATATTTAGAGGCTGCCAACCTATGTAAGACTTTTAGAACTATGAAGATAATCAAAACAGAAATTCCTTGGATTATGGGAATACTAGATCTCTGTTCCTATCCATGTTCACTGACAGTATTATTTGTAAAGCATTCAAATGTGGAAGAGTCAGAAAAAGAGTATCTGACAAGATTTACACTGAAAACATACGTATAGGATTAGTTGATTTCACAGATACAAGCTAGCAATTTTGCATTCATATTTATAAAAATTCAAACAGTTTGACTTGCAAATCTGTTATTGGATAACACTTGGAACACATGCTCATGTACACTCCAGAAGAATAGAAACTCTTTCATGAAATAACACAATCTATTCAACTGAATGGAAAAAAATTTACTGAAAAAGTTCACAAATGCACAGGAAGTAAAATGGCTTACATCACCACTAAATATAATGTAATAAGAAGACAAATGACAGAAAAACTTACTGAATTAAAAGTGATATTCATCTTACAATATTATGTGAACAAATAAATATCATACATACATGTTTTCCAGTTTTAAAGTTAGCTGATAGTGTGAAGAATCTTGTAAAAACATTTCTCTTGTTTGCATCATAGTGAGGTACAGACTGAGCTTTTCTTGGTGCAATTGGTATCTCTATTTGCTGATTAAATATTTTAAAACAATAAACTTTTTCTGTCAAGATGAGAAAGGTAGAATCTATTAATAAGTAACACCTTATAAATAGTTCTATCTACCATCTTTCAAGCCTTGACTCGAGCCCTGATAAGGACGTATGTAAAGTAGATGAAGAAGGTACAGTCTATTAATAATTAAAATTTTCTGCATGGTTCTATCTACTATAATTGAAACCTCGACTTTAGTTCTTGATAAGGACATACCTCACATAGGTACTCAAAAGTTATAAGTTACTTAAAACTTGTGGGTTTTACCCACTATATTTTGCATATTGATTTTGGTCCCTGATAAGTAACTATATGAAGTAGGGTTATCTGGTGAAACATTGATAATTTCAGTCCATCAATCCTGGATTGTAGGATTCAATCCCCTATGGTGGACATTGGAAATGGACTAAAGGATCCCCCCTTTTTGGTCTTTTAATGTTAACTTCAATGACATTTTACAAAGTTACACAATGGGATATGTGTGATGTGTCAACTGCAGGTATCAAAACCTAATTTGTAATATTGTAAGTAATCATAATTAACTGCTAAGGTGTGGATGCTACAAAAATATATCATTTCTTCCCAGGGTATATTCTCTTTGTCCTTTTAATTTTAATGTTTTTTGTCCAAAGCATTTTCAATAACTGAACAATTTTATGGTTTTCAAAAAGAATGTATTTTTTCAGGTTTTTTTAAGTTATTACTTAATACAAAATCATATCTATAGGCATTTTTTATGCGATATTAAGTAAATATATTTCCACAAACTGCACAACTGTAAGGTTTAACCCACAAACTGCACAACTGGAAGGTTTAACCCCAGTGTGAGATCTCTGAGGTTTTTTTAAGTTCAAATTTTTTCCAAGCTATTTTTCACAAATTGCACAATTGTAAGGTTTCTCTCCAGTATGTATTCTTTGATGATATTTTAAGGTAATTTTTGCAAAAAAGTGTTTTCCACATACTGTACAAGTGTAAGGTTTCTTCCAAGTGTGTATTCTTTGATGTCTTTTTAACTCAGTATTTCTTAAAAACTGTTTTTTACAAATTGCACAAGTGTGAGGTTTCTCCCCAGTATGTATTTTTAGATGATCTTTTAATGTACCTTTCGTTACAAAGTGTTTTCCACATACTGCACAACTGTAAGGTTTCTCTCCAGTGTGAGTTCTTTGATGTCTTTTTAAATCTGAATTTCGTCCAAAATGTTTTTCACAAATTGTACAACTGTAAGGTTTCTCCCCAGTGTGTGTTTTTAAATGATTTATTGACTCACAGTTTGATACAAATTTTTTTTTACAAATTTCACAACTGTATGGTTTGTCTCCAGTATGTGTTCTTTGATGATATTTTAATGTACTTCTTGTAACAAAGTGTTTTCCACAAACTGTACAAGTGTGAGGTTTCTCCCCAGTGTGAGTTATTTGATGTCTTTTTAACTCTGAATTTCTTCCAAACTGTTTTTCACAAATTGCACAACTATAAGGTTTCTCCCCAGTATGAATTATTTGATGATATTTTAAGGTAGATTTTGTAACAAATTCTTTTTCACAAACTGTGCAACTGTAAGGTTTCTCCCCAGTATGTATTCTTTGATGATCTTTTAAGGTAGTTTTTGTAACAAAGTGTTTTCCACATACTGCACATGTGAAAGGTTTCTCCCCAGTGTGTGTTCTTTGATGTCTTTTTAAGTTTGAATTTCTTCTAAACCATTTTCCACAAACTTCACAACTGTATGGTTTCTCCCCATGTGGATTCTTTGATGAATTGTAATTAAATACTTTGATTTAAAGTATTTTTCACAAATTGCACAATTGTACTGTTTCTCCTCATTGTGTTTGTTTTCATGTTTTTTCAAGGCAGAGTTTGATCCATATTGTTTTTTTTTAAAATTGTACATCTGTAAGGTTTCTCCCCAGTATGAGTTTCTTGATGTCTTTTTAATTCTGAATTTCTTCCAAACTGTTTTTCACAAATTTCACAATTGTAAGATTTTTCTCCAGTATGTATTATTTGATGTTGTTTTAAGGTACTATTTGTATCAAAGTGTTTACTATACACTGCATAACTGTAAGGTTTCTCACAAGCATGTGTTCTTTGATGTGATTTTAAGGTATATCTTGAAACAAAATCTTTTCTACAAATTCCACAACTGTAAAGTTTCTTCCCAGTATGATTTCTTTCATAACTGTCTAAGGGTCTATTGCACTGAAAATGTTTTCTAAAAATTGCACAGTGATAAGATTTCTCTCCAGATTCTATCCTCTCTTTGTGTGTTAGATTTTCCAATGTTCTAAATTCCTTTCTACTGGTTACACAACTGTATGTTTTGCTTTTATATTGGGGTATATTCAATTTGTTTAGGTTATTTCCATTTAAAGTTGTTTCTCCACATATACCACTATTTGGTTTTGAAAAGTTCACAACTTCTGTAAAGAAATTTTCTTGTTTTGCAACATGGTAAATAGGACATTGACTTACACAGCCAGTCTTCATATCTGAAATAGAAATAAAAAAATGGTTGATGATAGTTGAGGTCTTTGATGAACTTCAAGACATATTTAATATTCTCATATGATTAATAACAATGTGAAAATATTAAAGCTAAAAACTAATTACGATGAAGTTTTCATAGTTTCTCATTTTATAGAAACCTTTATACCTGAATCAGAATAGAATTAAAAACAAACTGCAGATAACATTAAACTTTAAAGAGAGGCTTTTAGTAGACAAAGTAAATTCACCAGTAGAAATATGATAAAACAGGATCATAACAATCAATGCACATTTAAATATTATCTTCATGGATTAACTTCTAGAAACGTTTTCTGAGTTGAAGTGGTTATTGTGACCAAATCTTATTATGATTTGTATACTTACACATGTTAATTAATATTTTATACATTTTGTTCACAAATTCTATATGGAAGTTATAAATTAATATTTATAAATTCCGAGGTGTGTACTAATACTAAAAATATTTATCAACATACTACTTTTCTTGTTACCAACTGATTTTTAAAGCTGTTCAATTACTGGCTTTGGTATCATTCAAATTCCAGATTCTACAAAGATAGCAATATTCAGCAAGTAACATTTATGGAAATAAA
Organism: Tachypleus tridentatus; assembly: GCF_004210375.1. Classification (NCBI taxonomy): domain Eukaryota; kingdom Metazoa; phylum Arthropoda; class Merostomata; order Xiphosura; family Limulidae; genus Tachypleus; species Tachypleus tridentatus. Next base: position 110,226,105 of record NC_134836.1, on the reverse strand, counting down.
TTACAGAAATATGCTCTCTGAATATGCTGAAAATAATCTATCAAAACAGGTTCCAGCCATTTGTCAGGAAGTTTATACTTGAAGAATCATGAGTTAGTTGGTTGGCATTTATTGCTGTAAACAACCAGTAAAAAAGTAAAAATTACTAAAATACATAAAAAGAAATCATGTTAAAACAAAACAAAGTCCAATTTCAAATTAAAAACTTAAATAGATTTGAAAAGGCCAATGGCCCTTAAAAATTTAAAAACACAATTTCAGTGGACACTGTCACCACTGCCAATGCCTCTGGGTAATGTCAAGGGTGAGCACATGGTAAAATATGTGTAAAATAGTGCTGTCACTCACAGTCATAACAATGGCATGACAGTAAAATGTGGGCTGTTGTGACTTGAGTGTCACACAGATCACATATTGATGCATCAGTCCCAGCTAAAAAAGAAAAGAATGAGTTAAAAAACTGTGACCAATGCATAGCTTAGCCAGGAGAACTTCTTCATTATGATCCATATAGAAGCAAGACATCCATAAAGCAATAGAAGGTTTGATCTGGACAAGCTTGTTAACACGTTGCTCACTCCAAATCATCTGCTAACTGATGCAGAGCTAAGCCTTGAATACATGACTATAATCCACGTATGGGACATGCATGGCAGTGATAGGTCACCTGGTTGCAATATCTGTGAGCTTGTTCCAATGAATACCAACATGGAAAGGTATCCAAAAAACTGGATATAAGTAAGTAATAGAGAGTTATGGTTTTGAATATTGATGAGAACTAACATGAAGTGATTCTAGGGCCAGTACAGGGTTAAGCAAGTTGGTATAAATAGGACAGTTCACGTTCTGCATAGCTTCTGTGTGATCCAGGGCAAGAGAAATGGTGTACAGCTGAGCATATGAATGGGCCCATTTAAATGCAATGCAGTTTAAAAGTGTGAGATACCTACAAAAGGTATTCCAGACCCATTTTTGAGCCTTCCCTGCAATATAGCTGGCAGGATCCCACTACGGATTAGGATATTGTGGAAAACATGCTAAGGTTTTCGGAATACAGTGAACATCTGCCTGGACAATACGACCAGTTACTGCTGTGATGCAGTCATCTATCAATGGCTTACAGATGACAGCAGGAACAAGTTCCAAGAGAGAAGTAAAACTGGGCCAGTTGGCCTGGTTAAACTTCCATTGAGGCAATTGGGTCATATGGCATCAACCACAGCAAGTCTCTCTCAAAATGATCACTGTCCCATGAGTTACTGTCAACCCTTCAAGAAAAGTGAAATGGAACAGACAGAGAGATCAATAGCAGTAACTGACTGACTAGGTGCATGAAAATAAGTATAAGAACCAGTACTGAAGAGAAAAGGTTGTAATCTGAGAGCATAAGCTTTATGGAACGACCCCTCCCATCAATATCAGTAGCACACCAGATTATGTCTAATAAAATCCCCCAGCATTGAAAAGGGAGATAGTAACTGCCCTATTAACTTAATTGAATCTTGCCCTGGGTTGAGTAAGCAGGTCCTGTCTGCAAACGATGATTTCAGTGACTGAGGGTATGAACAAATAATCATTTTGTATCTTAAGTCTGCACAAGAGGATGATCCTGGGGAACCATGAATCGTTTAATTACAATCTTGGTAAATACATAGCATGGGCATTCTCCAAATATGTAACATCAGCCAGCTCATTCATCAAAGACTCTTTTAATTTCAAGTCTAATCTAAATCAACTTAATCATAAAGCCTTAATGGCCAGTTTCGATGTTATATCCCTCTTTACAGAAGTTCCAACCACTGAAGCCTGCAAGATAGCCTTAGAACTCTATATCCGAGACCCCAACCCAACTATAGAAATTCCCAGTAACCAGTTAGCAACCCTCATAGAATTCACCACGATAAAAACAAACTTCATGTTCAACAACCAAAACTATATACAAACAAATGGCCTAAGCATGGGCAACCCAGTATCACCAGTCCTAGCCAATATTTTTATGACACAAGTTGAAACACAAGCAATTAACATAGCATTACATCCACCACTATACTGGTACAGATATGTAGATGACACGGTTCTTGGGATTCAAATCTACAGAACACATACTTAATTTTTCAATCACATTAACTCTATACATCCCAACATTAACTTCACTTGTGAACAGGAAGAAAGCAATCAAATATCATTTCTTAACCTCAAATTTACAAGAACTGACACACAATTCAAAACAGAAATCCACCGAAAAATCACCCATACTGGACTATACATTCCTTGGGACTCAGCACATGAAACAAAACAAAACTCAACATACTAAGAAACCAAATAAACACAGCCATAAAACTATGCTCACCAGATAAAATTAACGATGAATTAGACAAAATAAAACAATACTTCATCAACATCAATAAGTTTCCTCCACAAACCGTAGAAAACATTATAAGCACACACCTACACAGAAAGCAAAATCAACCAACTAAAGTAAATACAGCTCACGAATCAAAAAACCACGAAACCATATACTGCTGTATACCCCATATTCCTGACATCAGCAAACAAATAACCAACATTTGGCAAAAATTAGTAACAAAATATGACATTCCAGTTAATACCAAATTTATTCAAAACCGGCACAAAACTGAGGTCTATACTATGTAAAAACTACACTGACAAACACCACACCAACATTATTTATAAAATACAATGTGATAACTGCCACCACTTCTATATTGGAGAAACAAGTAGAAAAATGAAAACCAGATTCAAAGAACATAAAAAGTCACCTTCACACATTTTCAACACTGCAAGTCAAATAAACACAACATAACCATAGAAAACACTCAAATACTAAATAAAGAAACAAACATAAACAAACATAAAATTAAAGAAGCCTTACTTATACAACAACTTAAACCCAAAATAAACCAATATAATGGAACGCCTTTATACCTATATTAATATAATAAAATAAATAAAATTATATATTCAAACATCTAATACCGCCCTCTACATTTCGACACACAGTTACACAACCCCTTTCAAACATGTGGTCAGCTTCCGGTCAGTTACCTCTTTCTTTGTGAACCTGACGATGACCGAAGAAGGTCGAAACGTTGTTCGCTCTTCTATGTAAAATATTTTCTCAACCCAAACGAGCCGTTTTTGCATATAAATGCCAAACAAGGACACTGCAGCAACACCATGCTTTCGTGAGCACTATACCCAAACACCAGCATCAGGCATAATGTCCACAACACCTATTGAGAACGTCGAACACTAGTACTCGGTTGACTCTAGCCTAAGTGGATCAGCTGACTGACCCTAGGGGGGTCCACCCCAAGGCTGCTTGTCTACAGGAATTCCAGACCAAAGTGGAGTGTCAGGGTTGGACCCTCAACTATTTTCTCCTCCTTTCCAATGGCTGCCATGCATGGCAAATACGTGGAAGGATGTTTAGATCCCAGAGAAAGTTCTGTACATTCATTTTATCCCTCACCACATACAGGAATCCACCTTGAAGGATAGAACCATGAAGATAGTCTGGTTACTTATAGTTTCTTTTTGTTTCACTTTAAAGTAACAATTACTGTTTTATTCTTTGCATTAAATGTTTTGTTGCCATTTTATCATTTCAGAACCTGTCATGCAAAAAAATTTCCAATTAAAATTTAAAAAAAAAACAACAAAATTTACATCATTAGACTTCAAAGTAAACTTGTCTCATTTGGTTTAATAACTTGTAAAAAAAATTATGAAAAACTTAAATACTTTTTTGAGTGAGTGTTAATCAGTGGTGGGATTAAAAAATTTTAACAACTGGTTCTATCTCGCTTTACACACCCCCTATTTTTTGCAATGAAAAATAATAACAAAAATATCTTACTAGAATAATTTATTTACCATACTTTAAATATTTCCAAATCACCACTTGATTATCATTAAAATCTTTGTTCCTTCCATGTTTGTCATCAGTTGTGTGGTTTTTTCTCAGCCACATTTGAACTGAAGAAATGAGATCCCATGAATTCAATGGAAGGCCGATCCAATTAATTGTCATCAGGTTTGCCACATTTTCAACTGCAAGGCAGCTTCTTTTATATATGATATTCACTATTGAAAACCCTCTTTCTGCCTCTGCAGAACTAAGAGCAACAGTACTGATGATATTTTTAGCCTTTTGTACAGTTCTTGGAATCTCATGATTATGATAATTTTGAAGGACATTTTCCACAGAGTCAGGGAAATCATTAATGCTGATTTAATGATGAAAGAGCTCACTGAATTCATACAATTTTTCTACAGCAGCTTTTCAAAGGATAACAACTTCATCAATATTCCAAAAATCTGGCTTAAGTATGTTTAACAGTTCATGAATTTTATTGTCATTTTCTTGTGCATTACTTTTTGATTTTAAATCCATCAATCTGGCTTTCATATTTTTTATTACTACTTCCAGTAGTTTTCAATGAGGAAGGCCAACATATCTTTGATTTTCAACAAACTCAATATTCCTAAAGGCATCAGAAGGTTTCATCAATTTTCTTTTTAAAGGTTACCATACTTTCTTTGAGCATTTCAAATGCCTTAATGGCCCTTTTTATTAGTTTTTCAGCTCTTGCTAAATTTAAATTTGTGGCTTGAAGGGTATCAGAAAGTAAAGAAGTTTCTTGTAGTATATCTATCATTATTGCTAAATCCTCCAGTAAGAAGTTCTTGCAAAGATGGCAAGCCATTTCTGAATATTTTTTCTCAGTAGAATAATATTTGTATAATGCTGGATAAGCATGCCATACAGCATGTTTTGATCTTTGTCTGCAAGCAGCCAATCTTGGTTCCAAAACTCTACCAACCTTCAAAACTTCTAGTCCAATTTCTTCCAAAATGTTGAAAATTTACATTTGGTTTTTCTTTGATTGGAGAAAGATTGGGTAGATTTTATCTATGAACACTTTGAAGTGACTCAATTGTTGTATATCAGTGATAGAATAATTTAAAACCAGTTCCAAGCAATTATTTAAGCAATGCCAAATTAAGATGTCTGGAAAATCACTTTTAAGTTTAATGCTCACCCCTGACTTGCCACCAAATGTTACAATTGCACCATGAGCAGAATGTGACCAAATTAGTTTTCAAATATCCACTATCAAATCCTGCATAATGCAAAATTTTTAATAGAGATGTGTACATAGTTTTAGCATCCTGTCCTTTCAACTCAACCAAATCAAGAAAAATTATTGGCAACAGATCACAATTTTCAACCTTTACAAAAATCATGATCATTGGTTTACTAGATATGGTTGAAGCTTCATCAATGATGGATGATATAGAGTTTTAAAGTTTTTTCAACTGTTTGAGTAAATATTTCATTTTAAATTTCTTTTACAATGTGATCAACTATTTTAACAGCAGTTTTCCAAGAATGAATTCCTATTCCCATGTCCAATCAATTTTTTTATTTGTCATTGAATCTCATCTTCAACATCAGAAAATGGCCTGCTTTGTGTTGCTACACTGTAGATTGAATTAAAAAGTTTACATGTAGAGCTGATATATTTTTGGTTTATTTTATCTAGGCATTTGGTAATTACATCATCTGCACAATCTTTTAATTGCATTGCACATATATTGTGTGCCTTCAATAAAAAATGTTCATTCTTTTCTTTTTTTGAGAGATGCTTGCTGGACGGTTTTATTCCTTCCTGATGCTTCTACACTGTAGGTTCTCTATTCCATCAATACGTCAATTCCCTTCATGTTTATGGAATCAAATATGGCACAGTGATCATAACGAAGTTTCTTGCTGGGAACAACAAAACCATCATATTTTTTTCTTGAAATCTTTGGTCCACTTCATACTCCAGCAAGCTGTGTCTGAATAAATTAAATGTTTAACTGGCATAATTTGGCTTTAAAAAAGTGAGGGGCAGCAATATTAACCAACCAGTACTGAAAACATCAACATCGAAAACGTCAATCCAGACTAAATCTCCTATCAATGAACTTTTAATTTTACTCTAGAATAGTAAAACCTACAAAATAACATTAAGTCTCACAGTTTAATGTTAATAGCATAGAAGTCTACATAGACTACATCATTTTTCAAACTCAACTTCTTTTCTCTATCTGCTCCAAGTATGACAGATGTCTAATACCAAATGTTCACACAGGATAATGTAAGCCTGCATTAGTCTATGGCAATGCTTTCCTTCCTTTGTCTAATATGGCTGACCTGTCACTTGAAGAGGTCCGTGCAATAAGGCCTCAAATGTTATCATACCAATTTACAATTGTGCTATTATGCATGATTTACGTAGCAAGAATCTCCATAGTGACAGTTGATTAGGTAGCATCAATTCCCATAGTCACAGTCAATACACTGTACATCAACCATCACAGGACTAAGAACTGGTAAGAACCAATTCTTCAAACTCTTAAAATTTTAAGAATAGATTTTTATAAACCATTGCAAACCGGCTGAATCCCACCACTGGTATTAATGTACTTAGAGGTTTAGATACTTGTACTTACCAGATGTATTTTCACACACAGGTTCAATTTCTTCTTGAAATTCAGTTTTCATTTTCACATTCATACCATTATAACTTGAACTATCCAGACTGTCATCGTTGCTGTCACTAAACTTTGAAATAATATCATTTTCCAACAGATCACCAAGCTGCTCTGTTTTCTCTTGAACAAATGTGTTCTACAATCAAACAACATAGTTAAAGGGTGAATAAAAATAACAGTTGGTGTTATCATAACATGCAGTATGCACAGTTAATACATCTGAAATAAACAAATATTAATTAGGCCAAGCACACTGGATTAACAGTTCCCGATTCAAATTTCCAATCGAATAATACGGATGGCAGTTACTATTCACTGCCATCTTTTAAGCAAATATTTCTTAATTTTACCTAATTCTCCTAATTAAAGAACACCATGTTATATTAACTTATGCATTTAGTGTAGATAATGTCACGTGATACGTCTGTATCAAGTGCATGTTGGTGATAACATGAAACTATAAGTCATTAACATTGTTTTAGAGAGAAAACATTACCATCATGTACTTTAAAATATCTGATTGGCTCTGTGAAGTACAGGTCTGTACTGAATGTCAGGCTTACATTTCTAAAGCTAATACTGGTTACTGTTAAGTGTCACTATTTTAATTGCTGTGGTTTGTTTGCATGTATTGACAAAAAGTCATGTTATCTAATGAAACACACTTTAAGTGTAAAATAAAGTTGCAACTAAAAAGGAATTGAGCAAGTAATTTAACTCTCTCAACAAGAGCTCAGCCAATCAGACCAACTACATGACTACTTTGTACTGGTTTAGCCTTCATGGATTTGATACTACTAACTTCTAATATGGTATGTATATCTTCACAATATTCCACAGTCTTTGAGTCAACATAATAAGTGTTTTACATATAAAAAGTCTTATTTTCTAGTGAAATATTGTAAATATGCTAAAAAATTTGTTCATGAATGTTGGGTATTTGATTTCAATTGTCTATATGCAAAGTGATTTTCATTTTAAGGCAAAAATACTTTTCTTCATCCCAAATTTAATTTCTGAAATTTCTAAAACCTCCTAAATACCTTTGAATTCTTTATCTACAATCATTTATCCTAAGTAACTTTAAACTAATAACAGTATGCATCTATTTATATTTTATTGCTTTATGAATTATGATAAACTATTATTCTTGCCATTATAAGTTGTAAGTCACTGGTGGAACATATAGAGTTCATGTTACACTATCAAATTATCATACTCAGAAGTCACTTATGTACAGGTTTCATGAAACATTTTCATATTACTTATTTTAACTAATCTAACCTTTACTACTAATGTAGAGAGATTGTTATTTTTACATTTGAGTTACTTTATAATAATAAATAAAGAATAAACATGAAAAACATGAAATAAAGTACTTAATTTCTTTTTCTTTTCTGTCAATTAACTGTTGATGTCATTTTACCCTAATTTTCTATACAAATGGTTGTAGTGCACTAAATTTTTATTTACTTAAATAATGCACCAAATATCATACAATAATAACCTGTAATTAGCTGACAATTTCCTTTAATTATAATAGTTGTTATTCATTTTTTTATTCAACAACAACCATCACTAATTCATTCAAGCTAGTAATTATCTTTCCTATGGAATGAAGCTTCTACTGAACAATAGTATGTCAACTGATAGGTGAGATCCTTGGCCTTCTATTGGTTGAATTAAATTACTCTTAAAAGAGAACTATTAAATCCTGAAAGAAAGGATTTGACTGGTGGTTGTGGCAAAAAGTTTGATTTTCTACTTTATAGCTCTGTAACCAAACAAAATTGAAGGCTATAAAAATTATGGTTTGTCTGAAAATTGAAAATTTCACAGTAATTGGAGTGATGGTGGATAAAACAATGAAGATTAGTTACACACAGATGTGTTACTCTAAATAAATTTCAGGATTTTTGAAAATATTGCCTTATAAATATTATATATAAATTAAATATGAATTAAAAGCTTATATATTATGCAATACTAACAAGTCCTACATAAACAAATGGTAGTTTAATAAAAATTTTAATGTAAAATTAAAACCTTGTGACAGACATAGTAAAAGATGGGAGTAATATTAAGGTTAAGAGAATAAACTCAGCATTGAAAACCAAACTTTCACCCACATTTATTGCATTCTTAAGAATTTTACATCATTAGTGAGTTGGGCCACATATACTGTTTTACCCACCACTGTGCCCCAAACGGAATCCCTTTTTAGCTGCATCTTTTTTTCTTACCTAAAATGTTTTTTATTACTTGTTCACAAACAGTACTGAAACTACTTAAGTACATGGATTTCTTATGTTTTATTCTGTAAACAAACAAAACAAAGTGGAAAAGTTTAAAGAATAGCAGCTTTATTTCTGTTATAAATAGTTCATATTTTGGATTAACATACAACAAAAATTATTGATAAAAAAAATAAATACATTCTTAATTAAACAAATTGAAAAAAAAAAAAGATTGGTTGGTCATTTAAAGATTTATAGAGCAAATCAATAGGGATATCTACAAGAAACAATGGGTGTTAAATGGAGAGAAAAACAAAATAATGGGAAACTAAGAAAAAATATTACATACAAATAAAACTAAAGAACATATAACCTATACACATCAGAAAAAATGATCATTCTAAACAATTCAATCATCTAGAATGCCACTGTTGAACATAAAGCAAATTTTGAGATAAAAGTTCAATGAACTTCTCCAAGATACTCAGACCAAAGGTAGGAATAAAAACCATCTATTTACAAAATTACAAAATTGTGTGAACTATGGACTACAGAAGAAGAAAAAAAACCCAATGCAATAATTAAAACACTGATTATGTACAGTGTCCAAGATTTTCAAGACAAAATCCTTGACTGAACCATAGAACAGCTATGATTAAATGAGACCTTCAGCATCAAAAACTTGTATGGTTAGGAAGAAGTGGAAAAGAGGGAAACAGTGATGTATGTTGCCCTTGTATGCTTGAAACTAAACTTCTTAATATGTAGACTAAGCAACAGATTACTGAAAAATAGAAATCCTAAGAACTTTATTTTAGCTAATATGAGTAACAGTCTTCCAGACAGAACTCTGGATCAGAGTGTAATTCATGCCTCTGCCAAAATTCAAGTAAATAGTTTTAGAAGAAAAAGCATGAAACTGCTTGCTGTTGTCCATTAAGACACGAAGGACAAAACAGTTTGAAGTTAAAACTTATGGACTCCAAGTTCATGAGAATGACCTGACAGCTAAATATCAAGTGATCATGCAATCCATAGTAATAAAGATTCTGTAACATGCCAGTCCTCCATATAACATCATAAGCGTTGTAAGGAATGCAAAAAAAAAAAAAAAAAAACACACAAGATGCTTGCACTTGAGGAAAGCCTCTCTGATTGAAGTCTAAGGATAAATCATATGGTATGGAATGAAATGCTATCAGTGGAAATCACACTTAATAAGAAAGAAAACATTTAATTCAAGGAAATCATACAAGATACATATTAACCAAACAAGTAAGGATGAGAATACTATGGTGAACATGTTGGAGTTTAAGGAATCAAACTAGTAGCTGCCTAGACAACAGAATCACTTATTATACCCATAGAGTTGTTAAAATATTAACAACAGGTGACTCAATCTGCATACTGATTAGTATTACCTTATTCATGTGCTAACAGCTTTCAACATTTCAGGTTTGAACACTCGGCACCCATCCAGTGAAAGTGGTTTTCTCTGGGCACTCTGATTCCCCCACAACTGCATTTCTTCCCATCAGATTTATAGATCCCAGCACCCCACCCCTAAAAGACCTCTTTCCCATCATTTCTTCTCTCCTTTTTTCTCCTCTCTTTATCACTCTCAAAGGGTTTATTTCTTCTTCTTTTCATTCTCTCACTCCTTTCTCTTTACTGCCCTCTCCACCTAACACTTGAAGTGCTTCAGCCTGGATCTCTCTACTCAACCTTCATTTTCACCACTAGATGTCTTAAGCACAAGGGAAAGTGTAGCTGCACCATGAGCAACAACTCCTCCAGGCTTCTTTCCAGCTCTTCCCAACCAGGACCCACCCTTGTTTCCTAAGTTATGTCTAGCTTCTAAAGATGTGTGGGGTTGAAGAGAAACAATAGTTTCTGAACATCCCTGGTTTGCCTCTCAGGCTCCACTCCTGACCTGTGAGGTTTATAAACTGAACCACTGCCATGATGGATTGGTTCAAGCTTTGAAAGAGGGACAACCCTGTAAACATACTTCAGCTACATTAAGGAAAGTAATGAAGCAAATGGAGGAACCACTGGTAGTCAGAAAAGTGAGGCCCTGAGATAAGTACACAAGAAATACTGAAGAAAGGGAGGTTGTGATCACATAGTACACACTTCAGTGCTTGACCCTTTCCACCAGTACCTGCATCACCTCAGTTGGTTTTGTATTTGTTAAAGACTAGCAGAATTAAGGATGAAGATGGCAAGGTCTATCCAATCAAAATGCTCAGGTAGAGAGAAAAAGTGTAATGGTATGACAAGTGGAAATACAGATAGCAATAGCTTTTACTGTTGTGCTGATTGTCAAAGTCGTAGTGTGTGCACCTTGGACAAACTACAAAGCATAACCCATGAACCTATCCAATTGACAACTTGTTTTTCTGTACAAGAAAATCTGTCATATGATGACAGTATTGTCAGATCTGAGGAATGAATCCATAAGAAGAAATACACAGGATATTAAGAGCTAACCAATGTCTAAAAACTACAACTCAAACATTTACAGTTCCACTATTTCAAAATGACCTCTTTTAGATAGAAGAATCAATTGAAATTTGATTCATGAAGGTTTTATTTTTACTTATATGACGGCTAACTCAACTCCATTGATCCACTGGTGTTTGTTTCTTTTTTTATTATTTTATAGTATTTAAGTTATTAACAGGAAACACAAAAATTCAGCATCTACTGATCAATGTAACATGAAGTACTACAAAGGAACATGCCACACTGTCAAGTCTTATCAATATCTGCTTTCTAACACAGGTATTCTCATACAAACTTGACGGTTAAAATATAGATGAAGGTTTGTTACAAGAAAATTCTGTGTAAAGGTACAAAAATTCCAATTCATAAAGTAGTCACAGAAAGTAATAAAACAATTTTTTTTTCTTAATTTTAAAAATACTTATAACTTATATATTAATGAAATAAATAACCTCATCTGATAACATCTGTCCACTTGATCCTCAAGCATGCTTTCAGATAGAAGGCTAAGCGAGGACAAAAACATAAATTACGGAAAAAAAAACTGTAAATTTTTGTACAAGCCTGTTCCTTAAATAACAATTAATAGTAAACTACAATTGTAACATGTTATTTAAATAATGAAAGTAATTTAGCTTATTAGTGAAGTAAAAAAAACTTAACAAAATATGCAGAATAATACATCCTGTCATACTTTGATAAAGATCAGCAAAATAGGACTTCAAAATACTGGGTTAAAATATTTTATTAATATCCTTAGTAAAACTAAAATGTCATGAAAAGCCACAAGAAAAGAAAAAAATATTTAAGTAATCTACGTATCTACTAACCCTTCCACAATGATCTCAGTAGAATGCAAGAGTTTGTCTACACATTTCCACACATAAAGTATTTGCAATATTACTTTTGATACAACATGTACATCTTTACAAAACTTGGTAAACTATTAGTAAAGATCACAATTTTCTGTACAAAAAATAACAGATTTTTTAATGAAATATTTTTAATAATTATTTGTTTGTGAAAATGTCTAGACTAGTCTGAGTGGAAGGTGATTTTATGTCATGATTAAAAAACTATTATTCACATCAAAAATCTCAAATATTATTTGCATAATTTCTGAAACCTCCTAAATACATTTCAAATGTTTGTTTTCAGTTAGACTTTATATTTTATATTATTTTCTATACCTTAACTATGTGGGATCTGTCACTTAACCAATGTCATAACTATCATAAAAAAATTATGAAATAAATATAAATTATGCTTTTTTCATGCTGAAATGACTACACATTATACCACAAAAATACAAATGTTTAGTTTAAGTCTTCTAACACTATATATACAATTTTTTTTATTATTATTAAATTGACCTTCCAGTCAATCTAGTATGAAAAAAGGTAGTTAAATTTATTTTATATATTCTTATGACGGTGATAAGGTGACTTAAATTGATAAAGTCGTTATAGAGTTAAGGCAGAGAAAATAACATATAAAATACAATATTTCAGTTTAAAACTGACATTTATTTAAGAACAAGTATTTTCAAACTTAATATGAAAATCACTTTTTACTAAGAGCAGTCCACACACTGATTCCATAAATATAGATACTTATTGAATCACAAATATTTATGAGAAACAATTAATTAAAAAGTTTTACTTGTTGTCCTGTAATATTTACAAAAACAATGCCATATTTTATGAAGATACACCAAACATATAACTTATAGATTGAAAATACTGATGGTCACCATGAGATAAACAGTCACTGGAATCCACCAAGCCTACTACAACAGGGTTAAAACAGAAAACTACACAACGAACTAGAACTATACAGACAAATTTGCAACAAGTTGAGCCCTAAATGTGATAAACAACATGCATAATATCCTAACAACAGAAAAGTACATGGCAAGAGTCACCCATCTGCCCCTACAACAATACACAATATAATTAAAAATAATTTCTGCTTCAACAGCAACAAAGCTCACATGTATAGAAGTCACTTTCACAAAACATTTGTTCAGCTTTCACATATTGCATGCAACACAAGAAAGAAACGGTAACCAAACAATTTCATTCCAAAACATAGTGATCAAGACACCAGATGTAGTTCCTACAGAATTCTATGGAACTGAATTGTTTTTAAAAAGTGGTGGTAAATCATCACTCTAGTACACTAGATGGAATATGCAAAGAGTGCAGGATGGAACATCACAGCCTAACAAAATAAACATTTTTAGTAGAAGCTCTGCTGTATTGCTGTATAATGATGAAAAAAAGTCAGATTGATAATCACCAGGTGAGAACTGAAATGGTGTGGTGATGCTCCAGATTATGGCTGATTCAGCACAGAATAATAAAAATTTATACTCAGAAGAAGAATCTAAGATTTCATATTTTTTTCAATAAAACAATGAAATTTGCTTAAGTGATCAGTATAAAGGTTGCAGTATGTTCCATGGAAACATTAAAAATTAAACATTTGTGAATTGGCAATATCACTGTTACAAAAAAGATCTGTAAGAAATTTATTTATAACAGCGTAACAAACCAGTAGTAAAGTTCCTAAGCTTGTAACTACAATCATGTAATAACCAATTAGTCTCAAGTACATATCCACAAAGACACAGTTACAACCATATATAATCTCTTTGAAAACACAACTGTAGAAGTTGTAATTTACAAATTACCTGAGTTTTCTCTACATCTCCATCACAAATATCTTCTGTCTCCTCTTTTATCATATCAAACATCAAATTGTTATGTAGAGATCTTTCTTCTAAGTGACTGGTTTTTCCTGTAGCTAGAAATACAAACAATACAGATTTCTCTATAATGAGACACGATACAACTTATGCATCAATAAATCATAAACAAAATCTATACATTATAGTTAACTGATCTGACCTCTTATATAATTTCTTACATAATATACTGGTCAATAGAAGAGTATGAAATTTCACCAAAGAGCAAGTTCATAAAATATACCTCAAATTCCATGCACATAATTAGTTGTAATCCCAAATCATGGCTAAGCAGATAGCCAAGATGAGAGACAAAATTATTTGCTAAAGAAATGGAAGAAGAAAGATATCAATGAGGAAGAACGGTTATTTAGTATAGACTACATGTACTATACTTCATATTTAGTATAAACTACATGTACTATACTTCATATTTAGTATAGACTACATGTACTATACTTCATATTTAGTATAGACTACATGTACTATACTTCATATTTAGTATAGACTACATGTACTATACTCCATATTTAGTATAGACTACATGTACTATACTCCATATTTAGTATAGACTACAGGTACTATATACTATACTCCATATTTAGTATAGACTACATGTACTATATACTATACTCCATATTTAGTATAGACTACATGTACTATACTTCATATTTAGTATAGACTACATGTACTATATACTATACTTCATATTTTGTATAGACTACATGTACTATATACTATACTTCATATTTAGTATAGACTACATGTATTATATACTTTATCATATTTAGTATGGACTACATGTATTGCTATATTATCATATTTAGTATGGACTACATGTACTATATTTCATATTTAGTATGGACTACATGTACTATATATATACTTCATGTTTAGTATGGACTACATGTACTATATATTTAATTCATATTTAGTATGGACTACAGGTACTATATATATATACTCCATATTTAGTATAGACTACATGTTGCTATATACATATTTCATATTTAGTATATACTACATGTACTATATACTATACTTCATATTTAGTATATACTACATGTACTAGATAATACTATACTTCATATTTAAGTATGGACTACGTATACATGCTATATGTACTATACTCTATACTCATATTTAGTATAGACTACATGTACTATACTACTATACTATGTACTATGCTTCATATTTAGTATAGACTACATGTGCTATACTCCATATTTAGTATAGACTACATGTACCATAATACTTACCATATTTAGTATAGACTACATGTACTATACTTTTATATTTAGTATAGACTACATGTACTATACTTCATATTTAGTATAGACTACATGTACTATATACTTCATATTTAGTATAGACTACATGTACTATACTTCATATTTAGTAGTATAGACTACATGTACTTTATACTTCATATTTAGTATAGACTACATGTACTATACTTATTATTTAGTATAGACTACATGTGCTGCATATGCTATACTTCATATTTAGTATAGACTACATGTACTATGCTATATACTACATGACTATATTTATATTATATTTAGTATAGACTACATGTACTATATACTATATATACTCATATTTAGTATAGACTACATGTACTATATACTTTCATATTTAGTATGTATACATACTATATATTTACTATAGATAGACTACATGTTACTATGCTATACATGTACTATATACTTCATATTTAGTATGGACTACTGTTTAGTATAGACTGCTATATTTATAGACTACATGTACTATGCTTCATGTATAGACTACATGTATGCTTCATATTTAGTATGGACTACATGTACTATATACTATACTATATACTCATATTTATGCTTCATATTTAGTATGGACTACATGTGCTTATATACATGTTATACTTGGTATAGACTACATGTACTATATACTTCATATTTAGTATAGACTACATGTGCTATACTTACTTAATAGTTAATTATGGACTATACTATACTTCATATTTAGTATAGACTACTATAGCTATGTACTATACTTCATATTTATTATGGACTACGTGTGCTATATGCTTCATAGTATATAGACTACATGTACTATACTTCATATTTAGTATAGACTACATGTATTACTTCATATATTATATAGACTACAGGTACTATATACTATACTTCATATTTAGTATAGACTACATGTACTATACTTCATATTTAGTATAGACTACATGTACTATACTTCATATTTAGTATAGACTACATGTACTATATACTATACTTCATATTTAGTATAGACTACATGTACTATATACTATACTTCATATTTAGTATAGACTACATGTACTATATACTATACTTCATATTTAGTATAGACTACATGTACTATACTTCATATTTAGTATAGACTACATGTACTATACTTCATATTTAGTATAGACTACATGTACTATACTTCATATTTAGTATAGACTACATGTACTATACTTCATATTTAGTACAGTACATACACACTTGGAGTTTAAATATACACTATCCAAAATTGATAAGCAAAACAAACACTTTTAAAATGTACCTTTTGAAAATGTATTTGTTTGACTTATTAACTGAATTTAAACCTTTTTCCTTCCTTATGTAATTCCATTATGACATTGTATCAAACTACCCTCAACTAAATCTTTTGAAGGTTACAGGATTTGTTTCTTCTTATGTCAAACTGGCATTCCTGGTTTAAATATCAACATGGTGGACTGTACTTTTACCTTCTAAAAATTTAGCTAGGTTGTGCTGTAAAAATTAATTTGAAGCAAAGAAACAGCTGGAAGCAGCAGTTTTGGATCCTAACCACTGTTGCAGGTATGACTATTATTTATATTTATTTTAGATTCAGAAAGAAGCATTGATGAGTTGTAAATAGCTTGGAGTATTAAGGATAGAAGCAAGCAAAAACAAATTAAAGGTTAAAGTTATGCTAAACCAAGAACTAAACTGGACTACAAACTGAACAGCATTGACCAATAAATATAAAGATGGAATAAATATAAAAATAGTAACTGATCTAAAATTTAATCTATGACAAAGAAAAGTAAACAAAGATGTGGGAGCATCCATGGGCTTGGCCCAGGACTGCATGGCAAAGAAAGGATATGAAAAAAACAACAAAAGAGACTGCCCAAAACATGAACTAATCCAAACACATCTTGGATTGGTCTCACTGACCTTGGGTAAAAAGGCACAACAGCATATATAACTGATTCCAATTCACAGAGATCCAAGTTGTAAACCTCTTCTTCAGAAACAGAATAGCCTCAAGTCATAAAAGCAACAGGTTGTTGTATAGTGGTGAGAATCACAACAGAAGTTATAATAATTAAGTAACACTGTGGAAATCTTGAATGACTAAATCAATAAATTCCACAAACCAAATCAACAAAATCTGAAAAAAAAATGCTATACAATAAACAACTAAGCTAATTTTTAAGTTTATCATGTTAAAAAATGAAATAAAAAACAATTAAAAACTGAACACATCTGCATGCTAGAATACTAAATTCTAAAGTAAAACTTGGGCTCTACAGTATGAAGGAAACCAGCAGCACCTGGAGGGTATATAACACTTTTACTGTTGGACAGTTCTTGCAAGTTTATTTCTATGCCATATTACAAGTGTACAATGTTTAAACATGCAGGATACGTGGGAGTATCAAGGGTATTGGTGAGAAAAAACTGTATATTGGAAGAAGCATTGAACAAGAAGAGCTATTATGTGAGAGAAATAAAGTATTGTGTGAAAAACTGAAATTAAGATATGATTTGATGTCAAGTTTATTTATAAACAACAAAAAAATATTTTAATTAAATGCTGACTGTAGCTCTTGAGAAAGAAAAAGCCTGTAGTAGAAAGCTTGAAATTTAGTCAAGTACCAGAAAAAACAAATAACAAAAATGAAATAGATCTTTTGAAGTTCAAGATTATGACAACAAACCAGATAACTATCACTAAAATATATGTATTATCTAAGTTCCTTTATTTGTGTTTAAATGTACATCGAGTGTTTCTTATTTTTTAATTCACACAACAGCGATGTAGGTAACAGATCTCTTCTACATCCATTGCCTGACTGTAATATGTGGATTAATGAGCGACAATGATGCATCTGTGGATTTCCATAATAAGATAAGGAATACAGTCTCAATTAAAGAAGTTTCTAATATAGTTAATAACTCCTGTATATGGATAAATGTGAAACTCTGAATAAGTATGATGCCAGTACTGCACTGCATCAAGAACATTCAAAGCTTAGTAATTTAAGACTGAAAAAGCAACAGAAGAAATACAGTATGATTTTGACTATTCTTAAACTACTAACACATAAAAAATAAATAATAAAAGATAAAAAATCTAAAACCAGAAAAATCACACATGAGCTCCTCACTCTGGGATGTAAAATTATATCACACATAAAAATTATTAAACAATAATTACAAGTTTAGGAATGCTGTTAAATTAAAACAAGTAAGTTTAACACTATTTATGTTATAAAGAACACATTTAAATTCTAAATATATTTGCTTGCCATTCATTGTTGTGAAAGTTTCATGTTCATTTTTTTCCAATTTGATATCCAACAAAACATCCTGTTCCTCTTCAGAAAATGGTTCAATCTTCATATTTAATACTTCACAATTATACAGAAGCTTCACTTTATATTCTCATCAAAACTTCTATCTAGACTATAGAGAAACAAATTAAGATTTAAATGTTACATCCTTTAAAAAGGTAACAAGTTTTAAATAATTTCAAATCCCTAAATTGACATTATTTTGCTCCATTTTTGCATTAAAAAAAATTTTCATCAGTTTTACATCTGTATACCAAAATGATGACATAATTTTGACATAAAAGTTTTGAAACACTAATCCTCGTAATATACCATGGCAACTAATGCTAACAGTTCCACACAGTTCAAACTAATATGTAATTACTGGAAGGCAGCTTTTGCTCTTCATACAAATTGTTATTTTATTTTATTCACAGTGTTTCATCAAGTATACCTGGCACCATCAGGTGATATTCAAAAACCAGGTAAACCAGATGAAATATTTTGAATAAAATAAACACACTTTTTACTATGTACAACCAAAGAAACTTGTGAGCATTTTAAAAACAGTTCTTTCTAATATTTAATTCAGGTTTTTATTCTACTGAGAAGATGTACTTTATATATAATACTCCACTAAGACATGGCAATACTAGAAGTACTGAAACACTTTTAAACCATTTAGGGTCATTCCATGTCAAATCATCCAGGGGGCTGCAGGTGACCCCCAGAGAATGCCTTGAAAACTGCCAAAGATTAGATCAATATCTCTAATAGTTTTTGATTTACTGCCTTGTAAAATTTAATTAATTTGTTTATTATTTTTGGAAAATTCATTTTTGGGCAAATTTGGCTGCTTAAAGCTGCAAGAGTAATGGTGGTAGAAGGCTGAAATATTCTACACTGACTGAATTAATCTCAGAATTGAAAAATGGTCTCAAACCAAGTTTATCTCTCTTAGGATTTGCATAGTGAGGCAGTAAAATCACCTGAAAACCCAACATCGTAAAAATCATTGGTTTATGTAATAAGCCATAGCTCTAAGACTTAATATGATACAAAGCTGAATTTTTTCTAATTTCCTATAACGTATCAGTTGATAAATCAGCAATTGTTGTAATTAAAAGTCTGTTAGATCTCCTGTAAAAAAAATTTAGCTGCATGCAACTGTTTATGATTTAGCTAAAAATAGTCCTACTTCAGGCCACAGTTTGACCATGTTACCAGTTATTCAGCCTTTTCAGATTTTTACCATATATTCTTACATCTCTGAATATGATCTACAAAAAAAACATTTCATTATCGCTAAGTCTTATGACAGTGCTAACTTCTAAGTTTCAGATGCTTATTACAAGGCAGTGAAAAATATCCTAATACTACAACTTGTTTCAAGTTCTTATTTCATAATTCATTATAGGCTTACTTGTTTTCTGTTAATAAGTTTAAAATATTTCGTATAAACTGTATTTTTCTCTTGATATAAGTTATCTAATAATAATAGCAATACAATCACATTTTGTTTTCCCACTGCACTACTCCTGCCAGATTTCATCCAATTATTTTTCACCATCTTGTAAATAATATACGTGCATATAATGTAAGAAAGACCATCGTTCAAATTCTATCCTTATTAGTTTTGGCAATGTCATTTGAGAACAAGCATTGGAGAGGGAAAATTTACAGATATATTTCTGTACAACTTTTATCATATGCTAATTGTGTGACACGTTCGCCCACAACGTTTATGATACTGTTATACTGAAATTGCAAATAAATTCAATGAAATTACTTTACTTACGTTCCTCGTTTTTGATATAATTAACTTGATACGAATATAGTACCATTATTGATGTTTTATTCATGTTAAAGGTGACAATTCTCTTTTTCGCATTGCATCTATAATTTAATAATTCGGTGTTTTCTCTATAGCAGTTACTTTATTTTGTGTTGTTTTCTACCATATGTTAAATTATTTTAATTTTAATGTCCTTCACATAGAGTAGTTATTTTCTTGTCTGATTTTCCTACGCAGAAACTTTTGCAGTCTTAAATATTGTATTTATATTTACAGTACCATTACCATGCTTTTCATTATTATATAACTTTTAGTAGAAAATTTTAAATGTTATAATGTTAGTTGGCCCGGCATTGCCTGGTGGTTATGTAATCTGAGGGTCGTAGGTTTTAATTTGTTTCAGAAAACATGCTCGCCCTTTCAGCCGTGGGGGCGTTATAATGTATCGATCATTCCCACTATTCGTTGGTAAAAGAGTAGCCCAAGAGTTAGTGGTGGGTGGTAATGACTAGCTGCCTTCCCTCTAGTCTTACACTGCTAAATTAGGGATAGCTAGCGCAGATAGCCCTCGTATAGCTTTGCGCGAAATTCAAAACCAAACAGGTTTACTTTTACTTTTAATTTATGGTTTACTTATATTGAACCATAAATAGTTGTTTTCAACATGTAATTTACGAGTGTTTCTTAAAATATAGATTTTGAGGTAAAGTTTTCGAAACATTTATGAAATATCAAATTTATTACTTAATTAAAATACAGGAGGGAGTGCCCAACAGCCGCGGCAGTTGAAATTCCTTTAGATTGAATCAGTGTAAATTAATCTATAAGACTTACCCCCTTTATATTAGCTACATTTTTGTGCGCCAGCAGTATCAAGCTTAAAGCGTTCCTTTACCCGATTGAATTTTATTACTCATCAGGATCTTTACCAGCATAACTGAAATTCTTTCAAGCAAAATCAAAATAAATGAACATAAAGAACTTGGGCGAGGTAAAAAAATGAAAGGGTTTGACCTATAGAGTCTAAAACTTTAATTATATCTCCAATTTGTCAGGAAATGATGGAGCCATGAGCTAAATCTTATTTTTGAAAAAAGAACAAGAAATACAAACAAACTCAATACTATTCTATGAGCCGCTGATTGTGTGAACTTTGAAGAAAAAAGGACAATTATTGAAAGTTCTGGTACAAGTGTAATAACCAATGTTGTTATGAAGTTTTGTGCATACGTTTCACTTGGCTTGAATGTTAGTTAGTTGGTTATCACCATTAGATTCCATCAAGGAACATTGGGCCGCAATCGCTTGCGGATTCTTCAACAGGTATTTAAATGAGTAGGTTGTTTGGCTTGAATGTATTATATCGAAAATATCAAATATTCGTTTATTGTTGAAGTTTATCGCCAATTAGTCATATACATAATATAAAGGATATGACCTTATAAAAACCTGACAATTAGGTATGATAAATGTGGAAAACATTTCTATGTAGATAATTTATTGTAATTCCATATGTGTGTGTGTGTGTGCTTGTGTGTTGTTTATACCAAACACGTCAAAAAAGGAATTGGCGACATTAATGTGATTTATACATAAAACTGTATAAAATGTATCTGAACTGGCATGACTAGGTGGTAAGGGCGCTCGACTCGTAGTCCGAGGACGGCGAGTTCCAATCCCTGTAACATCAAATATGCTCGCCATTTCATCCCTGAATACGCAGAGAATTCTTGAAAGTGATAAACAACAATATCTGTTCACGAAAACACACCAGATCATAATTGAAAATTCTTGAAACTCGCGTGACTGGTATATGAAATTCGACTCGTAGGGAGACAAATACTTGAAAATATTATTGGACAGCTACCGTCAATACATTTCGCCTCAGCAAGCTATAATCGTAATTAACGCCTATGCATCGGAAAAGTGAAGAAGTTGGCCAGGAACATGTTTATAGATTTCGAGCATTACAAACCCTTCACCGTCAGTAAATTACTTCGGACGTTAGAATTTCTACGAATAAATTAAATATCTTCATCGATAAGAAGTGTACTTGTAAGTAATGTGAAGCCAATCAAGAAAAGACGGCTGGCCCGCAAAGCGAGGTTGATAATATCAGCTCATAATTAATTTGTTCGTCGTAGACCATTTGTTTTGTTTTTGTTTTTTAATTTCGCGCAAAGATACACGAGGGCTATCTGCGCTAGCCCTCCCTAATTTCGCAGTGTAAGACTAGAGGGAAAGCAGCTCGTCATCACCATCCACCGCCAACTCTCGGGCAATTCTTTCATCAACGAATAGTGGGATTGTCCGTTACATAATAGCGCCCCAATACTGAAAGGGCAAGTATGTTTGGTGTAAGGGAGATTTGATCCCATGACCCTCGGATTACGAGTAGAATGCCTTAACCACCTGGCAATCGTCGTTGACTAGGATTAACGATAAACTTTTTAGTTCTAGACCAGAAAGTTTCAGTATAATTCGTAAAACTTGTATACAAACCATCGTTTTCAATAACTATTAGTAATAACCGTTATTAATTAATCTTAATATAAATATTGCAGAATCGTTCGAAATTAATTATAATGTGTAACACATTGCGCGAAAATTCGAAATAAAACTACGCTATAATACTAGTCTCGTTCAGATTATGGATTTAACTACAAATTAATATAGAATGTGTCATAATTTTTTACACTTGTTGTTAAATAACACATATGTAGTATAATTAATAAATCATGCTGGTGTTTAATTCAAGTATTCGAAGTATTTCATCAGTAGAAGTATTATGTATAATCGTAGCTTTCTACGAAACATATATGAATCTTCATTGGTGATGCTGATTTAATAATAATATCTGTGGTATACCCAAGTTATGTGATTAGCCAAATAGAATATATCACCCTAAAAGGCACGTTACCAAAAGTTATAATATCTAAAATTATCACAAAACGTTTATTCGTTTAAGAACTACAAAATAACGCTGTAGTAAATATCTGGTGATACTAGTATTTTGGTTTACGTGATGACGAGAAATCCACTTGAAATAAAAATATATCTCAAGACGGCTGGTATGGATATTAATTTTAAAAAAAGATGACCTAAGAAGGTCGAAACATTGTTCTCTACTTTCTTTTAATAACAGTTTTAGCACCTATATCACCCGTTTTGAGATATAGTATTTTGGTTTGTTTTGAATAAAGCGCAAAGCTACACCAAGGCTATCTGTCTCTAACTGAGTAGTGAAAGAGTGAGCAGAAGGCAGTTAATCAATATCACCAACTATTAGGATGTACTTTTACTTACAAGGAGTGAAATCAATTTTTATATGATAATGTTTCCAAGCTGAAAATGTCAACCATATTTAAAAGTATGGGTATTAGAACCCGCATATTTCGAATCTAGTACTCTAACCACCTGGACTTTAAATTCATATACTAAATCTTTTAAACCTCTCCAGAAAACTTTCCTATTGCTTAAATCTAGCTGCATAAAAGGCTTTGATATTAAATTCAAAATAGTAGATAGTTCAACTATTTGTTTACAAATCAGAAATTGATATAATTTTACATTTTCAAAATTATTATTCTTTCACTTAATATGTTGTACTATACATTATGTTTTACTCTTCCTTGCCAAAATCATGAAGCCACTTGTGTGTGTGTGTGTGTTTTCTTATAGTAAGGCTACATCGGGCTATCTGCTGAGCCCACCGAAGGGAATCGAATTCCTGATTTTAACGTTGTAATTCCGTAAACATACAGCTGTACTAGCAGAGGGCGAAGCCACTTGTTTGCTTAATTATGACATGAAAAATATTTTCCTTACGATCGCTTATTGACTTCAAAATTTTAGTTACAGCTCTGTGATATCCACTTTTCAAACACGGACCGACAACCAATATCCAACCAAATAAAGTGCTACTTTTTCTTCAACAGGGCAATATTTTCTATTAGATGGTCTATTTGCTCACGATGGGCTATTTGTGCTCTGTCCATCACAGATATCGAAATCCTATTTATAGCGTTGTACGTCCGCAAACATTCCACTGTGTTACGAGAGGGCTAGATGAATTGAATAGTATAATTTGTATTCCATTGTAATAGCAATATAAATTATCCACGTTCTATGTGTTTTAGCAAAAGAAAAAGTAAACATGCGTTCAAGTTGCCACTTTGTTCACTAATGCAATGATACTGATTTGTAATTAAGTTCGTATTTTTATGACCAACAGGTTGTATACTTTCAAGAAGTAGCACAGGATTGAATAAAACTTTTGTTTGCAAAAATTGTTTTGACCATTATACTTTAATCATATGGCTATCAATCATCATAATTTGGTAAACAACCTGTTGTATTACCACTTGCAATTTGAACATAATGAAAACAAAAACTAATACACTTCAGATTCACCTGAGATATAACAACACATAGTATAGAAAAAAAGTGTGACATACATTAATAGACGTTAGAAATATTCAATTCAATAATGATAACGTTTTCGATATGGTGCAATACTGTTTAATTATGTTTTATAAAAAAATGATAATTTAAAGTAGCTTTGATGTCGATCGAAAATGTAAAGTAGAGTAGAGTAAAGGTTAATATAATTAGGCTTTTTTTACAATACAAATATAACAAAAAATATATATTTAAAACGGCTGGTATAGTGTGAGAAAATTTTTATGTAGAGGAGCGAACAACGTTTCGACCTTCTTCGGTCACCGTCAGGTTCACAAAGAAAGAAAGAGGCAACTGATCGATAGCTGACCACATGTTTGAAGGGGGCTGTGTAATTGAGTGTAGGAATGTAGAGAGCGTGCTTAGATGTTTAATTATATTTATTAATATAGATATAAAGGTGTTCCTTTGTATTGGTTTATTTTGGGCTTGAGTTGTTGTATAAGTTTGGCTTCTTTAATTTTACACAACCCTATTCAAACATGTGATCAGCTATCGGTCAGTTACCTCTTTCTTTTTTATGAGCCTGACGATGACCGAAGAAGATCGAAATGTTGTTCGCTCCTCCACATAAAAAGTTTCTAAACTCATACCAGCCGTTTTTAAATATATATTTTTTCTCTACAAGTGGGTTTCCTCGTCATCACGGATAACAAAAGAATGATCCATCATTAATATTTTGATATTCAGTACATTAAAATCTTAGCTTAATAAAAATGGTTTGGTGTTTCATGGCGCAAAACAACTAGGCTATCTGCCAATACAAATGACCGATCAGGGAAAAACATGGCTTATCTGTCAGTAGTTGAATGAAAATTGTTATAATTTAAAAATATCCAAATCTGTTAGAAGAAATATGAGATAGAACTGAAGAGTACATAGATCGTATATTACCGTCCCTTGGGAATCATAACTGGGTAATTTGTTCTAGTAAAACGTTAAATTTTAATAAATACTGTATCAGACAAAAATAAAATTATTTAAATAACATTATAGGAGTAAATTTCTAAAAACGGTAACACCTACTCTGGTAAAAATATGCAGTGAAATTCCTCCTACTAGTACTAGTTTTGTTTCACATTTCATAATAATTTAATACACTTTTTCTTCATTTCTATACATCATTTATGAAAAAGTTTTTACATTACACGTTGAGATACTAAGTTACAAGCTGTCACATTTTGAGGTTGCAATCGGCAATTGCGAGTTAAAGGTATGAACTATACTTCTTTATGTATACTGTGTTATTTGGTTTAGGATCCTTCTACAGTGGCTGCCTGTGAGTTGTTGATGTTAAATTAAAGAATAATAGAACAGCGTGCATTTCTCTTGTTTACAAAATAATATGTACTTTGGAGACTAGTTTAAGGTGTATACAGGCCCAGCATGGCCAAGCGTGCGACTAGTAATCTGAGGGTCGCGGGTTCGCATCCCCGTCGCGCCAAACATGCTCGTCCTTTCAGCCATGGGGGCGTTATATAGTGACGATCAATCCCACTATTCGTTGGTAAAAGAGTAGCCCAAGAGTTGGCGGTGGGTGGTGATGACTAGCTGCCTTTCCTCTAGTCTTATACTGCTAAATTAGGGGCGGCTAGCACAGACAGCCCTTGAGTAGCTTTGTGCGAAATTCAAAAAACAAACAAACGTGTATACAAGTTCTTTATACTGATTACAGGAATATCATAAACTATGGTTCCTGTCTTCTTGTCAAAAATTAATTTTGAGTTTTCATTTTCAATTCACAAGCCGAACTACTTTTCTCGATTTTTCTGCATATAAATCACTTGCAGTAATCGCACGACTCACTCCACATGTGTACTACTCTTCCAGTGGTCGTTTGGTCTTACTTTTACAAAATATCCTCTGGTTCTTTTTTGTCAAATTACATGCAGGCTTATTCAACTACTTGAGAGCCACGATTAGATGGAATAAATTCTTTTTATTCCCTTTTCAACTCTTTTAAGATATTATACGTTAGGCCTATCATATCTACCGAAGTTAACTACACGCCGAACTTTTCTTTGGCTGTTACTTCGCTCTCCTGTTCTCGCCTGTGTCTGTCATTACCCTCTCATACTATTATGTTTATTACTAAAGTGTCAACTCGCTATGTTCTCTAAATGAAATAGTTACAAACGCAACTTTCAACAGTCGTCTCCTTTTAACACTATTATAATAAAACTTAAACTAATATTCTTCATAAAACAAACTAGATAGTAATATCTACATTAAATAATAATTTATACATAAAAATAATCACGTTTTTTTTTTTCAGAATGCCACCACTTGAAATTTTGATTCCTACTTTTCTAGAGTAACAGTTTAAATGACTGACTGCTTGATCCAAGTAAAGAATGTCCTTACAACAATTAGCTGTGGAAAATATGCCTTCACAAAAATATAAGTCAGTCAGTAATTTTATAAATATTTTTCCCTATTTATGAAATTTACATATAAATATATGAATGTATCTTATAAATTTCAGACATTAAAAGCAATTAGTACAAAGGTTTGTTATTTATGCTTATTATACAGCTAACAAATTTATGGGTGAAATAATATGAATAACCATCAAGAACAAATTGATTATTGTGAAAAGAATGTCAGCAGTATTAACATTAACTGAAGAACACAAATGGTGAGTGATGGTTAACACTGTTCATCTTTCATTGTTGAGTAGTTCATGCATTATAGATAAATTCACACATACCTTCTATATATGTGGACTTCCTAAACATTTGTGGAACTTACAGAGAACCATGAAGTTTGTTAGTGGTATCTGTGTTTTTGTCAGAGCTGTGACCTTGACACTCTGTGTTAGGCACTATTTACATGATACTGAGGTTACACCAGCTGTGCACATACTGCAAGATTCTGCTACACACAGAATTGTTGCTACAAAGTTTAATGTGGCTCCCAGTGTAGTGGCAAGATTTTTTAGACATTAGCAATAAACTTAACCATACACTATAAGACCAGACTAGGCACGACTGCTACTTGGTGAACTAAGCACTACAGAATTTTGAGAGTACTGCTTGAAGCATACAAATTGACCTTCACTGAGCAACCTGCACCCACGTATCTAACTCAACAGTTCATGACAGATCTCATAAATATTGATTAAGAGCTAGAAGATGCACAAATGGCCCAGTTTTTACCACACAGCATTGTGCTGCAAGTGCACATTTATCACACAAGATCTGCACTTTTTACAAGCAAAATTTGGTTTCATCTTTTCAGTTGTGACTGACATGTCTGTGTATCACAATGCCAGGATTAATGCTAGGCATGCTTGTACACTGTGGAAATTAATCATTAAAGTGATTTTGTTATATTCTGAATGGAGATTTGCTTGAAAGATGTAATGACCTAATTTTTGAAGTTCCTCAATTGAAACCTGTACTGATATGACACTCTACACCTTGTTGTAGGATTTTTTGTAGGTATCATAGGATACAATTTCACATTGGTACAGGATAATTCCAGACCTCACACTGTCAGGTTATCCAACAATTACTTGGAGCAGCACAACACAGGATAGAAGTGATGGAGCAACCATCACAATTATCATTGTGATAATTAGACTTCAAACACAAATGAGCCAAACAGTATGCAAACTGAATGTCATGTAACTTCCCTTCCATGGTTGGAAATCTACAGCAAACCTTAACAGATAAATGGAATACTGTGTCTGAAGGCTACAAGAAATACATTGTCAGAAGTATGCCAACACACTGTCAAGAATGTATACAAGCCAAAGGAAGTCATACCTCTTTATGCAGGGTAATTATTAGTTTTTGTGTTCCTCATATTTTTATGTTATATTCTGTACCTATGAATAAAACTGTTATGGAGTTGTGCATGTATTTTATCTAGGCTATGCTCCAATCTGTGAGAAATAAATTGAGTTTGCCATGTAATTGTTCTGTCTGGGCAAATTACGTGGACTGGGAGAACCAAATATATAGTTTGGATTGTTCTCATAGACATATATACTCTTCAAAAAAAGAAACGCAAAAGGGATATTTTTTTTATTTTAAAGAGAAATATATGTAATAACGTTACAAGCTCAGAGTATGTGATGTTACACGTGTTAAGGCACTGATTGTCAGACCAAAATTACAATAAAAGTTGTGCACTTTGAAAACGAAGGAAAACATTGGATTTTTCGCCAAAACGCATTTGTGTCCAATAAATTTCTTTGAGAGATCTGAATGTTCTGCAAGTGCAACATGTGCAAAATCCCTATAAAAGTGACGGGTTCTCGGTTTCCATAGCTCAGTGTTAAGCCACCGACACGCATACAGTTACGACAAGACTGATTGAAGCACAATGCAACAACACCATTGGTCGTTTGGAAGCAGGCAAATCTTGATCAGATGTTGCCAGAGCTGTGAATGTCCACCCAAGCACCATCACAAGGCTATGGAATCGTCACCAACAACATGGATCAACTCGTGACCGTCCACGATCTGGCAGACCTCGTGTGACCACGCCCGCACAAGATCGCTACATCCGGTTACGTCACCTTTGGGATAGGACTACCACTGAGACGTCTACTGCCTCAACCATAACAGGGCTGCATAGGATTTCCGATCAGACCGTACGCAACCGTCAACGAGATTCTTAGGCCCATGTGCAACCCATCATTGTGAACGTCAACGTTTTTCAACATGACAATGCCCGTCCTCACACAGTCCGACTCACCACTGTCTTCTTGAGACACCACAACATCAATGTTCTTCCCTGGCCCTCCTCATCACCAGATTTAAACCCTGTCGAACATCTTTGGGACAAGTTGGACTGACGTCTGCGACAGCGACAACCTCAGCCGCAGACTCTACCTCAGCTTTAAGCAGCTTTGCAGGCTGAGTGGACAGCCATTCCACAGGATGTGATTCGTCATCTCATCGTTTCCATGGGCAGGAGATGCCAAGCAGTTATTGATGCTCACGGGGGGCATACTCGTTATTGACGTTGAGTGACGTTAAACTTCAACTAGTGAGCGTGGACTTCGCCTTTGCAGACTTTGGATGTTCAGCAGTGAATGTGCAAAGTTTCACACATCATACAGAACTATCTGGAATAAACTTAACAATTTGTCTCAAATTTTGCCTTTTGCATTTCTTTTTTTGAAGAGTATACAATGCTACTAATGTAAATGCAGGATTAGGCCTACCATGGTTACAGTCTGCTCACATCAAGTCTGAGACTTAACCATAGTGTATGAATTTCTGTTTATATAAGAATGCTAATGCAATAATGAAAAAGCATGTGTTCACTGATAAGTTCCTGTAGAACTGTTGACACAGCCACTGGTTGGTCCACCACAGCACGTAAGAAACCAATTGCAAGGTGTGCACAAAGACATTTCAATAAACATAGTAAAATAAACATCACGATCATTTACTCACATAGTGAAGGTGGAAAATAAAAATCTAATTTACATACTTTCCAATATATGCATACAAATGTAATTACAAATTTCATGCCAAATAGTAAAGTCAGATGTAGGCCTACAGAAACAAGTACTGGGGCCAGTACAGAAATATTTGTGCCTAGAGATATGTAGACTACATCTAGGCCTACATATCCAGGGGCAGCCAAGCTATGCAAGGCATTTAGATCTACAATGATACATAAAACAGAAATTTCTTGGAATATGGAAAATGTTACTCAGCATAACTCACGTAAGTCCAATCAAATGTGGAAGAGTCAGAAAAGGGTATCTGACAAGGTTTAAACTGGCACAATACACACAGGATAAGTTGATTCTGTAGGAACAAGCTAGTAATTTGGCATTAATGTTTAATAAAATTCCAGAAAAAACTATAAAATCCAAATAATTTGACATGTAAATTTGTTACAGATAATAAGTAGAATATGTACAATCCAAATAAAGAGAAAAAACACTTTTATGAAATAAAAAATAACTTCAAATGGATAGATAAAAATTTACTGAAAAAGCTGACAAAGGCACAGGAAGCAAAATAGCTCAAATCACCTCTAAATATAATGTAATAAGGATACAAATGAACAAAAAACTTACTGAAATAAAAGAGCTGATGACTGATATTGACAAAAACGTTCAGAACCTACTGAAATTGTGAAACATTTGAGTGACAATTTTGAAACAATAAATTTGTTCAGTGAAGTAGATGATGAAGGTACAATCTTTTAACAATTAACAGTTTCTGCAGGTATCTGTGTACCACAATTAAAACCTTTTAGTTCCTGATAAGGATATATCTAAAGTAGATGAGGAAGGTACAGTCTATTAATAATTCAGATTTTCTGCATGGTTGTATCTACTATAATTAAAATCTTAACTTTAGTTCTTGATAAGGACATACTTGAGTAGGTTATGAAAGGAAAAGAACTTCTTTAGGGTTTTTACCTACCATATTTAGTATCTTGGTTTTAGTTTCTCATAAGTAAGTATGCAAAATAGAGATAACAATGATACTTTCAGAGTATCAATGCTGGATTGCAGGGTTCAAGTCCCTGTAGTGGACATTTTAGATGGATTAAAGGATACATTTTTGTCTTTTGATGGTATCTTTAATAACATATTAAAAAGTTTCACAATAGATTATTAGTTATGTGTCAACTAAAAATGTCAAAACATAATTCATAATATCATAAGTTTTCATAATTAACTGCTGAGGTATGGAAGCTACAGAAATGTAACATTAACTCCCAGTGTTTATTCTGTTTATATTCTTTTAATTTATTGTTTATTCTAAAGTTTTTCGACAAAACTGAACAACTTTATCGTTTTCAAAGATGTTTCTTTTAATTATTTCTCAATACAAAATCATTTCCATATGCATTTTTTGATGTGATTTTAAATAAATATTTTTTGTAAAGAATTTTCCACACACTGCACAACTGTAAGGTTTCTCCCCAGTGTGTGTTCTTTGATGTTTTTTCAAGTTTGAATTTCTTCCAAACTGTTTTTCACAAACTGTACAACTGTAAGGTTTCTCCCCAGTATGTATTCTTTGATGATATTTTAAGGTACTGTTTGTAACAAAGTGTTTCCCACACACTGTACAATTGTAAGATTTCTCCCCAGTGTGAGTTCTTAAATGACGTTTTACATCACTCTTTGATACAAATTGTTTTCCACAAATTTCACAACTGAATGGTTTCTCCCCAGTGTGTGTTCTATGATGGCTTTTTAATCCTGAGGTTCTAGCAAACTGTTTTTCACAAATTCCACAACTGTAAGGTTTTTCTCCAGTGTGGATTCTTTGATGTATTTTTAAATCTGAATTTCTTACAAAATGTTTTTCACAAACTGCACAACCGTATGGTTTCTCTCCAGTGTGTTTTTTTTCATGTTTTTTCAAAGCAGAGTTTGATCCATATTGTTTGTTACAAATTGTACAACTGTAAGGTTTCTCTCCAATGTGTGTTCTTAGATGACTTCTTAATGAATCCTTTAATATAAAATGTTTACCACAGACTGCACAACTATAAGGTTTCTCCCCAGTGTGTATTCTTTGATGATTTTTAAAGACAGTACTTCCTGCAAAATGTTTACCACACACTGTACAACAGTAACGTTTTTCCCCAGTATGGGTTCTTTGATGTATTTTTAAATCCGAGTTTTTTATAAAATGTTTTTCACAAATTTCACAATTGTAAGGTTTCTCACCAGTGTGTTTTTTTTATGGTTTTTCAAAGCAGAGTTTGATCCATATTGTTCTTTACAAATTGCACAACTGTAAGGTTTCTCTCCAGTGTGGGTTCTTTGATGTATTTTGAAATCTGAGTTTCTTGCAAATTGTTTTTCACACACTAAACAACTATATGGTTTCTCCCCTGTGTGCATCGTTTGATGTATTTTTAAATAACTCATTGTTACAAACTGTTTATTGCAAACTGTACAACTGTATGGTTTCTTACCAGTATGTGATCTTTGATGCAGTCTTAATTCACTATTTGTTCTAAATTGTTTTCCACATACTGTACAACTGTAAGGTTTCTCCCCAGTATGTATTCTTTGATGTTCTTTTAAATCACCATTTCTTCTGAATTGTTTTCCACAAACTGTACAACTGTATGGTTTTTCTCCTGTATGTATAGCTTGATGTTGTTTTAATTCACCCTTTGTTCCAAACTGTTTTCCACAAATTATACAAGTGTATGGTTTCTCCCCAGTGTGTCTTCTTTGATGTGATTTTAAGGTGTATCTTGATACAAAATGTTTTCTACAAATTCCACAACTGTAAAGTTTCTTCCCATTTTGATTTTTTTCGTGTTGTTCTAAGTAACTATTCCTCTCAAAATGTTTTCCAAAATCTGCACAATGATATGGCTTCTCTCCATATTCTATCCTCTCTTTTTGTGTCAGGTTATCCAATGTTCCAAATTCTTTTTCACTGGTTACACAACTGTATGTTTTACCATTAAACTGAGGTATATTACATTTGTTTATGTTATTTCCATTTAAAGTTGTTTCTCCACATACATCAATGTTTGGTTTTGGGGAATTTATAACTTCTGTAAAATAATCTTCTTGTTTTATTCCATGATAACCAGGACATAGACTTTCACAGCAGTTCTTCATATCTGAAATAGATATAAAAAATGTCTCGTCATAGTTCACATCTTTGACAAACTTCTATATATATTTAATGTTCTCATATGACTGATATCAATATGAAAATTTTAAAGCTAAAAACTAATTATGATGCAGTTTTCATAGATTCTCACTTTATAGAAACCTTTACCCCTGAATCAGAATAGATTATAAACTGTAAAGAGATTTTTTTGTTGATAAAAAGATGACAAAACAGGGTCACAATGATCAATTAATTTTTAAATGGTATCTTTATAGATTAACTTTCAAAAATATTTTCTAACTTGAAGTGGTTAATTATAATCAAATCTTCCAATATAATATGTACTTTAACATGTTGATTTATATTAATATTTTATACATTTTGTTCAAAAGTTCTATATGCAAGTCATAAAGTAATAGTTATAAATGCCCAGGTGTAGACAATACCAATGATATTTATCGACTTTTTCAACTTTTTCATCATTCAACTCCAAGATTCAACAAAGATAGCAGTAATCAGCAAGTTGCAATTATGGAAATAAATGACAGAAATATACTCTCCATTTATGTCAAAACAATCTACAAAAACAGGTTCTAGCCTTCAGTCAGGAAACTTATAGATGAAGAATCATGAGGATAAAGTCTGGTTAGTTATAGTTTCTTTCTCTTTCATTTTACAGAAACAAGTACTGGTTTTTTTATTCACATTAAATCTTTTTTGCAATTTTATCACTTCAAAACCTGTCATGCAAAAAAATTGCCAATTAGAATTAGAAAAAACAAAAAATCTTAAACCAGTGTCAATGCACTTAGATATTTAGGTGTTTGTACTTACCAGACGTAGTTTCTAACACAGATTTTTCTTGAAATTCAGTTTCAGTTTTCACATTCACATCATAATAATTTGAACTGTCCAGATCATCATCATTACTGTCACTGAACTTTGAAATAATATCATCTTCTAACAGATGAATAGCCTGCTCTGTTTTCTCTTGGACAAATATGTTCTACAATCAAACAACATATTTAAAAGGTCAATAACAATAACACACAATGTTATAATTACACATAGTCTGCATAGTAAATCAGTTTAAAATATTACAATATAATTAATAAACCTAATACTTTAAACCAAATACAGAGAGAACTGGTATGTCAAAACAACCTGCAGAAAACACTGTAATTAACAGGAATGACACTTTAGCTATTTTTAACCTTCTGCTGTTGGGATTATAGTAATCCAAATTATTACATATTTACAGTGTATGTGCTTTACTTACCCTAAATTCACATATCTACTTTCAAGATAATCCATTAAAGAATACAAGTGATATAAAACTTCCAATTTTTATTCAATTTCTTTCATTTTATTTTCTTCTTAAAAGAAAATATGAAAATTATTTGATAAAAAACATACTTAACTTGCATGGATGTTTTTTGGAAATTTATTTACTGAAGTATTTAAAATCTGCAATTACATGTCAAACTTGGCACACATATATACTGTTATATATAGCTCCATATTTTGGATTAACATACAACAAAATATTATTTAAAAAGAAACAATAACTACATTCTTGTTTCAACAAACTGAAAGTAACAAACCACATAAAGATATACTGAAATGAAGTTTATTTGTTGGTCATTTGGAGATTTATGGAGCAAATCAATAGGGATTCCTACAGAAAACATTGGATATTGAAAAGTGATAAAAACAAAATAATGTAATACTCAGAAAACAAAATACACATAAAAATAAAATACAACTAAACAAAGTGTAACCTATACATATCCCAAAAATACAATCAATAAATCTACACAACTTCACTATCTCCAATGTCACTGTCCAAGATGCTGTGGTAAGGACAAGAACATAGCACCATACTGCAGAGAAAGATTTAAATGTCTGAAATGAAGTGAAACTTAACAATACTCTATTTCTGCATACACATTCTGGACTACAGAAGTAAAAAAACCTCAAAGCAATAATCAAGACACAGATTATGAACAGGGTCCAAAATTTTGAAGATAGAATGTTTAACTGAACTATACAACAGCTTTGACTGGATGAGACCTACAGCATCAAAAACCTATATGGTTAGGAAGAACTGAAACAGAAGAAACCAAGGATATATGTGGCCCTTGTGCACTTGCAACTAAGCTCCTTAATGTGTGAAATAAAAACAGATTACTGATAAAGAGAATTCCTAAGAATTTTATCATGGCCAATATATGAATAATAGTATCTTCCATGCAGAACTCTGGATCAGAGTGTAATTCTTGCTTGAAGTTTGAACAGTTTGAAGTTACACCTTGTGGACTCCAAGTTCCTGAGAATGACCTGACAGCTAAAAATCAATACAAATGGGTCAGTAGTCATACTATCCATAGTAATGTTTTCTTTAAGATATCAGTCCTCCATATAATATCATAAACATTCTAAAGAACAAAAAATCAAACTAAGATGCTTCTACTCATGTTTAAGAGCCAAATCATATGATTTATAATGAAATGTTATCTGCAGTGGAAACAGAACATTTGATTCAAGGAAACCATATAAGATGAGCATTAACCACACAAGCATGGATGAGGATACTATGATAAACATATCAAAATTTAATGAATCAAATGAAGAGACAAAAGGTTAACAACAGATGACTGAATCTCTAAAAGAAGAAAAACTGTCAACATGTTCCAGTGCTATAATTAGGGATAGAAATGGAGCAAATGAAGGAAGTAATCACAGTAAAAGAAAGATATAAGATATTATGGTATGTACACAAGCAATAACGAAGAAAGGGAGGCTATCATCTAAGAGTCTACTTTCTAGTGTTTGATTCTTTCATCAAAACTTGCATCACTTCAGTTGGGATTGTGTTTGTTAACATTTCACAAAATTAAGATAGAAGATGGCAAGGTCCATCTAACTAAAATTTTACCTGATGATATGTAAGGAAAACAAAGTGAAATGGTATGACCAATTGAAACACAAATAACAACAGGTTTCACAGGTGCACTGAGTGTCAAAGTCATGGTGGATGCGCACAGGGTAAACTATAAAGCATGGCCTGATTACCCCATCCATAACACAACTTGTTTCTTCTGTACAAGGAAATATGTCAAATGGTGACAGCATTAGAAGGCCTCAAAAATGACTCCAGTTAGCAGGAGAAAGATCAAGTGAGAAAACAACAGATATCACATATTGTCCCTCAAATAACAATTAATAATAAAGTATGATTGTAACATGTTATTCAAATAATGAAAGTAATTTAGTTTATTAGTGAAGAAAAAGAAAACATAAAATCTATGAAATAATACACCCTATTACACTTTGATACAAAATAGTAAAATATAGGGTTACATTATTGTATTCACAACCTAAATAAAACTAAAATTTCATGTAAAACCACAAAAAAATTGTTTTACATGTGTCTATTACTGACAATATCACTGTTACAAAAAGAATTGTAAAGAGTTTATTAGTAGTATTGCATCAAACCAGTAGTGAAGTTCCTAAACTTGTAACTACAATCATGTAATAACCAATTAGTCTCAAGTACATATCCACAAAGACACAGTTACAACTATATATTATCTTCAAGAACACAACTGTTGAAGTTCTAACCTACGAATTACCTTGATTGTCTCTACATCTCCACCACACATATCTTCTTTCTCCTCTTTTATCATACCAAACTTCAAACTTGTATGTAATGATCTTTCTTCTAAGTAATTCATTTTTTCTGTAGCTAGAAATACAAACAATACAATGTAACACAAGTTTTGATCCTGGATAGTAAGAGTTATTTCTTAATTGCTTATGTAGTAAAAGAACAGAAAATGGCCATTATTCCCTTCAAACTTTGCTTTTGTTACTTGGATAATGAAATTAAGAAATTAACCTATTTTCTATGTAAAAATGGGTAAATTTGCACATTTTCATTTACATGAGGTCTGAATAAAACAACATATGAATCACAATTTACATGTATTTATACTAAGTCACACAAAAATGTTTAGAAGTGAGTAGTTTTGTGAGATTTGCAACTGTAATGTAAATCACTTTCACATATCAGCCCCCAAATATAGTCTCCCATCATGTTTTCATTATACACTCCTAGGTAGCAGCGTTCAAAGTCCACTATATCTTGGTGGAAGCACTCACCTTGCTCTTCTGAATATGCTCCCATGTTCTCCTTGAATTTATCAAGATGAGGATCGAGGATATGGACTTTCAGTGGCATCCTGCAACCAATTTTCCTGTAGTTCTTCACCAGAGCCTCAACCAGTTCCATATAATTTTTGGCCTTGTGATTGCCCAAGAAGCCCCGAACCACTGCAACAAAGCTTCCCCAAGCTATTTTTTCCTTCCTACTGAGCTTCTTGAGGAATTATGTGCACTCCAGAAGCTTCTTTATTTGTGGTCCATTGAAGACACCAGCTTTGGGATTTGCCTCAGAGAGCTCAGGGAAGATATCTCGAAGGCTGCAGACTCCTTATCAAGAGCAGTGACAAATTGTTTCATAAGACCCAATTTTATGTGAAATGGTGGGAACACCTTCTGGAGATCCACTAATGGCTCACACTTGACATTGTGCCTCTCCACAAATAACCCAGTCCATTGTGGCCAGTGATTCCTGTTGTAGTGTGCTGCAGTTTTCCTGCTGTCCCAAAGGCAAAAATAACAGGGAAACTTGGTAAAGCCTCCTTGGAGACCCATTAGGAATGCCACCATTTTGAAGTCTCCGATAACCTCCTAGCCATACTTATCATACTTCAAGGTTTCTAGCAAGATCTTGATGCTGTTGTATTCCTCTTTGAGGTGCACCAAATTTTAAAAGGTCTAAAATTTGTATAATATAAAATCTTACTATTCAAGCAAGCAAAAACTGCCCATCTTCTAGAGTTTTTTGCAGTGCTCGCAGGTAAAATGAGGTGCCCAGGTTTTGTCTTGATCCCCGACAGGCATGCTGAAATATGCC
Organism: Tachypleus tridentatus; assembly: GCF_004210375.1. Classification (NCBI taxonomy): domain Eukaryota; kingdom Metazoa; phylum Arthropoda; class Merostomata; order Xiphosura; family Limulidae; genus Tachypleus; species Tachypleus tridentatus. The sequence continues at coordinate 110,187,643 of NC_134836.1, read as the reverse complement.
TTGTAGGCTTCACACATTTCAGCAGATGCTGTCACAGAATGCTTTTTCGCTCTAGTCTTGATAAATTGGCCACGTGCATAGAAGAATGCTTCTGGAGAATGCTTGCAGCTTCTTGATGCCATCTCTGATAAAATCAGATAAGTCTCTGTGCTCACTTAGGCAGCTAAACTGAAGTGGTGATCCATATATACATATATTACTATGGAAAGTTCTAGAATATTCTCACAAGTTCTACAACATTCAAGAAAATTCTTGTAAATTTGAAAAAATTCTCTATCAGCTACTCAACACTGAAAAAATGGGTATATTTGAAAATTTCATTACACAGGTCACAAAAGCAAAGTTTGAAGAGAAAAATAGGTCTTTTCCAATTACTTTAGGCATAAGCAGATGGAAAATAACACTTTCTGCCCAGGAACAAGAAAAAGTAAAAATTCTGTTATGTGGTGCAATACAGAGATCTATTTTGAAATATAATATAACTTATACATCAATAAATCACACCATAAATCTATACAGTGTAGTTAACTGTTCTGATCTCTTAAATAATTTCTTACATAATACATTGGTCCATGAAAAAAGATCAAAATTCAGTAGAGAGCAGGTTATTAAAATATACCTTGAATTGCTATGTACATAATTGCAGTCACAAATCATGGCTAAGCAGATAGCCAGGGTCAGAGATAAAAGTATTTTCTGATAAATCATGAAAGAAAAATCTTAATGGAGAATAATAGTTATTTAGCAGAGTACATATGCTTTTGCAGTTGACACACATACACACACTATCAAAAACTGAGAAGTCACAAGACCTACAAGAAGAAGCAAAAAAGAGCTAGGTGGTTGTCAAAATGTAAGGTCATTTCAATGTAGATATTTCATAAAAAAAAATAAAAAAATAAAGAGAATTATACACTACACTTTCCTGATTAAAACTATGAAACAACCACTGACGGGTGGATGTGAAATCTTTAATGTATCAAAATGATATGCTGAATGGAGAACAAACAACCATCTATCCACATCCATCTAACAGTAGCAAAACAGAGAGTGGAATAAAATCCACAACTGTTGCAGGTATGATTATTATTTATATTTATTTTAGATTGAGGAAAAAGCATTGATGAATTGTGCATAAACAAGTTGGAGTATTAAATGAAGAGACAAGCAAAAGTAAATTAAAGTTCAAGTTATGCTGACCCCAGAAATTAACTTGATTACAAATTGAACAGTATGGAGCAGTAAATCTGGAGAGAGAAAGAAATATAATAATAACATAATAGTAAATTGTGAAAAACAAAGAATAAAAAGATGTGGGAACATCCAATACACAGAGATCCAAGTCATGAACCTATTCTTCAGAAACAGAACAGCATGAGGCCAGAGAAGCAATAAATAACCTGTTTGTACAGTGGTGAGGATCACAACAAAAGTTACTATTATAATAATTAAGCAACACTGTGGAAATCTTGAATGGTTAATTAAAATATTCCACAAAAAACAACAACAAACTTTTTAAAAAATTACAAAAGGAAAAAAAGATAACTAAATTAAATAATAAATAAATCATGCAAAAAATAAAATAAAATAAAATTTATTAAAAACTGACCACATCTGCATGCTAGAATTCTCAATTCTAATGTGAAACTTGGGCTCAACAGCATATATGAAGCCAGCTGCACCTGGAGGGTGTATGACACTTTTGTTGGTAGATAGTTCTCGCATGTTTATTTCCATGCTATAGTACAACTGTACTGTGTGTAAACATGCAAGGGTAGGTGGAAGTATTAAGGTTAGTGATGAAAATAATCTGTGTGTATAAAAAGAAGCACTGAACAAGAATTATGTCAGAGAGGTATAGTTTTGTATAAAAAATGTGACTTTTTAGCTGTGATACAATGTCAACTTTATTCATTAACAACAGTGACACATGAAATCTGACCCAATGGTGAAAAGAGAGTTAATACTGAATTGATTCCTTGAGAGTGAAAAGCTTATAGTGGACTATGTATGTAGAAAACTTGGAATTCAGTAATCAAGTGCCAAAAAGAAAAATAACAGAAATAAAAGAGATCTTCTGAAGTTAACTTAAACTAGCCAGATAATTATTTATTGAATTATATGCACTATCTAAGCTGTTGCATTTGTGTTTTAATCTACATTCTGTGTTTCTTCCTACATAAAACAGTCTGTTTGCAATATATAAATCAACAAGTGCCAATGATGCATCTGTGGGTTTCCATAGTCAGATAAAAAATACAATCTCAATTAAATGAGAAACTTCCAAAATAACTAATAATTCCTGTATAAAGTGGATAAATGTAAAACTGCATCAAAAATATTAATATCTTAAAATCATTTAAGACTGAAAAAAAACAACAGAGGGTAAATGGTATAATTCTGACTGTCTTCAAACTATTAGTACCTAAAAAATTAATAAACAAAGACTAAATATCTCTCAATGATAAAATCACATACAACATCTTTACTAACAGTACATAGTAGATTAGTCCATCTCAGTTAACACTTGAAAGTTCTCAGCTTGACCTCATTCACGGGTGACAGTATAGAATATGATTATGAAAGTGACAATAGATAGAAGTTTATCTAAACAAGGACTATCATAACAACAAGAATGAAACGTTTTCAGTGATATACATGTCAAGACTTGATATAATATCACACACAAATTATTAAACAATAATTAAAAATTTAGAAATTCTGTTAAATTAAAACAAGTAAGTTTAACACTATTTATGTTATGAAGAACACATTTACATTCTAAATATATTTGCTTACTATTCATTGTTGTGAAAGTTTCATGTTCATTTTTCTCCAGTTTCATATTCAACAAAACATCCTGTTCCTCTTCAGAAAATGGTTCAACCTTCATATTTAATACTTCCACAATTATACAGAAGCTTCACTTTATATCCTCATCAAAACTTGTATCTAAACTACAGAGACACTGATTAAGATTTAGATGTTACATCCTTCAAGAAGGTGACAAAGTTTTCAATAATTAACATCTCTAAATTCACATTATCTTGTTAAATTTTATATAAAATTAAAAGTTTCATCACTCTTACACATTTATACCAAAATAGCGACATAACTTGGCACAAAAGTTTTGAAATAATACTTGTCATAAATGACTGGAAGGTAACTTTTACTCCTCATACAAACTGTTATTAGTTGTACATAGTAAAAAATTTTATTTACAGTTTCACCAGGTTTACCTGGTATCATCATGTGATATTCAAGAACCAGGTAAACCTGGTAAAATACTGTGAATAAAATAAACAATAGTTTTAGTATGTAGAACAAATACAAACTTGTATAAATTTTAAAAACACTGTTCTTTCTGATACTTAATTCAGGTCTTTGATCTATTTGGTAAATATACCACATATACAAAACTAAACTAAGGCATGACAATACTAGAACTACTGAAACATCTTTAAACCATTTAGTATCCAAACTGTTGATATTTCTGTCAATCCATAATTCATAACAAAATTTCTATTACAAAATGATTCACAAATACAAACCCAATATCAGAAACTTCTCCATATTTTAGTTAAAATATGTTAGAAAAAAATACTAGACCTTTTTTTTGTAGACTTGATTTTTAGTAATAGATAAGAAGAAGCTTGATACATTTAACCAAAACCAATTATACCACACAAACAAAAAATCCACTCACTTTATACATGAAAACAACCTTAAAACTTACATACAGAAAAGTAAACGATAATAAGAAAAGCTGTTGAATGTTTAATGATGAATATAAGCATTATATGTAACACAACTGTTTTATATTTAATATGTATCTGACCTCTTTATTTCAAATAAATGAGAATTGTTTAACACACATATAAATGATTAGTAACTTGTAAACACTATACTTCAGAAGTCTGTGTTTGTTTAAACTATACCTTAAAAATTTATCTAAATTTCAGTAGTTTCAAAAATAGTACATAAACAACTGTATAAAAAAATATATCAAAAAGCAAGTTATCAACTGTAGATCATAATAAAGTTGAATATCGTTTCATACTGCTTACAATGCACATGTACCACATTACATTAGTTCAATCCTTACCAAATCTCAATTTTAAAAGTAATGAAGTATTGATTTGGTGGAATGAATGAATGCTAATACTTCTATATCACCACTTGTTTGTTGAAAAGTGTTATACAATGTTAAAAATGTTCATCATTTGGTAAGATTACATTAAAAATATTTTGAGAATTCCAAGTATATTACTTTGGTATTTCCTACTGTATTGTAATATTACATGATTTTCAGATTCTTTGGAGCCTGTATTAATAAACACTATTCAATAAGGTTAAAATAAAATTTATTATTTTTGACAACTATTAGTATTACAATATTGAATGTCATACTTACCTTTTAGTTTTTACAAGTTACAGTTAATAGCAACCATTATCAACACGACATTCAATAAACTTTAGTGTAGTTTAAATGCTGATAATTATAGAATAATGGTAGGACGAACATAATTTTTGATATATGTTCATGATTTAGTTAGATTACATAAAAAGTATTTTTGCGAATTTCATGTACATCAGTATTTCCTATTGTATTGCAATATTACCTGATTTTCATACTCTTTCGAGCCTGAATGAACGCATACTTTTCATTATATTAAGGTTAATACAAAATTCCTTAATCTGACAACTATTAGTATTAACAATACCGGAGGCCAAACTTACCTTCTAGTTCTTAGAAGTTACAAACAAGAGCAACCAATATCAACACATTCAATAAACCTTTAGTACAGTTTCAATGCTAAAATTAAAGTGACAGTCGAACGAATATAAATTTGAAAAGATAAAGAACAGAAACTCTTACAGTTTATTAACATATCCCTCCTTACACATAAAAAGTTTACTTACAACTTCAACTAACACGTTTGTCATATTTTATTTTCGCCAAAGCATAATGCCAGTACTAACTTCTAAATTTCAAAAGCCTATTATTGAACAGTGATTAATGTCACTTGTGTTTCTTGTTTTCATTTCATGATTCAGTACAGACTTGATTGTTTTCTGTTAATAGGGTTAAATATTTCGTATAAAATACACTTTTCCAAATATCAATTTTCTGATAATAACAGTAATAAAACTATGTTTCGTTTTCCCACTGTACTACTCCTACCATATTTCATCCTTTTTTCTTTTATGTTTTTTTTTTTTTTCATTTAATTATCAGTAATACACATGCATATAACGTAAGGAAGACCATCGTCCAAATTTTATCCTTATCAGCTCTGGTCATGTAGTTTTCAAAAAGCTTTTTGTGAAGGAAAATTTATGGATTTATTTCTTTACAACTTTTATCGTGTACTAATTGTGAGAAATGGTATTCACTCGCAATGTTTATGACACAGTAACAATGAAATTGCAAATACATCCAATGAAATAATTTGTGATACTGGTCTTTAAGATAATAGCTTGATACGAATAAAGTAGCATTCTTGATGTTTTATTCGCGTAAGGATTTTAAATCTCCGATTCACAAGGTTTCTATAATTTAATATAAAATATTATTTAATGTTATTTTCTCGATAGCAGTTACTTTATTTCGTGTTCTTTTTCTATTATATGTAAAATCATGTTTAATTATTTTATTTTTTTACATGCAGTAGTTATTTTCTTGCCCCCCGCGGCATGTCTTCAGATTTACAACGCTAAAATCAGTAGTTCGATACTCCTCGGTGGGCTCAGCTCACCAATGTGGCTTTGATATGAAACACACGCACAGCTATTTTCTTGTCTGATTTTCCCATGTAGAAACTTTTGCAGTCTTAAACATCTTTTTTATATTTGTGCTTCCCAATGGTACAGTGGCATGTCTGCGTATTTACACCGCTAAAAACCGAATTTCGATACCTGTTATGTGAATAACATAGATAGCCTTCTGTGTAGCTTTGTGCTTAATTAAAAACAAACAAACTTTACGGTTACAGTAGCGTTGGCATGTTTTTCACTGATATACAACTTTTGGTTTAAAGCTTAAAATGAGGCCCGCATGGCCAGATGTGTTAAGGCGTTTGACTCGTAATCCGAGGATCGCGGATTCGAATCACCGTCACACCAAACATGCTCCCCCTTTCAGCCGAATGGGCGTTATTATGTGACGGTCAATCCCACTATTCGTTGGTAAAAGAGTAGCCCAAGAGTTGGCGGTGGGTAGTGATGACTAGCTGCCTTCCCTCTAGTCTTACACTGCTAGATTAAGCACGGCTGGCGCAGATAACCGTCGAACAGCTTTACGCGAAATTCAAAACAAACAAACAGATTCGATCGAATATAATATTCACTTCACTCTGCAGTGGAGATCTGGTTTGTCCTTTTGATTTTGTTCCATCGCTAATACATAAGAAATCAAACCCACTATCTGACTGTATCGGATCTACCAATTTAAAGTTACCGTACACCACAAAATTAAAGGCTCACATTTCATACCTGATGTATAAGACGACATCTAGTTTTTTGGGATTTTTTTAAATCTTCAAAGTCGTCTCATACAGCAGCATGTTAGACGTTTTAAACATGTAACTTGTGGGTACTTCTTGTAACATACATTTAGAGCAAAGTACTCGAAACTTTTAATACAAATCAAATTTATTGCTGAATTAATATGGACGTGAATTATCAATATCCGCGGCACTTTAATTAATATAAACTAATCTGTGAGACCTTTTCACCCTCCCTTTTTATTGTACCCCGCTAGAACAGCAGTAAGTCTGGGGATTTACAACGCTAAAATCATGGATTCGATTCCCCTCGGTGGAGTCAGCAGACAGCCTTAGGCGGCTTTGCTATAAGAAAAACAACCACACACATACACACCCTTTTTATAAGTTACATATTTGTGTGCAAGCTGTATCAAGTGTAGGGGAAGCCTATACCCCAATCAATTATATTACTCATCAAGATCTTTGCCAGTCTACTTGTTGTTGTTGTTGTTGTTTGGAATTTCACACAGAGCTACTCGAGGGCTATCTGTGCTAGCCGTCCCTAATTTAGCAGTGTAAGACTAGAGGGAAGGCAGCTAGTCATCACCACCCACCGCCAACTCTTGGGCTACTCTTTTACCAACGAATAGTGGAATTGACTTATTGACTTATAATGTAAATAGTTATATTTACATTATAACGCCCCCACGGCTGGAAGGGCGAGCATGTTTGACGCGACTCGGGCGCGAACCCGCGACCCTCAGATTAGGAAGCGCAGGTCTTAACGCGCGAGGCCATGCCAGGCCCTGTCAGTCTACACTCAAATTGAAATTATTTTAGACAGAATTAAAATAAATTAACATAAGAAATCTTGGGCGTGGTTAAAAATCAATTGAAGGAGTTTGACCAATAGAGTCTAAAAGTGTAATTAGATCTCATATCCGTGAGGAAATGATGGAGCTATGAGCTAAATGTTATATACGAAAAAACATAAAACAAACTAAGAGCCTTCTATGAGCCGCTGTGCCGCGGCTGAAGATCGGTTATATTGTCATTCAAGTAATATATTTACTTGTAAAAAATTAAATAACTTTTACGATGTATAATTAAATAAACAGATTGTGTGTACTTTGACGGAAATGGAAAGGTTTTTTAAAGCTCTGAATATAATTGTAATAATCAATATTGTAACGAATTTTTTGTACATACGTTTGATTTGTCTCGAATTTATTATTTTAAAACAATTGGATGTTATTTTATTGTTGAAATTTATCACGAACAAATTATACACGTACTGTAAGGAATATTGTTCTATAAAAATTTTACAATTAGGTGTGACAAACTTTTCTGTTTAGATGATTTCATGCTATACCACATATATATATCAAAGAAATTTTAAAAAATAGCAACATTAACCCCTTTTATACATAAATCTGTGGAAATTACGTAACGTACATTATTGACTCTGCTATGAGTAATAACTAGGTAGCTAGGGTGCTGAACTTGTAATTTGAGAGTCGCAGGTTTGAATCCTCGCCACACCAACCATGCTTGTTTTTCGGCCTTGGGGGTGCTAAAATGTGATGGTCAATCCCGCTATTCATTTGTAAAAGAGTAGCCCAAGAGTTGATGGTAGGTGATGATAACTAGCTGGCTTCCCTTTTGTCTTATACTGCTAAATTAAGGACGGCCATCGCAGACAGCCCTCAAACCAAAAAGACTACGCTATAATATTTGTTTTGTTAAAATTATGGAATACTCTAAAAATTAATATAGTACGTGTGATATATATTTTTAAATTGTTGTTGTTGTTAAATAATACATATATAGTATAATATATCAGCAATAATATAACGATTATCTTGTTGATGCTGTTGTTTGTTGTAAGCATTAGAAGTAGCAGACTGTTTCATCATTAAAGGTAATATATATAATTCTAGCTTTCTACGTTATCTGTATGAATCACCATTTGTGATGCCCGTTTCTCTGTATAGCTGCAGATCAGCATAATAATATCTGTGGTACATCCAAGTCTTTCTATCATGTGATTAGTTAAAAAGAATATATCACCCTAAAAGGCACATTACCAGAAGTGATAGTATCTAGAATTATCACACAATGCTCATTCATTTAAGAACTACAAAACAGCACTAAATTATTGTAGTATTTCGCTTTGTTTTGGGTTCAGCAACTTCAGAGCTACTAGGTCTCTAACTGATAAATGAAAGAGTAGAAGGAAGGCAACTAATAAACATCACCAACAATTAGGCTACAAGGAGTGATATTTATCTTTACATTATAATATCCCATAGCTGAGAGGGTCGGCCATATTTGACAGTACGCATATTCTGAATCTGGTGCTCAAACAAAGTTGCCTTGAAATTCATATATTAAATCTTTTGAACTTCTCGCTACAGTTTTCCTACTGCTTAAAACTCGCTGCATAAAGGGCCTTGATAGTAAATTCAATCCTTAAATAAATTCAAAATAGTAGACAGTTTAATTATTTGTTCGCAAATCAAAAGTTGATATAAATTTATACTTTCAAAATTGTTATTATTTCACTTAATATATTGTATTATATGTTGTGTTTTACTCTTCATCGCCCAAATGATGAAGCCATTTCTTATTGTTAATTATAACATGAAAAATAATTTCCTTACGATCGCTTATTGACTAAATTTAATAACAGCTTTGTGATTTCCACTTTTCAAACACAGACCTACAACCAATATCCAACCAAAAAATGTTCTACATTTTCTTCAACAGGGCAATATTTTCTACTAGATGGTCAGTTTGTTCAAGATGGACTATGTGTGTTCTGCCCATCACAGGTATCGAAACCCGAGTTGCAGCGTTGATAGTCCGCATACATACCACTGTGCCACTAGGGAACTAGAGGAACGGATTTGTTTGCTTTTTGAATTTCGCACAAAGCTACTCGAGGGCTATCTATGCTAGCCGTCCCTAATTTAGCAATGTAAGACTAGAGGGAAGGCAGCTAGTCATCACCACCCACCGCCAACTCTTGGGCTACTCTTTTACCAACGAGTAGTGGGATTGACCGTAACATTATAACGCCCCCACGGCTGGAAGGGCGAGCATGTTCAGCGTGACGGGAATGCGAACTCGCGACCTTCAGATTACGAGTCGCACGCCTTAACACGCTTGCCCATGCCGGGCTCTAGAGGAATGGAATAATATGATTTGTGTTAATAATATCCCCCCTAATTTGTTTATCAATCAATTTAATTATCACAATACAGCAGAGACATATTTTTGTCGGTGATTTTGGTTTACTGCACAGTATAACTTGTGTTCCATTGTTATAATCTGATATAACAAAGGAAATATTACTTGTTTTGTGTATTTGAACAAAATAATAAAATGTAACATGTAAGATAAATATACATTCAAATCTTAACTCAATACAAATGACTAATCAGGAAACAATATGGCTGATCTGTCAGTATTCGAATGGAAATTGTTATAATTTAAAAATATCCAAATCTGTGTGAAGAAATATGAGGTAGAATTGAAGAGTGCATAGGTTGTCTATTACCGTTCCTCGGGAATGATAACTGGGTAACTTAAGTTATAGTAAAAACTCAGATTTTAATAATACTGTATCAAACAACAAATTAAGGGTGTATTCGCCAAATGATTGTTAAAGGTTTTAACTATACTTCTTTATGGTATAAATATATCTATACCTGTCGTTGTTATTGGGTTTGGGATTCTTCTACAGAAAGGTCCCTGTGATTTGTTGACGATAACATACTTGTATTCTAAAGACGGCTAGCATGGGTATTAAAATTTTAGTTAAGATACAGTACAGAACAACGTTTCGACCTTTTTAGGTCATCTTCTGGTTTAGAGAGAGAATGTATAATTGACCGTTACTGTGCACATGTCTTAAGAACGAAAGTGTAAACGGTTACAAGATTGTAGCAGTAAGATGTTGTGTTATTGATTAATATAGATATAAAAGTATTGTTTTATATTGGTTCATTTTTGGTTTGGGTTCTTGTAAAAGTAAGGCTTTTTTGATTTTTCGGTTGTTTATTTGTTTCCATACTTAATATGTTGGTGTTTTCTATTATTATGTTGTGCCTAATTGATTTGTAATGTTCAAAAATGTGCGAACGTGGTTTTTTGTTGTTGTTCTTTAAATCTAATTTTTATTTCTCTACTTGTCTCTCCAATATAGAAGTCATGGCAGTTGTTGCATTATATGTTATAAATAATGTTGGTGATACGTGTATCAGTGTAGTTTTCACATAGAAGGGATTTTAGTTTTGTTCCTGGATTTTGAATAAATTTATGTTTACTGGAATGTTATTTTTTGTTGTAAGTTTTTTCTCCAAATGTTTATTTTGTCACTGATAAATTGGTATGCAGCAGTGTAAGGTTTTATAGCTTGTTGTTTCTTTTAATTCACTATTGTTTATTTGTTGTTGGTTTAGGTGTGTGTAATTTTTTTACAACGGTTTCTGTGTGTGCATTTTCTTATAGCAAATCCACATCTGGCTATATGCCGAGTCCACCGAGGGGAATCTAACCTCTGATTTTAGCGTTGTAAATCCGTAGACTTTTCGCTGTACCAGCGGGTAATACCAACAGTTTTTGAAGGAAATTTGTTATTATTGATGAAGTGTTACTTTATTCGGTTGATTTCATCATTAATTTTATCGGGGAGCATAGTTTTGTTGCTGCGTTTATTTTGTTTCTTGATATATGATGAGTCCAGTAGAGATGATTTTTCTATGAATTTTTGTTCTGAATTATCGGTCCTTGTGATCTTGAGAAAAACTATTTGTTTTGTTTTCTCGTATTAACAGGTGAACTTAATGTTGAGGTGTACTGAGTTAACGTAGTGGAAAAAACTGTGTTCTGCAGATGTGTATCCAACAATTGTGTTATCAACATATCTGCATCAGTATAGTGGTGGGTATAAAGCTAAATTGATCGCTTAAGATTCATCCTATGTCATAACATTGTTGTCGAGAACTGGTGACACAGAATTGCCTATACTTAAATCATTTTTTGTAATTAATTTTAGTCATTGAACATAAAATTAGTTTTGGTGATAGTGAGTTCTATACGAGTAGCTAATTTGTTGCTGGAAACGTGTATTAATGGATTGGCGTCCTGAATATAAAGTTCTAAAGCTGTATTAAGACTGGCCATTAAGAATTTATGGTTTAGTTGATCAAGAATAGATTTAAAGTTAGGAGTGTCTTCACAAAAGTTGGGATTAGTTTTTAGTTTCGGCACTGTTGGAAAAAAGAAATGTCATTTCTTCCATTGCCAATTTTTTTAAGTTTTGTTGGGATCGAACGAGAGTGTACGGTTAACAACGGCGTAACGTAAGTAAGTTCAGTCATAATGAAGTTTAAACAGATAACACAGTACATACATGCACACACAAACACATTGAATCATAAAAAAACAGTATGCACTCCACTGGTGACAAAATAGAATATTTGGAAACTATTTTAACGAATATATAGTAAGTTCTTTATATTAATTATTGGGATACTATAAACACTGTATAAATTTCGTCTTCTTGTCATAAGTCCATTTAGGCCCATTCAATTACCTTAAATTTCGGTTGAATCGCCGAACTACTTTTCCCTATTATTATTGCATTAGCAATCTGTTTATAATGCACTTAAAAAATCGCGGGACTTACCGCACTCGTGTATTACTCTTTCGATGTTTACTCTTTGTTCGAAGTATCCTGTTCCTTTCGTCAAATTACACTCAGGCTGATTCTACCACTTTAGAACCTCGCTTTTACAAATTAAATTCTTTTTATTTCATTTTCTACCGTTAGCCTTACTCTAAAATATTAAACATTAGTCCTATCACTTCTGCTTTTAACATTATTATAATAGAAAAAAATACTAAAAACTCAATAAATATTTATTTACAAAATAAATTATATAATATTTACACTATATAATCTTTTATAATATAACACCAGTGGTGGGATTCAGGGGGTTCGCAGGGGTTCGCGCGAACCCGTTCTTAAAAATTTTTGAGCTTAGCGAACCCGTTGATGGCTTCAATTATACCGTCGAATTGTTGATGTCGTGGAAACTGATTGCGTCACACTTCATCACACATTTCGACAAGAAAGATTTAATGAGAAAATCACAGACCGTATTATTGACAAAGTTCGTCAAGTGAATGCAGTCAGTTTTCTAATTGTCCATACGTTGAACCCCATCTCGTCGATGTAGATGACACGGGGTGCTCGAAGTGCCGTCTCCATGAACCACAGGGCATAGTCTTTCCTTTCAGCCTTCACGTCAGGCCGATTTCTGTCGGCTGGGGCGGCTTGCAGTTTCTTCAGAGTGAAAAGCATTCCATGACAAATTTTCCCCAGATGTTGTGGGGTGACAGAAGGCTTATCTGGAAACTGTCTCCGGAGCTCAGCACCACAGATAATAGATAAAGTAGATAGCCACACTTCTCCCATTTGCATGTCGGCGCGTGTGACCGTTTTCCTATTACCATTCCCGCTACGGGGGAAAATCGATAGAGTAAGTAACTCGCTTGCTTGCGCTGCAGTCATGTCGGCTTATGCACGAGTCATCATAAGCGTGCATTCGTTTAAGCCCCATTCATAAGTTAAAGAAGATCGTATAGTAGGCCTACATGTCTTCACATCAACGTAATAAGTAGATTTAATCATTTCCATACTTAGAGCTGAAATAGAGCACTTAGTTTGAATAAATTAAGACGTACTATATTAAGGCACTGAAAGGGCCTGAAGACCGAAGAATACCAAAGAACAAGGTCACTGTGAACCGCGCGCGGGCTACGCAACACCCCCCATAACTGCGGAGGTGACGTAGGCTTTTGTCCTTGTGCACTGACCGGCGAACAGGAGTGTGCTCTCCGCAGAGACCTTGAGAACAATAAAGAGTCACGTCCGGCAGGGAATCTGAGGAGGGAACGTCACAAGTGTGATTGAAACAATGGTCAGGTCACTCTAGCCTCAAAAAGTTTGTTTATTGCTTCTCGCAAAACTTCATGTAAAAATTTACCAGAAACTCCGTTAACAAGAAAATACGCAAGAGGCAATTTCCAATACGACTTAATCCCTACAGCTGAAGTTGAGGTGCACCTTTTCTTGATAGGCGGTTGCTGAAGACGGTCAGGGAAGTCAAAAATGCTGGGAACGGCGTTTCCATGCAGTCTTTTTCGCGATAATATAGAAAAAAGAACAATCTGAATCGATAAAGCAGTCAGACTCAAAATATTTCGAACAGAGGACAGCCGATTTGGAAGGATTAAAATTTTCCCGCCGTGTGGCTAAAATCCATTTTGTACGTAATTCATGATCTGATAGAAACCGGTGAAAAGAAATTTCTGATCCCTTCACACGATAATTTCGGCAGTTAAACGCATTGCACGTTCTTCGATTTGTCCTCGAGGTTCGTTCAGAATTTACATTAGCCATTCTATTCAATCAATAAAAAATAAGAGTGGAGACGACGCAGATGATGCACGAATGACGTGAAGACCACAGAATGAATTCTACATTCAAGTGATTTACTTGTAAGTACGAAGGAAACACATGGGCAGACACATGTCGGTTGCAGCCGCTTGTGGCAAGCGTTACTTACTCTATCGATTTTCCCCATCATCAACTTTCTCAATAGAATTTTGGTCACAACGCGGAAGTCAGTCTGGCTATCTACATTATCTATTATCTATGCTCAGCACTCAACTTTGTCAGCTTATTCATCTCGTCATAATGCTTTTTCGGAATGCGCGCAGCTAGCTGTCTGACTGATGGCTGGCAAATCACAATTCAGCTAGTGTGACGTGGCATCGAATAGAATGCTTCTGTTGTTGGACGATGTTCGACGTGTCTTTAGCCATCTTTGAAACAGTATTTACTTTAACGGACGAAGGGTCTAACTATGATTGATTTCTCGTTTCATTTGTATATAATCAAGTCCCTTGAAATTTGACTCATTTATTCTCGAATACTTTTCGTGGAAGCATCATAAAGTAAGTGAATTTCTATTTAAATTGTGTTTTCAATCCATACGTAAAGTTCAATTAATTAGTTCAACCCAATTAAGTTCAATTAAATTGTCCTAAGGCGGGAATTATAAACTACAGTTTCACTCAGCTGTAGCACATCTTTTATTTCGGAACAAAGAAAGGTAATTTATTATTTTCTTTTCAACTTTTTCTGTGTCTAATTCCATTTATAACTGTATTGTTTAACTATCAGTCTAATTTAGTTTTAAATTATGTTTCAATATTTACGCCTCACTCTGTAAAAGAAAGTAATTTAACATAAAGACCTTACATAAGTTTTATAGTGAAGGTCTTAAAAATACTTTTCATTTCAGTGCTCGGACGTCGGACCCTAAAATGAAGAGACAAAAGGATATGGATAGCTTTTTTCGTAAAGTTCCTAGAACCGAACCTTTAAAGCAAGATGCAAATGACGATGAAACAAAGTTAATTTTACGGCATTATTCTAATGAAAGTTGTACTGCGAATGTCGCTGAAGGTAAATGTGAAGAAGTTGAAACACTCGATCTTCCAGATTGCTGGAGTATAGAACAGTATATGAACTTCAAGGAAAAGTACGATGGGTTGATTGTTCGTAGTAAAATGTTGGATGTGATATATGTTCCAAATTTTATTTTAAATTAGTGAACATGAAAGGAATTCACATGTCACAAGAATGGGTCACTTGCAGTGTTCAACCTTCTGGAAGAGAGAAAAAATTCAACAAGCTTCCCTAAGAAAGAAGATGAATAAACACTTTTCATCAAAAGCTCACAGCATTTGTATTACGCACCGAAAAGATCGTGCTAATAATTCGATTGAGAAATGCATTGACAAATTGAACAGCAAGTATGTGGATTCTACTAATAGAGTTTTAATACAATCTACAGTCTAGCAAAAGAAATCGTCCCTTTTCTGATGTCAAAGATGAGATTCAGCTTCAAATGAAAATGGAGTAGATTTGGGTATTGGACTCCATTCTCGAAAACTGCTGTGAAAATAACAGATCACATTGCAAATGAGATAAGGAAAGAGGTATTCACAAATATTATTGAACAGAAATTAAAGATCTGTGTCATCATTGATGAAAGTTCAACCATATCCAGTAAGCCCGTACTCGTTACTTTCTCAAAGATTGAAGACTGCTATATATCTCCAACTATTTTTTTGGATTTGGTCGAATTGAATGGACGAGGAGCAGAAACAATATACACGTCATTGTTGAACAGTTTGCACCGTGCCGGATTCGATAATGAATATTTGAAAACTAATTTGATTGCTTTCTGTTCAGATGGGGCAAGCGTAATGCTTGGCCGTAATTCTGGAGTGGGCGCTCGATTTAAAAGCAATTTCCCAATATTATCATTTGGCATTGCCTAAATCATCGATTACAACTTATTTTTGATGATTCTGTCAGAGAAGTAGAACAAGTGAATCACTTCAAAATATTCATGGATAAAATCTACACAATCTTTCACCAATCAAACAAAAACCAAATGGACCTTTTCAAAATTTCAGAAGAACTTGGCCATCAAATTCTGAAGATAGGAAGAGTTTTGGGACCAAGATGGGCTGCTTGCAGTTTGAGATCTGCACTTGCTGTATGGCGTGTTTATCCAGCATTGTACAGATATTTCTCTAGTGACACGAAATTTTCAGGAATGGCTGCGCGTCTTGGCAATACATATTTCTTTCATGACTTGGCACTGATGATAGATATACTGACAGAAATTTCTTTACTTTCTGATGCCCTTCAAGCTAGATGTTTAACCTTGTCAAGAGCTGAGAAACTGATAAAGAGATCTATTAAGGCTTTTGAAATACTGAAAGAAGGTATTGGAACATTTGAAAAAGAAATCGACGATAGAATTTCTTCTGATGAATTTAAGGATATCCATTTTATCAAAATAATAGATTTGTTAGACTTCCTCGTAACAATTTACTTGATGTAATAATCGAAAATATGAAAAAAGGCTGATGGACTGCGATCATTTAATATCCAAGAACAATGACCGGGAAGCTGACAACAAACTTCATGAATTGCTGAACTTGCTGGAACCAAATACTTGGAATATTCAGGAAATTGTTGTCCCATGGAAAGCTGCGGAAGAAAAGTTGAATGGCTTCTGTAAAATATTTCATCACAACATTCCCATTAATGATTTTCGTGATTATGTGGAAAATGTCCTGAAAGATTTTAATAATCCTGTAATTCCTGAGAGTATACAAAAGGCGAAAACCATTATGAATACGATTGCCATCAGTTCTGCAGAGGCAGAAAGAGGGTTTTCAAGAATGAATATTACATACTCAGATAAAAGAAGCCGCCTCACAGTAGAAAATGTCAGAAACCTATTGACGATTAATCTTATTGGCCTTCCTTTCGATTTATGGAATGCTACTCCTTTTGTTAAAACATGGCTTCGCAATAATCACAGTGCAGATGATAATAGAGTGAAACAGAAAAAAAACGGACAAATATGATGACAATCAATTGACTATTTGGAAATTTTTAAAATGAAATAAATAAAAGATTTTAAAGCACTTTTTCCATTATTTTCCTTTTCAAATGATGTATCAGTATAGACTTCCGGAAAAGTAAGAGAACCCGTTATTATTGAGGCCTTCCCTTGAGAGAACCCCTTCTTAAAATTTTTGAATCCCACCACTGTATAACACGTAACAACAGATTCACGTTTTTTTTTCAGAATGTCACCATTAATAACATTACTTTAAAGTAGCATTTTAACATTATTACAAATAGAATAGATACATAATTCACTTAAAATCTGCGTAAATAAAACATATACTCTACAGTAAAAGTGTATACTCTTTAATTTTCGAAAATGCATTCTGTTTTCCAGTAAGCATTACATTTTAAACAAATAGCAAACGTTTTAATTATTTACTTAAATAATAACTTGCCTGATTTAAACTATTCTACTTTAAACCGTTATTTGTTAATATTTGTGCCTACTTGTAATATGAAATAATAGATGAGACATTAATTACCAATAGTTGGTATTGAAATAGCTACATTTCTCAACATGTTTGCTAATTAAATTCTTTCGTGTTATATCTTCATAAGATATTGTTTCAAATCTTCATATTCTAATCTTACATTTGCATTTTATGCACACACAAAGTCACGTCATAAACACCATAATCATAAAGATATGAAAATTAACCAGAGACAATTTTCTTATGTGAAATATATTTAATAATAGTTATTAAACTAAATATTTCTAAACCTATGGATGACTATGCAATGCAATTAACTATTATCGAAACAATCATCGTATTACTTTAAAAAACTTTCAAAACATAAAATGATTTTTTCTTAACGTTTAAAGTGTTCTATGTCTAAGTCAATAAATCATCAAACAATTACCAGCTGCATACACTATATTAACATGACTACTTTAAGAAATATAATAATATGCACTGACAAAACAATTTCATTCCAGTTAAACTTCATATTATCATATTCTGCTTTATCACGTTTATATTAGGGTAACATTCTGGTGCATTGGTAACAGAAGAACTAATTCCTAATTTAAGTGGGCCACCCAATTAAGAATTAACAATACCACAAGGCAAAGAAAAACCATTGCTAATCACAACCTATTACTAAGTTAGATTTTTCAATCATGGATAACATTCATAGAATTACACAAATATTTGTTAGTGTACATCTGCTGGATTTCACAAAATGCTAACTAAAGAGCATCTACATTAGCTGTCTTTAAGTTTGAGGTGACAGACTAAACAGAAGACAGCTAATCATTACCATCTACTAGAAACAACTGTCAAGACATAATACAAGATTTGACCAACATTCTCATATCTTATCCATGGTTGAGGGAGATCTCTGCTTATTTGTTTTTTTTTCAACAACAAATCATTCACCATGGAACCTTAAGTCCATAGTCTCTGGCAATTTACCTTTCTGGCTATACTTAAATTATCTATGTTGTTACTAAAATATAACTTCTAGAATATTAATCATACATATAGATCAAATAATCACAACAAAAATAAACTGCAAAAAATATTTTACAATATCTGTCAAAAGAAATTTCACTAGACAAACATTATCACAGTAATCCTTTTTAATAACAAAATATCTCAGTAACATGGAAGATAAAAATCAGTCATCTTTATATATTATTGGTATAAATCTGCTCATTAGACCATTAAGTTATCATTAATTAATAATTTATTTGTTGTCATAGAAAACGAAAACCTAAGTCACTTTTTAAGATCTTTTCATCTGTCCCCTAATGTGACAACAATAATATTATGGGTTTGATTCCCTTCAATAGACAGTGCAAATCGCCATATGTAGCTTAATTATAGAAAATACAAAAATAAGTTTCATTTAATAAGAATGATTATGAAAAACACAAATAAATTTTGTATTCAATTTTGTTCATTTACCATATTTTCTAATTGCAAAATATTTTTTAACTAGCAATAATACAGTTTCACTTACACAAAAGTTCCTGCATTAAAAAGGAATTAAAATATGATCAATATTTCTAATTATATGCACAATTACTGGAATCAAAATAACAACATAACTAGAATAATCTTAAAACATTTACTGTAGTAGTAAATTGTTTTAGTACATATTTCTTCCATTACTCTAAATTTCTACAGCTGTATTCTATGTTTCTTTTGATGGAGAAGTAATTATAACATTATCAGAATTAGTGCAGTTTTTATCATAACCTATAATGCCACAGCTCCAGATGCAAAATAAATTACATGTAAATAAAATATTCACTTTTGTACATTTGTTAATCTTGGAAATGTTTAACATATACTATAAATTAAAATTTAATTTTATTAAAATTCTGAAATAAATCTTAACATAAATTAATAGTAATTTTCACAATACCAAAAATTACAGACCATCACAAAATATTTTACAAATTCAAATGTATTTGTAGAAGTTCTAAGGAAGATATTAAGCATTTTATTCTCTCTTAATTATGAAGCATTTATTTCCTGCAGAAAATATTTTGTACAATGGAAAGACAGTTTTGATGTAAGTAATATCTACACAAATTTTAGAATTAACCTCATGATATGAGAGAAAAAAACAAAACAAAAATCACCTTTATCTCTGAACTCAATTCCAGTTCTGCATTACTCCTAGATTTCATAAGTAGGAAAAACAATAAACTTCAAAAGAATATATTTGTCAGGTTGAAGTTTTGACTTACATTTTCTTAGAAATAACAGTTGAAATGACTTTCTGCATGATCTGAATAAACAATATCCTTAGCTGTAGAAAGTTTTGTTTATATATAAAAAGTTAAAATTTTAAATACAGAACAAAATAAATCAAACATCTTTAACACATGTATGCTATACATTTAAAATATTAAAAACAATTTAGTACAAAGGTTGAAAATTTATGCCTGTTATACAGCTAACAAAATCAAGGGAGCAAGACTATAAGTAAGAATCAATAATAAATTGGTTGTTTTATAGAGAATGTTAGTTGTATTAATATAAATTGAAGGGCACAGTTCATCTTTCAGTGGTGGGTAGTTCATGCATTACAGATAAATCCATACACAAATTTTGTAAACGGACTTCCTTCACATCTGTGGAAGAATTTGTAGTGGATTATAGAGTTCCTCATTAGGACCTGTGCTTCTCTCATGGCTCTGATGTTGACAGATGCTGAAAAATTCTGCTATATAGAAAATTGTTGCTACTGAGTTTAATGTGGTACGATTTTAAATATTAGCAATCCACTGAATCATATACCAGGAGACCATATTAGAGCCACCCATGTGCTACAAGGAAGAGGTGGGACTGATACTTGGTGAATGTAGCACTACAGAATTCTCAAAGTACTGTTTGACACCAAGAAATTGATCTTCACTGAGCAGCTGACACACACATCTCAGAAGCTTATTGGAAGGTGTACACACAGGCATTTCAACTGAGAACAGTGAGCATTAAGACTGTTCACTCACACAGTAAAAGTGGAAAACACAAATCTAATTTTTTGTACTTTCCAATGTATGCACAACTACATTGACACTGCACCTATCCATGTTCACTGATAATATTATTTGCAAAGCATTCAAATGTGGAAGGGTCAGAAAAAATGGTTCTTACACCTAATCAACTTAAATTTGTTATTGGATAACACTTGAAACAGGTGAACATTACAATCAAGAAGAGAAAAACTTTCATGAAGCAAAAAACAATCTCTGAAAGAAAAATTGGTTCACCTAATAGAATAGCAAGTAAACAAAAGAAAGCAAAATTTTCTGAAATAGAATAGCTGGTAACTGATATTGCCAAAAAACCTCTGAACCGACTGAAATTGTGAAATATTTGGGTGACAAAATTTGTGTCTCATAAATTTTCTTGATTTTTGCAACATCTGAAATTTCACTAACTTTTTAGTAGAATTTAAAGCAAAATTCAACATAATAAATAAGTGATTTATAAATAATATGTTCTTTATTAATATTCATCTTGCAGTATTATGTGGTAAAGTAAATATCCACACAAACATGTCTTCAGGTACTAAAGATCTCTGCAAAAGCACTTCTCTTCTTTGCATCAGAATGAGGTTAAAATTCGAGTTTTTCTTGGTGCAACTGGTATCTCAACTTGCTGATTAAACATTTTAAAACTATAAACTTTTTCAATGAAGTAGATGATGAAGGTACAATCTATTATTAATGAACAGTTTCTGCAAGGATCTGTGTACTGTAATTAAAACCTTTAGTTTCTGATAAGGATATATCTAAAATAGATGAGGAAGGTACAATCTATTAATAATTAACAGTTTCTCCAGGGATCTATGTACCATAATTAAATCCTTTAGTTCTTGATAAGGATGTATCTAAAGAAGATGAGGAAGATACAATATATTAATAATTAACAGTTTCTACAAGAATCTGTATACCATATTTAAAACCTTGCCTTCAGTTCTTGATAATGACGTACCTCAAGTAGGTAATGAAATAATAAGTCATTACTTAGTAAGAACGTCTTGAGGGTTCCACCTACCACATTTAGTATTTTGATTTTAGTTCCTTATGAGTAAATATACTAAGTAGTTATCTTATGAAAAAGTGATAATTCTAGACTATCAGTGCTTGATTGCAGGGTTCTATTCCCTATAGTAGACATTGAAAATGATGAAAGGATCTCTTTTTTTTGTATCTCAGGATGGCTGGTATGGGTATACACACCTTTATTACTAAAGCAAAGAAACGTTTTGACCTTCTTAGGTCATCTTCAGGTTAACAAAGAGAGAACTTGCAACTGACTGTTCGATCCCTTTTAAATCTTTTAATGTTATCTTTAATGACATAACACATAACTTTTCTTTCGAGTGTGTATTCTTTTAATTTAATGTTTCTTCTAAAACAATTTCAATAAAACTGAATAATTTTATGGTTTTCAAAGAGGATGTATTCTTCATGTTTCTTTAAGTTATTACTTATTACAATATTATTTCCATGTGTTTTTGATGTGATTTTAAATAAATATTTTTAGTAAAGAACTTTCCACACACTGCACAACTGTAAGGTTTCTCCCCAGTGTGTGTTCTTTGATGTTTTTTCAAGTTTGAATTTCTTCCAAACTGTTTATCACAAACTGTACAACTGTAAGGTTTCTCCCCAGTATGTATTCTTTGATGATATTTTAAGGTACTGCTTGTAACAAAGTGTTTCCCACACACTGTACAATTGTAAGGTTTCTCCCCAGTGTGTGTTCTTAAATGGCTTTTTAAGTCACCCTTAGCTACAAATTGTTTTCCACAAATTTCACAACTGAATGGTTTCTCCCCAGTGTGTGTTCTATGATGTCTTTTTAATGCTGAGGTTCTAGAGAACTGTTTTCCACAAATTCCACAACTGTAAGGTTTCTCCCCAGTGTGGATTTTTTGATGAATTCTTAATGAATCCTTTGATATAAAGTTTTTTTCACAAACTGCACAATTATACATTTTCACCCCAGTGTGTTTCTTTTCATGTTTTTTCAAGGCAGAGTTTGATCCATATTGTTTTTTACAAAATGTACAACTGTAATGTTTCTCTTCAATGTGTGTATTTAGATGACTTCTTAATGAATTCTTTGATATAAAATGTCTTTCACACACTGCACAACTATAAGGTTTCTCCCCAGAATGTATTCTTTGATGATTTTTAAAGATTGTACTTCCTGAAAAATGTTTACCACAAACTGTACAACAGTAAGGTTTCTCCCCAGTATGGGTTCTTTGATGCATTTTTAAATCTGAGTTTTTTACAAACTGTTTTTCACAAATTGCACAACTATAAGGTTTCTCACCAGTGTGTTTTTTTTTATGATTTTTCAAGGCAGAGTTTGATCCATATTGTTCTTTACAAATGGTACAACTGTAAGGTTTCTCCCCAGTGTGTGTTCTTAGATGACTTTTCAGTAAATTCTCTGATGTAAAATCTTTTTCACATACTGCACAACTATAAGGCTTCTCTCCACTATGTATTATTTGATGATGTTTTAATGTACTGTTTGTACCAAAGTGTTTACCACACACTGTACAACTGTAAGGTTTTTCACCAGTGTGTGTTCTTAGATGGATTTTCAGTTCACTGTTTTTTCGATATTGCTTTTCACAAACTTTACAACTGTAACATTTTTTATCCAAGTGTATAGTTTCATGTAATTTTAAGACAGTCATCGTACCAAAGAGTTTTCCACACACTAAACAATTGTATGGTTTCTCTCCTGTGTGCAATCTTTGATGATTTTTAAAATAATTTCTTGTTACAAACTGTTTTTCACAAACTGAACAACTATATGGTTTCTTACCAGTATGTGATCTCTGATGCAGCTTTAATTCTCTATTGGTTCTAAATTGTTTTCCACATACTGTACAACTGCATGGTTTCTCACCAGTGTGTATTCTGTGATGTTCTTTTAAATCACCATTTCTTCTGAATTGTTTTCCACAAACTGTACAACTGTATGGTTTTTCTCCAGTATGTATTGCTTGATGTTGTTTTAATTCACCTTTTCTTCTAAACTGTTTTCCACAAACTATACAAGTGTATGGTTTCTCCCCAGTGTGTATTGATTGATGTGATTTTAAGGTATATCTTGATACAAAATGTTTTCTACAAATTCCACAACTGTAAATTTTCCTCTCACTGTGATTTCTGTGATGTTGTTCTGAAGAACTATTGCTCTTAAAATGTTTTGCTAAAAGTGCACAATGATAAGGTTTCTCTCCAGATTCTATCCTCTCTTTTTGTGTTAGATTTTCCAATGTTCTAAATTCCTTTCTACTGGTTACACAACTGTATGTTTTGCTATTACACTGAGGTATATTCAACTTGTTTAGGTTATTTCCATGTAAAGTTGTTTCTCCACATATACCACTATTTGGTTTTGGGGAGTTCATAACTTCTGTAAAGAAATTTTCTTGTTTTATACCATGATAACCAGGACATAGACTTTCACAGCAGGTCTTCATATCTGAAATAGATATAAGTGATGGTTAATGATAGTCGGGATGTTTGATGAACTTCTAGATATATATTTAATGTTCTCATATGATTGATACCAATATGAAAATATTAAAGCAAAAACTGATTATAATACAGTTTGCATACATTCACACTTCACAGAAACCTTTATACCTGAATCAGAATACCATTAGAAACAAACTGTAGGTAATATTACATTTTTAAGAGGTATTTAGTAGATAAAGTTAGTTTACTTAAAAGTATCATAAAATAGGATCACAACGATCAGTGGGATTTTAAAAAGTATCGTAAAAGATTAGCTTATGGAAATATTTTCTAACTTGAAGTGGTTAATTCTAATCACATCTTCTAATGATTTGTCTACTTAAAAATGTTAATTTAATATTAATATTTTATAAAGATGTTGTTCAAAAGTTCTATATGGAAGTTATAAAGTAATAGCTATAAATGCCCAGGTTAAGATAACACTAAAGTATTTGTCAACTTTTTTTTTATCAGGTTCAAGTGTAATCCTTCTGATAGGCTTTTGATGACTCTTTTTGGTATCATTCAGATCCCAGATTCATCAGTGATAGCAGTATTCAGCAAGTAACATTTATGGTAATAAATTACAGAAATATATTCTCTGTATATGTTTAAACTAATCTATCAAAACAGATTCCAGCTATTAGTCAGAAAGTGTATACATGAAGAACCACGATGATAGAGACTGGTAAGTTAAAGTTTCTATTTGTTTCATTTTACAGTAACAATTACTGTTTTCCTTATTCACATCAATTATTTTTTTGCATTTTATCACTTCAAAACCTGTCACACAAAAAATTACCAATCAGAAATTAAAAAACAAACCAACAGAACATAACATTTATACAAGTAGACTTCATATTAATCTCATCTTATTTAGCTTAATAAATTTTAAGAATGATTAAGAGGTAATATATTTTTGGGACATTATTAATGAATGTAGACATTTAGATGTTTGTACTTACCAGATGTACTTTCTAATACAGATGCAATTTCTTCTTGAAATTCAGTTTTCATTTTCATATCATTATAGTCTGAACTATCCAGAGCGTCATCATTGCTGTCACTGAACTTTGAAATAACATTACCTTCTAACAGATCACCAGGCTGTTCCGTTTTCTCTTGGATAAATATGTTCTGAAATCGAACAACATATTTTATAGATCAATAAAACTAATAGTTAGTGTTATAATTACACATGGTCTGCTTAGTTAATTAGTTTAAAATGCGACTATATAATTAATACATCTAATACTTTAAAATAAAGAAATAAAGCAGTGTAATGTGGACAATCAGCCTACAAAAATACTGCGTTATTAACAGGAATGACAGTTTATGGTAATCCAAACTACCACATATTTTCAGTAGATGTTTTACTGTACCCTTAAATCACATATACAATTTCAAGACAATCCATTAAAAAATACACCAGGTATAAAACTTCGAATTTTGATTCAATTTTTTTTTTTTTTTCTCAAAGAAATTATGGAAATTATATGATATAAAACATATTTTAATGGGCTTTTTTTGAAATTTGATGTACTTACATACATTTAAAATCTACAATTATGTGTGAAACTAGGTTTAAATATAAGCCACATTTGAAAAGTTATTTAAGAAAAACTGCAAAATTTTGTCCAAAACTTTCCTGCGAGTTATCAGTTTGTGGTTTTTATAACAGCTTCACCTCAGAGTAAAGGAGGACTATTTCTAAGTTTTTAGTCAGTCAGAATAAAGACACCTGATTTAGATCTAAAGAAACTATAGCATAAAACCATGCATATATACAGAAGTATTCACTATACCAAGTAAAATAGATTAGCAGTTTCTGGTCCAGCTTTCCAAAAGAATAATACGGATGAACCGTTAACATTCACTGCTAATTGTTGAGCAAAAATTTCTTAATTTTATGCAATTTTCCTAATTAAAAAGCACCCTTTTATCTTAGCTAATGCAATTAGTGTAAATAATGTTATGTGATACAGTTGTATTAAGTGCATGCTGGTGATAACAAGAAACTGTTAATCTTGTTTCAATGGCATTACTATAAACAAAATCATTAACATCGTTTTCAGAGGAAAAGTTACCTCCATGTATGTGTAACCAAGAATGTGGTTAGTTCTTTAAAGTATAGGTTTCTGAGGAAACATGGGTCAATATTTTTCTAAATATAAAAAATAGAGGAGAACTCACATCAAGTGATTTCAGAGCATTCAGTGAGCAAAGCAAGGATAACATAATTAGTGTGTTGTTTAGCCTCAATATAACTCAGAGCAAAGGAAATGGTATATCACTCAACAAATAATCCATGCAAATGCATCCAACAACAAACTACAGCAAAGTGATTTTAAAGCTTCCATAACATAAGAACAGTTTGGTTGGTTGATTGAAATTTATTGGTGCACAGCTACTAGAATTTTAGCACCAAACAACCAGTAAAATATAAAATAGATGTAAAATCTTTATAAAATGTAAAAATGAATCAATGTAAAACTTAAACACAGTTAAAAAGGCTAATGGTCTTTAAAAATTTAAAAACATAAATAAGGTGAACACAGTGTCACCATTGCCAATAGCACTGCCCATCATCAAAGGTGAATCTATGTTTAAGAAATTTCTAAAATACTACTGTCACTCATTGTTGTAATGGTGATGTGACAGTAAAATGTAGGCTATTGTGACTTAGAGTGATCAACGCAAAGCCTAGCCAGGAGAACTTCCTCCTTCTGATCCTTGTGGAAGCAAGATGGTCAAAGAACAACAGAAACTATGGTCTGGAAAATCTTGTTATCACATTGCTCACTCCAAGCCTTGAATACAGGATTATAGTCCAAATATGGAACAGGAATGGCAGTGATAGTGCCAGAGCAGAGAGACTTAGCATTAATCTTCATACTAAAGACACGACCCTGAGGGACTCCAAGCTCCTGTAGGAAAGAACGGGAAAGTGTTGAACCCATACAAATGTGGAATTGCTGGTCCATTAAAAAACATTTAATAAAAATGGACAAATGACTACGCAACCCATATGAGTGGAGGTCTGTCAAAATGATGTACTTCCACATAGTATCATAAGCCATCTCAAGGTTAAAGTATACTGACACAAAATGCTGTCACTTGAGAAAAGTTTCTCTGATCAACATTTCAAGTCAAATTAGGTGGTCAGGAGTGGAGAGCTGTTGTCAGAACCCACACTGGGTGAGCAAGAGGAGGTTTTTTAAGAAACCAAACAAGAGAAGCATTAACCATCCTCTCTAAGTTTGTCAAAGCAATTGGTTGATAGTTTGAAGGAATCTTGGGATCCTTTCCAGGCTTAGAAAAAGATGCCAAGCATCAGAAAAAGCATTCTCCTACAAGATCTATTTAAAAACAACCAGAAGAATAGCAAGAGAAGCATGAGAGAGATGACACAGCATCTTGCAGCATATATCACCAGATTCGACCAATGAAGAGCAAGCTTGAGTTTCACCAGTGTAATTTCAGAGACACAGAGAGATATGTCTGCACTACCACTGTAGCAGTGGCATAAAGTGCAGCAGCATGATTCTGAGATAGAGTGGTGAACAGTAGCTTTTAAGCCTTGGGATAAGAATGCTGTAAATAGTTTTCAAACACTTTACTTCTTTTACCTCCACCCACCTATGGCATGAATGAAAGTAAGCTAGGCGAGAGTCACTACAATTAACACAATGAGGGTTCATTCCACACTTATACGCATCATGGTCCTTGCCACTGCAATGAGCCACAATATGATATCTTTGAGTGACCAAACCACTGACACTGGAAACATCCAAGAGAATTTGGAATATATAACCATACCTTGCAATTTAGATAACCTACCTTGATGGTGACAGGTGGATACAGAGATGTAAAAGTCAAAATTAGGACACTGGTTGGCATCATAATTCTATCTTTGTGAGTGGTGATACACCTCAGCGCAGAAACTCCTTTGAAGGAGAAACCAGCAAGGATCTCTAACTCGGGGATGTTCTTCAAATCCCTCTGAACAATAACTCCTTGTGATGAATTCAAAGTAGAATGGGGAGTAACCTCAATAGGTATATCCCCAAAGGTCTTTAAACACAAGAGGAATTCACTGTGTTTTGAAATGGATATTTCCACCAAGATATCCCCAGAACATAGTTTTTTGACTAACTTAGGATAGGCAGCAAGCCCTCTCTAGTTCCTTCTGAATAAAAAAGGGAGACATTTGCCCTAAAGATCTGTCTGATAAAGAATGTAATATCAGAAAATGAGGTACAGGTGTTGAAGAAATTGATGATTGCTCTTCAGAATTTTCAAGATGTGATCATTTATCTATGGTCTGTTTTTTTCACTATTTTTATTTTTATTTGGGGGATCCATAATGAAGAAAGAATATTTTGGTGTCCACTGACCCCATCCACCATGGACCCCAACAAGTGGATGCACTACAAACAAGAACATTGCAGCAACACCAGGGTTATGCGAGTACCATACCTAAACACCAGGATCAGACACAAACAAGCCTGACAAGAGAAGGAGGGCAGGGAGGCTACAGTCCTGGGGCCTGGGGATATAAAGGATAAAGAATAACGTATTCTCATTTTCATAATATACTTAAGGAAAAATCGCAGTACTATGGGGAATTGCTTTGTCTTAAAAAATGTAAATTATCAACACATTTGGCTTTCTCCCACCATAAAATCTCCTCATATGCCCATGACTTTATGAAGACTTCAAAAAGGGGCCCAGTGACAAGCCTGACCTGCCTTTTGACACCCCTGGACACATTGTCCACAACACCCATTGAGAACATCCAACTCTGGTACTTGGTTTATCCTAGCCCACTGGACCAACCAACTGGTCCTGTGATGGCCCCCATCTACAGGTATTCAAGGCCAAAGTGGTGTGTTATCATCAGCATCCTCTCCTCCCCTTCACAGATTGCCACTCATGGTAAACATGTGGGTGAATATTTATATCCCACAGAAGGTAAACTGAAAGAGCAGAAGCTTTGCTGGGAGGTCCCATCACCATGTAAAAGAATCCACACTGAGGGGCATAAAAACAGAAGAATGGTTTGAAAAATATTTCAAGTATGGAATTCTGTACTTCCATTTAGAATTATCAGATTTCTTTTACTGACTTGAAAATTGGCACAAGTAGAAATGGTAACAGGTCATGGTAGAATGAATTGTTCTTGAGATTAAGCAACATCATCACATCTCAAATTCAGTTCAGTGAACTTCTAGATACTAAGGCCAAAGGTAGGAATAAAGACCATCTATTTACAAAATTCTAAGCCCACTGGGATACAAAGACACAGCCAGGTAGGATGCTGTGGTAAGGACAAGAATATAGCACCACACTGCAGAGAAAGCTCTAAATATCCAAGATGAAGTGAAAGGTAATAAGACTCTAAGTCAGTTTACAAACTCTGGACTGCAGAAGTAAAGATCCCCAATGCAGTAATCAAGACACTGATTATGTACAGGACCCAAAATCTTCAAGATAAAATCTTTGGCTGAACTATACAACAGCATTGACTAAATGAGACTTTCAGTATGAAAAACCTATATGATTAGTAAGAAATGGAGCAGAAGAAACTAGGATGTATTTGGCCCTTGTACACTTAAGACTTAGCTCCTTAATATGTGGAATAAAAACATATTACTGATAAAGATGAGTCCTAAGAGCTTTATTCCAGCCAACACATAAATAAAAGTACCTTCTGGATAGAATTCTGGATCAAGGTGAAATTTCTGCTGGTGCTGCCAAAATGCATGTAAATGGTTTTAAGAGAAAAAAACATGAAACTGTTTGCTGTGATCCATTCAGACAAGAAAGTCAGTTTGAAGTTAGATCTTATGGACTCAAACCTCCTGAGAATGACCTAACAGCTAAAAATCAATACAAATGGGTCAGTAGTCATGCTATCCATAGTAATGTTTCGTGTAAGATATCAGTCCTCCATATAATATCATAAACATTCTAAAGTACAAAAAAAATCAAACTAAGATGCCTCTACTCATGTTTAAGAGCCAAATCATATGATTTATAATGAAATGTTATCTGCAGTGGAAACAGAACATTTGATTCAAGGAAACCATATAAGATGAGCATTAACCACACAAGCATGGATGAGAATACTATGACAAACATATAAAAATTTAATGAATCAAATGAACAGCTGCCTGGACAATACAATCACATATTCCACCTATACAGTTCTTAAGAGACAAAAAGGTTAACAACAGGTGACTAAATCTCTGAAAGAAGAAAAACTGTCAACATGTTCCAGTGCTATCATTAGGGAACAAAGTGGAGCAAATGGAGGAAGCAATCACAGTAAAAGAAAGATATAAGGTATTAAGGTATGGACACAAGCAATAATGAAGAAAGGGAGGTTATCATCTAAGAGTCTACTCTGGTGTTTGATCTTTCATCAAAACTTGCATCACTTCAGTTGGAATTGTGTTTGTTAAAATTTCACAAAATTAAGATAGAAGATGGCAAGGTCCATCTAACTAAAATGTTAACCTCATTATATGTAAGGAAAAGAAAGTGAAATGGAATGACCAATTGAAACACAAATAACAACAGTTTTCACAGGTGCACTGAGTGTCAAAGTCATGGTGGATGCACAGGGTAAACTATAAAGCATGGCCTGATTACCCCATCCATAACACAACTTGTTTCTCCTGCACAAGGAAATATGTCAAATGGTGACAGCATTAGAAGGCCTCAGGAATGACTCCAGTTAGCAGGAGAAAGATCAAGTGAGAAAACAACAGATATCACATACTGTCCCTCAAATAACAATTAATAATAAAGTATGATTGTAACATGTTATTCAAATAATGAAAGTAATTTAGTTTATTAGTGAAGAAAAAGAAAACATAAAATCTATGAAATAATACACCCTATTACACTTTGATACAAAATAGTAAAAATGGGGTTAAAATATTATATTAATATCCTAAGTAAAACTTAAATGCCATGTAAAACCACTGTTGCAAAAACAGCTGTAAAGAGTTTAATAATAAATGTATTTTCAAGATGGCTGATATAAGTATTAGATCTTTAATTCAAATAAAGTACAAAACAACATTTCATTTTGACCTTTATTTAAGTAGCACGATAAACTAGTAGTGAATTTCTTCAGCTTGTAACTACAATCATGTAATAACCAATTGGTATCACGAAAATGTCCACAAAGACACATTACAAATATATAATCTCTTCAATAACACAACTGTTTTAATCTATAACTTACCTCCACTGTCTCTTCTCCTCCATCAAACACATCTTCTGTCTCCTCTTTAATCATATCAAACTTCAAATTGGTATGTATAGATCTTTCTTCAAAATAATTGGTTTTTCCTGTAGCTAGAAATACAAACAATACAGAGATCTATTTTGAGATACATTATAGTTAACTGATCTGACTTCTTATATAATTTCTTACATAATATACTGGTCACTATAAGGATATCAAATTTCAGTAAAGGGTAAATTTGTCAAATATACTTAGACTTCCATGCACATAGTTAGTTGTAATCCCAAATCATTGCTAAACAGATAGCCAGAACGAGAGATAAAAGTATTTTCTAAAAAATCGTGGAAGATCTCAATGGAGAGAAAGAGTTACTTAGTAGAATACATTGACTTTTGAAGAAATACACATTACACAATAGTGATAAGCAAAACAAGCACCTGAGAAAAGAAGAAAAAAAAGAGATAAATGGTTTTCGAAATGTCAGGTCACTGCAAAGCAAACATTTAAAAAGAAAATGAAAAAAATTTAAAAATTGAATAGTATCCATTCCTAACTAGAACTATAAGACAACCATTGGAGGGTAGATGTGATATCTTTAATGTCTCAAAATGCTATTCTGAATGGTGAACAAACTTCTGTCTATCGACCTCTAAAGGGTATCACTCTCTATCGAAGTACCAGAACAGAGGGTAGAATAAAACCTACAACTGTTGCAGCTATGAGTATTATGTATATCTATTTTAGATTTAGGAAGAAGCATTGATAAATTGTGAATAGAGAGCTTAAAGTATTAAGGGTAGAGGCAAGCAAAAACAAATTAAAGATTCATGTTATGCTGATCCAAGAACTTAACTGGACTACAAATTCAATGGTATGGACCATTCCAAAAAAACTCATCAAATTTTTTAAAATTACAAAAGAAAATATAACAAAATTAATTTTTAAGTTAATCATGCAAAAAATGAAACAAAAACAATTAAAAACTGAAAACATCTGCATGCTAGAATTCTAAATTCCAAAGTGAAACTTGGGCTCTACAGTATAGAGGAAGCCAACTGCACTGTAGGGTGTATCACACTTTTACTGGTGGACAGATCTTGCACATCTCTTTACATACTATAACACAACTGTATTGTGTGTAAACAAGCAAGGGTAATGGTGACAAAAAACAGTGTTTAACGCAAAGAAACATTGAACAAGTATAGCTATTATGTCAGAGAGGTCAGGCACTGCATTAAAAATATTACTTATTAGCTAAGATACGATGTCAACTTTATTCATTAACAACAAGTAGCGACACATGCAATTTGACCCAATGGTGAAAAGAGAGTTAATACTGAATTGATTCCTTGAGAATGAAAAGCTTATAGTGGACTATGTATGTAGAAAACTTGGAATTCAGTAATCAAGTGCCAAAAAGGAAAATAACAGAAATAAAAGAGATCTTCTGAAGTTAACTTAAACTATCCAGATAACTATTTATTTAATTATATGCACTATCTAAGCTGCTGCATTTGTGTTTTAATCTACATTCTGTGTTTCTTCCTACATAAAACAGTCTGTTTGCAATATATAAATCAACAAGTGCCAATGATGCATCTATGGGTTTCCATAGTCAGATAAAAAATACAGTCTTTATTAAAGGAGAACCTTTCAATATAGCTAATCACTCCTGTATAAAGTGGATAAATGTAAAACTCTGAATAAGTATAATGCCAGTACTGCACTGTATCAAGCACATTCAAAGATATAGTCATTTACGACTAAAAAAAAACACAGGTGAAATGGTGTAATTCTAACTGTCTTCAAACTAATAGTACATAAAAAATAAATAAAGATAGATAACAAAAAATCTCACAATGACAAAATTACAAATGAGCTCTTTACTAACAGTACATAGTTGGTTAATCCTTCATCTCAGCTTTACCCCACTCACACGTGACACAATAGAATATGATTATGAAAGTGTCAAAAGATTCAACTTTATCTAACCAAGGACTATCATAACAAGAATGAAACGTTTTTAGTGATATACATGTTAAGACTTGAAATAATATCACAAAAATTATTGAACAATAATTAAAAATTTAGGAATGCTGTTAAATTAAAACAAGTAAGTTTAACACTATTTATGTTATGAAAAACACATTTACATTCTAAATATATTTGGTTACTATTCATTGTTGTGAAAGTTTCATGTTCATTTTTCTCCAGTTTTGTGTTCAACAAAACATCCTGTTCCTCTTCAGAAAATGGTTCAACCTTCATATTTTATACTTCCACAATTATACAGAAGCTTCACTTTATGTCCTCATCAAAACTTGTATCTAGACTATGGAGAAACAGATTAAGATGTTACATCCTTTAAAAAGGTGACAAAGTTTTAAATAATTATATATCTCTAAATTAATATTATTTTAATGAATTTTATATAAAGTTAAAAGTTTCATCACTTTACACATTTATACTAAAATAGTGACATAATTTGGCACAACAGTTTTGAAACAATACTTTTCATAAGCATCCAAGACCACATTTACCAACAGTTTCATTCAGTTTGAACTGGTATGTAATGACTGGAAGATAGCTTTTACTCTTCATACAAATTGTTATTAGTTGTACATAGTAAAAACTTTTATTTTATTCACAATGTTTTACCAGGTTTATCTGGCATCATCAGGTGATATTCAAGAACCATGTAAATCTGGTGAAACATCATGAACAAAGCAAACAAACATTTTACTATGTACAACCAATACACACTTTATGTTAATTTTAAAAACACAGTTCTTTTGAATATTTAATTCAGGTCTTTAAAAATAAAGACTAGATTTTTTTGTAAACATGATTGTTGGTAATAAATAAATAAAAAAAGCTTGGTAAATTTTAACAAAACCCATTATACCCCAGCAAAAAAATCCACTCACTTTATCTATGAAAACAACCCTAAAACTTAAAGAGAGAAAAGGTAAGTAAACTATAATATGAAAGCTGTTGAATATTTTAATGAGGAATATAAACATTATATGCATCCCAGCTGTTTAATATTTAATGTGTTTGTCCTCTTTATTTAAAATGAATGAGAGTTGTTTAACACACATATTAATGATTACTAACTTATATTATAAACACAATCTTTCTGAAGCTTGTGCTTGTTCAAACTATACCTGAAAAATCTATCTCAATTTCAGTAGTTTTAAGAATAATACATAGCATACTGTAAAAAAATAAATAAAAACTACATTTAACACAACTTAAAAAAACATATCAAAATGGAATTTATCAACTACAGATCATAACAAAGTTATGTATTGTTTTATACTATTTACAATATGCACGTAGTATATCACACTAGTTTCAAACCTTACCAAATTTTATTTTTAAAAGTAATGTTTTGTATTTGGTAGGAAAAATTAATGCTAATGTTTCCATATCACCACTTGTTTGTTGAAAAGTCTTCAACAAAATTAAAATGGTCAAGATTTAATTAGATTAAACAAAAAGTATTTTCAGAATTCCACTTATTTTACTTAAGTATTTCCTGTTGTATTGTAATATTACATGACTTTCAGACCCTATGGAGCCTGAATGAACATAACATAACATTGAGATTAAAATAAAACATATTTTGATAAATATTAGTATTGCAACACTGGACTTTTACAAAGTTTTTACAAGTTACAGTTAACAACAAACAATATCAACATGATAAATCAATAAACCTTTAATTTTGTGTAGTTTAAATGCTGATACTACAGTGATTTTAGGGTTGATATAATTCTTAACATGATACAGAACCAAAACCTAACTGGTAGAGTTTATCAACATATCCCTCTTTACACATAAAAAGCTAACTTACAGCTTCAAACATCACGTTTGTCAAATTTCATTTTTGCCAATGACAGAAGTAACTTCTAAATTTCATATGCCTATTATTGGATAGTAATTTATATCCCTATAAATCCCTTGTGATTACAGTTTTTATTTCGTGATTCATTATAGACTTATTCATCTCTGTTATTATGTTTAAATATTTCGTATAAACATTTTTTTTAAATATAAGTTATCTAATAATAACAGCAATACAATGTTTCGTTTTCCATTGTATTACCACTACCACACTTCTTCCAATTCTTTTGGATCTCCTCAGCAGTAAAGCACATGCGAAAGGCATTAGATCATCGTTTAACTCCTTATCAGTTCTAGCTGTATAGTTTTGAAACACATGTTTGTTAGGAATAATTTATGGATTTATTTCCATACAACTTTTATCATGTGTTAATTGTGAGAAATGATATTCACCTACAACGTGTATGATACAGTGACACTTAAATTGCAAATTCCTCTTATCATGCAACTTTATATATGATACTGGTATCTGAGATAATTATCTTAAGAGTATAGAGGCGCTCCTGTATTTTATTCATGTAAGGTTTTGATTTTAATTTCTTTACACACAGTATTTATTTTCCTACCTGATTTTCGTACGTGAAAACTTCTGCAGGCTTAAACATTTTATTCGTATTTACAGTATCATTGCCAAGCTTTTCATTGTTGTACAACTTTTGGTAAAAAGCCTTAATGTTATATAAAGGTTTAGTTTTATGTTTTACTTACATTGCTTCAGAAATAAGTTTTAAACATGTACATCGCAGTTGCTTTTTAAAATACAATGCACACTAACCTTTCATGAAATATCAAATTTAACACTGAATTAAAGTATAGGAGAAAACAGCCGCGACACTTGAAATTTTTTTGGGTACGACTAGTATAAATTAATCTACGAAACTTCCCCTTCCCCCTTTTTATTTATTATTAGCTCGACATTTGCGCGCCTATACCAGAATCAATTTTATTACTCACAAGGATTTCTACAACCTAACTCAAACTGAAATTATTTTAGACAGGAATGGAATAAATTAACACAATATACTTTGGACGAGATAAAAAACAAAAACTGAAAAAAAATTTGACCCATAAAATCTAAAATTGTAATTATATCTCCAATTTCTCTGGAAATGATGGAGCTATGAGCTAAATATTATACTTTATAAAATAAACTAAACTCAGAGCTATTCTGTGAGCTACTCTGCCGCGGCTCAAAATCGGTTATATTAACTCTCTTGTTCAAATAACAGATTTACTTTAAATAAATTTCAGAATGCGTAAATAAATAAATGGATTGTGTGTACTTTAACGAACAAGAAACAATTATTTAAAGAATTGGTTACAAGTGTGAAAACCACAATGCAATGAGTTTTTATACAAACCTCTCATTTGTCTTGAATGCAATATTTTGAAATAATTTACTCTTAATATAATTTCATGTTATACCATATATACATACAACAAATATGAAAAAAAAAAAAATGAATTGACGACGAACCAAAGCCGATCACCCTTATAAAGTGACAGTCAATCGCACTATTATTTTGTAAAACAGTAGCCCAAAAGTTGTCGAAGAGTGATGGTGATTAGTTGCCTTTAGTATTGTCTCATACTGCTGAATAAGGGAAAACATGCGCAGATAACCCTACTATAGCTTTGTGCGAAAATTCTAAACAAACAGCCTACTCTAAATATTTATCTTGTTGAAATTATAAATTTAACTACAAATTAATAAATAATGTGTCATAAATGTTATTGCTCTTGTTAAATAACACATAAATAATACAATTTATTAGCTTGTAAATTATGTTGGTGTTTATTGTAATAAATCGACTTAAACTTTTTCAGTAGAATCAGTAGAAGTAATGTGTACAATCATAGCTTTCTACGTGGTACGTATGAATCTTCACTGATGATGCCGATTTATCGGTATAGATACAGACCAATATTATAATATCTGTGGTATATCCAGGTCTTCTGTCATGTGATTAGCCAAATAGAATATATCACCCTAAAAGACATATTACCCAAAGTTATAGTATCTAAAAATTATCACAAAACATTCATTCATTTAAGTTGTTGTTTTGAATTAAGCACAAAACTACTCAATGGGCTCTGCCCACCACGGGTATCGAAACCCGGTTTCTAGCGTTGTAACTCCGCACCGCTGAGCAGTGCACTGGGGGAGCCAATCATTTAAGAACTACAAAACACTGCTAAATTAAATATCCCGTAATACTTGTATTCAGATTTGTTTTGAATTTAGCGCAAAGCTACACTAAGGCTACCCGTCCCTATCAAAGACGTGAAAGAGTAGATGGAAGGCAGCTAATGAACATCGCAAAATATTATGATACACTTTTCCTAACAAAGAGTGATATTTATATTTACATTATATTGACCCACAACTGAAAGAGTCGACCATATTTGATACTA
This sequence comes from Tachypleus tridentatus, assembly GCF_004210375.1. Classification (NCBI taxonomy): domain Eukaryota; kingdom Metazoa; phylum Arthropoda; class Merostomata; order Xiphosura; family Limulidae; genus Tachypleus; species Tachypleus tridentatus. The sequence goes on along the minus strand of NC_134836.1, from coordinate 110,149,982 downwards.
CGGGGATTAAAACCCGCATATTCCGATTCTACTACCCTAACCAAATGGTCTAGAAATTTAGAAATATTTAATCTTTTTTCCTCGCTTCAACTTTTCTGTTGCTTAAAACTGACTAAAAATGCCGTGAAAGCAGATTCAATCTTTACACGAATTCGAAATAGTATAATCAAAAGATATTATTATTTCACTTAAGATATTGTATAATACATTGTTTTATTCTTCCTCGCGAAAATCATGAAGCAATTTGTTTTACTTAATTATGACATAAAAATAATTTCCTTGTGATATCTTATTGGCTTTAGAATAAAATTCTAGTTGTAACTTTCTAATATCTACTTTTCAAACGCAGACCGAAAAGTTATATCCAACCAAAGAAGGGACTACTTTTTCTTCAACAGAACATTATTTTCAACTAGATGTATCGTTTGTTCACGGTAAGCTACCTACGCTCTGTAAGTTCGCAGACATACAACATTGTGGCTAGAAGGACAGAACAGTGAGATTTGTGGTTCGCTGTTATAATAAAATAAATCCTATGTGTGTTTGAGCAAAGTAATAAAAGTAAACACGACGTACACACTGGTTCTTTGTTCTCTTAGGCATTGATGACGTTTGTTTTTTAATTTCGCGCAATGTTACACAAGGGCTATATGCGATAGCCGTCCCTAATTTAATACTGTAAGACTAGAGGGAAGGCAGCTAGTCATCATTACCAACCGCCAACTCTTTTACCAACGAATAGTAGGATTGACTGTAACATTATAACACCTCCACGGCTGAAAGGGCGAGCATGTTTTGTGCGACGTGGATTAGAAACCGCAACCTTCTGATTACGTGTCGAGCGCTTTAACCACCTGGCCACGCTGGACCGCATTGATACTGATTTTCAATTAGGTTCATATTTTCAGAACTAACAGGTTGGATACTTACAAAGGTAACATAGGATTGAATTAAACTTTTATTTATAAGTAATGTTTTGACCACTGCTCTTTAACCACATGACTATCAATCATCATAATTAGGTATAGAACCTGTTCCATTGTCAGTTTCAACGTGAACACAATGAAAACAAAAATTAATACATTTCAGATTCACCTGACATATAGCAACACAGAACACGTGTAAGAAAATTTTGAAATACATTAATGGGTATAAGAAATATTGAACTTGTAACGACAATGTTTTTGATAGGATGCAATACCATTTAGGGTTCGCGCCCGCGTCGCGCTAAACATGCTCGCCCTCCCAGCCGTGGGGGTATATAATGTTACGGTCAATCCCACTATTCGTTGGTAAAAGAGTAGCCCAAGAGTTGGCCGGTGGGTGGTGATGACTAGCTGCCTTCCCTCTAGTCTTACACTGCTAAATTAGGGACGGCTAGCACAGATAGCCATCGAGTAGCTTTGTGCGAAATTCCCAAACAAACAAAAACAAAGCAATACCATTTAATTATGTTTTATAGAAAACCATAATTTCTAGAAGTTTTGATATCGATCAAAAATATGATGTGTTGAAGGCTTTAACGATTCCTATGGAGTAAAGGTTTAATATTATTAGGCTCTTTTACCATATAAATATCGCTAATAATGTTCCATAATTATTATTTTGATATTCATTCTTCGTCCAATATATCTTGGGGTAGCTACTGTAGAATGTAAAATAAATATATATTCATATCTTTGCTCAATACAAATGACCGATCAGGAAACAACATGGCTTATCTGTCGGTAGTTGAATGAAAATTGTTATAATTTAAAAATATCCAAATCTGTATGAAAAAATATGAGATAGGACTGAAGAGTGCATAGATTATCTATTACTGTCTCTTGAGAATCATAACCTAAGTTACAGTAAAACGTTAAATTTTAATAATACAGTACCAAAGAACAATAATAAAATTATTTGAAAAATAAAACTGCAAACAGTAACACCTCCACTGTTCAAAAATAAACAGTGAAATTCCTCCTTCTAGTACAAGTTTTGCTTCACGTTCATACATTTTCGTTCGGTTTTACACATCCTTTTCAACATAGACATTAAGTTCTTTACAGTATCCAGTGTCATCATAAACACTATTTGGTTCTCGTCTTCTTGTCAAAGTCCACTTAGACCCATTTAGGTACTTAAGAAAATTTAGGTACTTACTTATCACACTCTGAAATACTTTTCCCAATTTCTATTGCATTTGCTACCTGTTTTTAACTCGCAATTGTCGGGCACTTGCCAACTGTTTTTCCAGTAATCGTTTGGTCTTTCTTCTCCAAAATATCCTCTTCTATTTTTGTCAAGTTACATTCAGGCTGATTCAACAATGGGAGAACCACGATTAAATGGAAAAAAATTATTATTCTTATGTCCTTATCAACTGTTTGTCTTACTCTAAGATAATAAACGTTAGGCCTATCACATCTACCAAAGTTAACTTTACGCTGATTTTTTTTTTCCTTGGCCATTACTCTCTTCTGCTCTTGTCTGTCTGTTTGTCATTACCCTCCCATACTATTTATATGGTTATTACTAAATTGTCTATTTACTATATTCTCTAAATCAAAATGTTACAAACAAAACTTCCAACAATCGTATGTTTGTAACACCATTATGCTAAAAATTAAACAAACATAATATATTCATGCACAAAATAACTAGATAATAATATCTACACTAAATAATCTTTTATAACACATAAAATGAAAGAATCACAAGGGTTTTTTTATTGTTTCATTATGCCACTATTATTAGCATTATTTAAAAGTAGCATTTTAACGTTATTACACATAAAATATGTAATTCACTTCAAAGTTTGTTTATAGCTCAAACTTTAGAAATCAAATAAATGTTCTTCAGTAAAACTGTATAATATTTATTTTTTGAAAATGCATTCTATCTTCCAAGTAAGCATTACATTCTTTACCAAATTACTAACGTTTTAATTATTTACTTGAATAATAAATTGCCTATTTTAACTATTCCTCTTTGGACCATTATTTGTTAATATTAGTGCATAATTTTTGTATCATAAAATATTTTATAAAAAACTACCAATTGTTCATTGATTACAAATAAATGGTATTGTAATAGCTACACTTCTCAATACATGTGTTAAGTCAATACCTTCTTTTTATATCTTTATAAAAATTTATTACTTATTGTTTCAAATTTTCTTATTCTAATCTTACATTTGCATTTGGTGCTTACACAAAGTCACATCATAAACACCATAATCACAAAGATATGAAAATTAACCAGTGACAATTTTCAAAAGTAAAATATACTTAATAGTTATCAAACAAAATATTTCTAAACCTATAGATTACTATGACATACAATTAACTATTATTGAAATAACCATCATTTAATAAACTTCAAAAAATAAATGATTTTATCCCAACATATTAAACATTCTATGTCTAAGTCAATAAATCACAAGTCAAATAGCAGCTGGACACATTCTATGTTTAAGTCAATAAACCATAAGTCAAACAGCAGCTGGATACACTATATTAACATGACTACTATAAGAAATATCATAATATGCACTGACAAAACAGTTTCATTCCTGTTAAACTTCATACTATCATATTCTGTTTTATCACATGTATCATGTATTTTATGTAGATAACATTCTCGTGCACTGATAATGGAAGAACTAATTCTCGTTAAATCCCAGTTGAATAGGGCTGCACAGTTAAGAATCAGCAATGCCAAAGAGCAAAGAAAAAATTGCTAATCACAAGCTATTATTCAATTAAGTTATATTATCCAATTGTAGATAACATAGTCATAGAATTACACTAACCAATTATTATTGGATCTTGTGAATTAATTGATCATATTAGTCTATATTTGTTGGATTTTGCAAGAAAACTAAATAAGGATAGAAGATAGCAACACTATCCATGACAAACAGTTGTCAATACAAAATATAAGATTTGACCAACACTCTTATATAATATCCATGGCTAAGAGTGATTTCTATTTTGTTTTTTTCAATAATAAATTATTAACCATGAAATCTTAGGTCCATGGTCTGGCACACTACCTGCCAGGTTCAACTCAATCTATTAAAGTTGTTACAAAATATAATTTCTAGAAAATTAATCAAACATATCCTGCCCTTGTATATATCAAATAATCATAACGAAAATAAATTGCAAGAAATGTTTTACAATATCTGTTAAAAGGAATTTCATTAGACAATCATTATCAAAAAAATATATTTTTTTTAACAACACAACATCTAAGTTATGTAGAGGATAAAAATCAGTCATCTTCATATATTATTGGTATAAACCTACTTATTAGATCTTTAAGTTATCATTACTTTATAATCTGTTGGTTATCAGGTAAAGTCACAGAAAAGGAGAACCTAAGTCACTTTTAAGATCTTTTCATTTGTTTCTCAATGGGACAACAGCAAAATAAGGGATTCAATTCCCTTCAACAGACATAGCACATAGCTGTACATGGCCTCATTATTAAAAAATAAACACAAGAAATATTTTGGTTTAATAAGATTAATTATGAAAAACGAATGAGATAAATACATTTTGTATTCAATCTCATTCACTTAACTATAATTTATAATTACAAATATTTTTAACTTTCAGTAATACAGTTACACTAACACGAAAGTTCCAAAAGTTAAAAAGTATTAAAATGTGATCACTATTTCTAATTATATTTACAAATACCGAAATCAGAATAAAATGATAAACCGAATAATCTTAAAATATTTAGTACACATCTCTCCCATTAATCCCCATTTCTATAGTGTAATCTGTTTCTTCTATTAAGTGTAGATTAAATATTCATTTCCATAAATTTGTTAATCTTAGAAAAAGCTTGTCACACACTATTAATTAAAATTGACTTTAATTAAAATTTTGAAATAAATTTTTACTGAATAGTAATTTTCATCTAGTGGGAATTAACAAAATTAATTTTATGAACCTTACCTACAATTCCAAAAGTTATGCTTCACCATAAAACATTATACAAATTCAGACATATTTGTAGAAGCTCAAAGCATTTTTCTTCAATTATGAACCTTTCATTTCTTGTAGAAAATATTTTGTACAATAGAAAGAGAGTATTAGTATAAGAAAAATATACAGAAATTTTAAAATTAATGGTATGAGAGAAAAAACAACCTATTTCTCAACTCAATTCCAGTTCTGCATTACTTCCAGATTCCATAAATAGGAACAACTGTAAACTCCATAATAATATAATTTTAATGTTAAAGTTTTCACTTACACTTTTATAGAGTAACAGTTTAAATGACTGTCTGCATGATCTAAATAATGTCCATATAACAATCAGCTGTGGAACGTTTTCTAATTATATATAAAACTTTGAATGTTTCTAAATGCAGAACAAAATAAATCAAACATCTTTAACATGTGCATTATAAATTTAAGATATTAAAAATAATTCAGTACAAAGGTTTGTAAGTTATGCTTATTATATAGTTCAACAAATTAAGAGAGCAAGAATACAGTAAGCATGAACAAAAACTCACTGGTGTGAAAATAATGCAAGTAGTACTAACACTAACTGAAGTACACAAACGGTGTGTGATAATGAATACTGCTCATCTTTCAGTGGTGAGTAGTTCACACATTACAGATAAATCCATACATAAATTTTGTAAATGGGCTTCTTTAACATCTGTAGAAGAATTTACAGTAAATGCTAAAGTTGCTCATTAGAATCTGTCAGTTTTTGTTTCTTTTTCAGGGTTCTAATGTTAACAGACTGTGTTAGTCACTACTAAGCTGAGACCGAGTTAACTCCAGCAGTGCACATGCTGCAATATTCTGCTACACACAAAACTGTCACTGCAGAATTTAATGTGGCCCCAGAGTAGTGGAAAGATTTTGAAAATATTGGTAATGCACTGAATCATATTTTAGGTGACGAGGTTAGAACTATACATGTGCCACAATCCAAAGACAGAACTGCTACTTGGTGAACTTAACATTACAGAAGTGTCAGAGTAATGTTTATAGCCCTCAAACTGACCTTCACTGAGCAACCTGCACCCATGTATCTAACTAAACTGTTCATAACAGATTTCATGAATGTTGATTAAAAGCCAGATGATGCACTCAAGGCCCAGTTTTCACCACACAGCACTGTTCTGTAAATTGTGTTTACATCACAACTGGTAGCTTTATCAAACAAGATTTGTATCCCCTTTACAAACAAACTTTAGTTTCATCTTTTCAATTGTGGTAAATAAGTTTGCGTGTATTGTAGCTCTAGAGTAAATGCAGCTGGCAATAGTGCGAATTTCATAATTAAAAATTGCAATGATCTAATTTTGATGAGTAAAGTTCCTTATCTGCAAACCTGTATTAAGATGACATCCTACACCCTGTTGTAGGATTTCTTTGCAGGTGCCATAAGAGACAATTTCACACTAGTAGAGGATAATGCCAGATCCTACACTGTCAGGTAATCCACTGATTACTTAGAGCAGCTCAGGATTGATGTGATGGAGTGACAAGCAAAATAACCAGACTTCAAACATGAATGGGCCAAACAGTATACACACTGACTGCCAAGTAATTCCCTTGCCAAGATTGGGAATCTTCAGCAAACCTTGAGAGACGAATGGAATATTGTGTCTCGAGGCTACATGAAAAGCACTGTCAAAGGTATGCCAGCATACTGTCAGTAATGTATAGAAGATAAAGGAGGGTAATTATGAACACTAGTTTTTGAATTCCTCACATTTTCATGTTGTATACCGAACTTATAATTAATATTGTGGTACTTTCCGTTCATTTTATTTAAGTCATGCTCGAACTGAGTTTGCCATGCAACTATTTTGTCTAGGCTGATTAAAGGACTGGGAGAACAAAATTGAGTTTGGTTTGTTCTCATGTGCAATGCTACTGATGTAAAAAGTAGGACTAGGCCTACCATGGTTACAGTCTGTTTACATAAAGCCTGGGACTTACTGAAGTGTGTGAATCTATGTTCATATTAGAATATTAAAGTCACCATGGAAAAGTGTGTGTATTCAGTGATAAGTTGCTGTGTTTGATAAGGATGTACTTTAAGTAGGTAATGAAAAAAATAAGTTATAAGTTAGTAAGACCTTCTTGAGTGATCTACCTACCACATTCAGTATCTTGATTTTAGTTCCCAATAGATAAGTATGTGAAGAAGAGCTACCTGGCAAAACACTAATAATTCCAGACAATCAAGGCTAGATTGCAGGGATCCATTCAATGTAGTGGACACTGAAATGGATGAAAGGGTCCTTTTTTTTTTCTCTCTTACAACATATTACATACCTTTCTTCCAAGTGGATAATTTTTATATTTTCTCATTCTAATGTTTCTTCTAAAGCATTTTCAACAAAACTGAACACATTTATGGTTTTCAAAGAGGGTGTATTCTTCATGTTTCTTTAAGTTATTACTTGATGAAATATTATTTCCATGTGTTTTTTGATGTGATTTTAAATAAATATTTTTAGTAAAGAACTTTCCACACACTGCACAACTGTAAGGTTTCTCCCCAGTGTGTGTTCTTTGATGTTTTTTTAAGTTTGAATTTTTTCCAAAATGTTTTTCACAAATTGCACAACTGTAAGGTTTCTCCCCAGTATGTATTCTTTGATGATATTTTAATGTACTGTTTGTAACAAAGCATTTCCCACATAATGCACAACTGTAAGGTTTCTCCCCAGTGTGAGTTCTTAAATGACTTTTTAAATCACCCTTTGATGCAAATTGTTTTCCACAAATTTCACAACTGAATGGTTTCTCCCCAGTGTGTGTTATGTGATGTCTTTTTAATGCTGAGGTTCTAGAAAACTGTTTTTCACAAATTTCACAACAGTAAGGTTTTTCTCCAGTGTGGATTCTTTGATGTATTTTTAAATTTGAGTTTCTTACAAAATGTTTTTCACAAATTTTACAGTTGTAAGTTTTCTCTTCAGTGTGTTTCTTTTCATGTTTTTTCAAGGCAGAGTTTGATCCATACTGACTTTTGCAAATTGTACAACTGTAAGGTATCTCCCCAGTGTGTGTATTTAGATGACTTCTTAATGAATCCTTTGATATAAAATGTCTTTCACACACTGCACAACAATAAGGTTTCTCCCCAGAATGTATCCTTCTGTGATTTTTAAGGTTTGTACTTCCAGCAAATTGTTTACCACACACTGCACAACTGTAAGGTTTCTCTCCAGTGTGTGTTCTAAGATGTATTTTTAAATTTGAGTTTCTTACAAATTGTTTATCACACACTAAACAACTGTAGGGTTTCTCCCCTGTGTGTATTGTTTCATGTATTTTTAAAATACTTCTTGTTACAAATTTTTTTTCACAAACTGTACAGCTGTATGGTTTCTTCCCAGTATGTGATCTATGATGTACTTTTAAGTCACTATTTGTTCTAAATTGTTTTCCACATACTGAACAACTGTAAGGTTTCTCTCCAGTATGTATTCTTTGATGTTCTTTTAAATCACTCTTTCGCCTAAATTGTTTTCCACAAACTGTACAACTGTATGGTTTTTCTCCAGTATGTATTGCTTGATGTTGTTTTAATTCACCTTTTCTTCTAAACTGTTTTCCACAAATTATACAAGTGTATGGTTTCTCCCCAGTGTGTATTGTTTGATGTGATTTTAAGGTATATCTTGACACAAAATGTTTTCTACAAATTCCACAACTGTAAATTTTCCTCTCACTGTGATTTCTGTGATGTTGTTCAGAAGGACTATTGCTCTTAAAATGTTTTGCTAAAAGTGCACAATGATAAGGTTTCTCTCCAGATTCTATCCTCTCTTTTTGTGTTAGATTTTCCAATGTTCTAAATTCCTTTCTACTGGTTACATAACTGTACGTTTTACTATTACACTGAGGTATATTCAATTTGTTTAGGTTATTTCCATTTAAATTTGTTTCTCCACATATAACACTATTTGATTTTGAGGAGTTCACAACTTCTGTAAAGAAATCTTGTTTTATAACATGATAACTAGGACACTGACTTTCACAGCAGGTCTTCACATCTGAAATAGATATAAATGATGGTTGATGATAATTGAGATCTTTGATGAACTTCTAGATATATATTTAATGTTCTCATACGATAAATAACAATGTGAAAATATTAAAGCTAAAAACTGATTATGACACACTTTGCATACATTCACACTGAATAGAAACCTTTATACCTGAATCAGAAAAGAATTAGAAACAAACTGTTGGTAACAATCCATTTTCAAGAGGAGGTTTTTAGTAGATAAAGTAAGTTCATCTGTAGAAATATGACAAAATACAGTGATAAAAGCAATGGAATTTTAACTAGTATCTTTAAATCTTAACTTTTAAAAATTTTCCGATATGAAGTGGTTGATTATTATCAAATCTTCTAATGATCTGTTTGCTTAAATATACGAATTAATATTATGTTCAATGTTCTATGTGCAAGTTAAAAATTAATATAAATGCTCACGTTTAGACAATACTAAAATTTTATAAACATACTACTTTTCTTTTTATCAAGTAGAGATATAATCCCTCTGATTAAAAGCTTTGTGATTACTATCTTTCACAAAATGCAAATCCTATATTCTACAAGGATAGCAGTATTCCATATGTCACATTTATATAAATAAATGATAAAAATATACTCTTTGTATGTGTTGAAACTAATTCACAAAATGGGTTTTAACCATCAGTCAGAGAGTTTATACATGGAAAACCATGATGATAGAGACTGGTCAATTGTAGTTTCTTTTTGTTTCATTTTACACAAACAATTACTTTCCTCTTTATTCAAATAAGCTTTTTTTTGGATTTTATCATTTCAAAACCCGTCACACAAAAATTACTGAAAGTTCTATATACAATTTATAAATTACTATCAACAGATGCTCAGGTGTAGCAATACTAAAATATTTATCAATATACTACTTTTCTTTACATCAAGTTGAGGAACAATCCTCTCATTAAAAGTTATTTGATTACTATCTTTGACACAGTTCAAATAAATTACAGAAATATACTCTCTGTTTATGTTGAATTTAATGGTTCCAGCCATTAGTCAGGATATTTATACATGATGAACCATGAGGCAAGACTAGTGATTATAGTTTCTTTCTGTTTCATTTTAGATAGCAATTACTTTCCTCCCTATTCATATTAAATGTTTTGTTGCCATTTGATCACTTCTAAACTTGTCACAAAAAAAAAAAAAATTTTAGATAGCAATTACTTTCCTAATTGGTAACTGAAAAACAACATAAAATTTGTACAAGTAGACTTCAACTTAATTTCGTCTCATTTGGTTTAATAAAGTTCAAGAATTATTGAGAGTTAATATATTTTTTGGGCCATTATTAATGCACTTAGACATTTTGATGTTTGTACTTACCAGATGTACTATCTAACACAGATGCAATTTCTTCTTGAAATTCAGTTTTCATTTTCACATTTGTGTAATTATAACTTGAACTATCCAGATCATTATCATTGCTGTCACTGAACTTTGAAATAACATCACCTTCTAACACATGATCAGGCTGTTCTGCTTTCACTTGGACATGGATGTTCTGAAATCAAACAACATGCTTCTAATGTCTATAAAATAAATGGATGGTGTTATAATTATGTGAAGTCAGCAAAGGTAATGAGCTTAAAATGTGATAAAATAATAATTAAACCTAATTCTTTAAACTCAAGAGGGGAATCAACATCATGTAGCCAAAACAACCCGCAGGAAACAGTGTGTTATTAACAGGAATGACAGTTTAGGTATTTACCACCTTCTACAGTTTGGACTGTGGTAATATACACTACACATTCATTCAGTGGATGTGCTTTACTGTACATCCAATTTCAAAACAATTCATTCAATAAAACGTGAGATATAGCAATTCAAATTTTGATTCAATTTCTTTTTTCTTTCCTTATTAAAAGTATGCAAACTACTTGGTAGAAAAACATATTTACCTTCAATAGATTTATTTCAAACACGATATACTAACAGATGTTTACAATTTACAATTAGATGTCAAATTTGGTTTAAATATAAGCCACATTTGAAAAGTTATTTAAAAAACTCATTAAATTTTGACTAAAACATTCCTGTGAGTTATCAGTTTGTGGTTTTTATAACAGCTTCACCTAAAAGTAAAGAACTGTTTCTAAGTTTTTAGTCAGTCAGAATAAAGACACCTGATTTAGATCTAAAGAAACTATAGTGTAAAACCATGTGCAAGTACACAAGTATTCTTTTGACCATGTAAACTAGATTAATAGTTTCTAGCTTAGGTTTTCTAAAACACCTGATTTTGATCTAAAGAAACTATAGTGTAAAACCATGCGCAAATACAAAAGTATTCCTTGGTCCATGCAAACAAGATTAACAGTTTCTACCTTAGGTTTTCTAAAGAATAATACAGGTGAACCATTACTATTCTCTTCCAAATTTAGCAGATTTTTGCTAAATTTATCCTTATTAAAGAGCATCATGTTATATTAGCACATAGAAATAGCATAGATAATGTTGTATTATAATACAAAACTGTTAATCTAGTTTCAATGGCATTGCAAAAAATGAAGTTACTAACATTATTTTAAAGAGGAAAAGTTACCATCATGTATTTTAAAGAATCTGATTGGTTCTGTAAAGTATGGGTCTGTACTGAATAACAGATTTGCAATCCTAAAGCTAATACAGGTTACTATCAAATTTCACTTACTTGTCGTAGTTTGTTAGAGTGTATTAACAAAATGTCATGTTGTCTCTTCAAACACACCTAAGGTGTGAAATAAAAATGCAGCTGAAGAGGAACCAAGTTAGTAATTTAACTCTCACAACAAGAGCTCAGTCAATCTGACAAACCACATGATCTCTTTGTTCTGGTTCAAGGGTTTTAGAGATTTGATACTATTATATTTTAATGCAGAAGGTATATCTTCACAAAATATGACAGTCCTTCAATAAATGTAATAAGTATTTTACAAACACAAAGTCTCACTTTCTAGTGAAGTATTCTAAATAATAATAATAGAAATAAAATGTATATATGTTGAATGTTTGTTTTAAACTATGTATGGAAAGTGATTTTTATGATAAGATAAAAATGCTTTTCTTTATCTAGTATTTCATTTGTACAATCTCTAAAAATATTTAATTGCATTTGAAATGTTTATTTAAAGTAAAACTTCATTATTTATCTACCCTAAATCTATAAAGGTTGGACAACTTTACTCACCTCATAACCATGAAAACACAGAAAACATAATAAATTGCCCTTTATCTACCCTAAATCTATAAAGGTTGGACAACTTTACTCACCTCATAACCATGAAAACACAGAAAACATAACAAATTGCCCTTTATCTACCCTAAATCTATAAAGGTTGGACAACTTTACTCACCTCATAACCATGAAAAAACAGAAAACATAACAAATTGCCCTTTATCTACTCTAAATCTATAAAGGTTGGACAACTTTACTCACCTCATAACCATGAAAACACAGAAAACATAACAAATTGCCCTTTATCTACCCTAGATCTATAAAGGTTGGACAACTTTACTCACCTCATAACCATGAAAACACAGAAAACATAACAAATTGCCCTTTATCTACCCTAAATCTATTAAGGTTGGACAACTTTACTCACCTCATAACCATGAAAACACAGAAAACATAACAAATTGCCCTTTATCTACCCTAAATCTATAAAGGTTGGACAACTTTACTCACCTCATAACCATGAAAACACAGAAAACATAACAAATTGCCCTTTTTTTTCTATACTGATTTCATATTGTGACATCAAACTACATTTAATAAGTAGATTTAAACTCCTAACAGTATACATCTATTTATAATTACATTTTATTGTTTTATTGCCTTTTGAACCACATCCAATTATTAGTCTTGCTATTTATAAGTTGCAGAACATTACGCTATCTAATTAGCTTAATCACAAGTCACTCATGTGTAGGCCGTTATAAGACATTTTATAATATTACTTATTTTACCTAATATTTCCTTAACTTCTTATTGTGATGAAATTTTACCCTAACATTTTATACTAATGGTAGAAGTACACTGAACTTTTATTTAATTAAATAATGCACCAAAGAACACGAGAACAATAACCTGCAAGAAGCAGACAATTTCATCTAATTATCACAATTCTATTTACATGTAACAAGGCCATAACAAATTTGTCCAAGCTAGTTATCTTTCTCATAGGAATGAAGCTTCTCTGAAAAAAAATGACAATTCCATTTTCAGAACAAAAGTAATATTATATATCAACTAATAGGTGAAAACCTTGGCTTTTAATGATTATAGATAATATAGAATCAACCATAAAAGAAGACTATTAAATCCTGATTTTCTATTTAATAGCTCTGTAGCTAAACAAAATTGAAGACTAAAAAAATTATGGTTTGTTTGCATAATTACAATTTTATAGCGAGTAATTTCATACTTATTGCAAGAGTGGTTTAATAACATTTTTAATATAAGACAATAAAACCTCATGACAGATGCATTAAAATATAAGATAATAGGGTTAAAGGGATAAAATCACAACTGGCAACCAAACTTGAACCCACACTTATAACATTAGTGAATTAGCTGTGCCATATATTTTGTTTTACCCACGCATCATGCCCAAAGTTGAACCAATCTGGCCACCAATTTTGATTTCATCCTTTTTTGTTTGCACATTTTAGGGTATAATTCCCACTGCTTAAAGAATCCATGTAAATGGTTTTAGAAGAAGAAAGCATGAAACTGTTTTCTGTAGTCTATTCAGACAAAATGTTGGGGAAATTTGAAGTTATACATTATGGACTTCATGTACCTGAGATGGCCATACAGATAGAAATCAATACAAATGGGTCAGTGATCATGCAATCGATAGTAATAAATGTTCTGTATTATGCCAGTCCTCCATATAATGTCATAAGCATAATTAAGAACAAAAAAGATCATACCAAGATGCTTCCGTGCAAGGAAGGCCTGTCTCATTGAAGTTTAAAGCTAAATCATATGGTAGATAATGAAATGCTATCTGTGGAAATCACACGCAGTGTTAACCATAAAAGAGGAGCATTTACCATACCAGCATAGATGATAATACTATGGTGAATATCTTGAAGTTTTAAAAAATGAAACTAATAGCTACCTTGACAACAGTCACTTACTACTCCCCTCAAGTTGTTAACAGACAAGAGGTTAACAGATGACTAAAGCTCTGAAAGATGAAAAACCTATCAACACGTTCCAGAGCTATCATTTGGGAAAGAAGTGGAGCAAATGGAGGGAGTAATGGCAGTAAAAGAAAGATATGTACACAAGCAACAGCAAACAAAAAAGATATTATCATCCAAGAGTTTACACTTGACCCAGACATCAGTATCTGAATCATGTCATTCAGGATTGTGTTCGTTAAAATTTTCCAGAACTAATAAGGAAGATGGCAAAGTTTGTTTGATCATAATACTCACCTGGTGATAGGCAGTACAATTTGATTTAATAAAAATGTAGTATATTTGTATCATTAGTATGAATGAAAATCTTAGATTTCATTGACAGAGAAAAACAAGACACAAGTACGTATGATGTTCCTTGTTTTACGTGTATACTGTTTACTTAATATTTTAAAAGCAACTAAAATTGGGTCATTCAAGATGGTAACTTGAGATGAACATCCTCCATATGCTTAATAACTTACAAGATGGGATTATTCATTGAACATAGTTCAAAGGTCATTAAAACAACAGAATTAAATAAGATACTTACATGCTTTAAAGTACTTAGGATAAACAATATGCAGTCAGTCTAGAGTGAAATAAAGGAAGTCTAAATTTATTTCATACATTTTTATGGTAATGACAAAGTCACTTAAACTTGAACAAGCCCTTATACAGTTACAGTAGAAAAAATAAGAAATGAAATATAGTATTTTGATAATAATAATTATAATAATAAAGACTAATTTATTTAAGAAAAAGTATTTTTAAATTTCATATGAAGATCACTTTCCACTAAAAGCAGTAAACACTTACTCCTCTTATTCCATTTAAATAGAAACATATTGACAATTTTTTTATGACAAATACTTAATTAAAAACATTTTCTTTTTTTCTAGAAAATTCTTGTGATATTTTATGAATATACACCAAAAATATAACTTACAGAAAAAAGTCACTGGAATCCATCAAGCCTCACAAGAAAGTAAAGACAAAAAACTGATCAACCCACTAGAACTAAAACTATTTGGGCAGATATGCAACAAGTTGAGCCCTAGGTGAAGTAAGTATAATACTGAACAATAGAAAATTTAGAAACAAAAACATACGCTGTAAGAATCACCCATCTGCCCCAACAAAAGTACACAATATAATTAAAAAGAATGTTTGCTTCAACAGCAACAAAGCTCACATGTATAGAAGTGACTTTCCTAACAAATTTGTTCAACTTTCACATACCTCATGCAGCAGAAGGAAGAAATGAGTAACCAAACTATTTCATTCCAAGACATAGTGATCAAGACACTAGATGTAGTGCCTGCAGAGTTCTATGGAACTGAACTGTTTTTAAAAAGTGGTGGTAAATCATCACTCTAGTGCACTAGATGGAATAAACAAGGAATGTAGGATGGAACATCACAACCTTACAACAGATCCTTTTATAGAAGAAGCTCTGCTGTATTACTATATAATGAAGTCAGACTGATCATCACGATGTAAGGACTGAATTGATGTGGTGGTGTTCCGGATCTAATTTAATACAACATGCTAAATCACTACAAGTACCAGGGCTGATTCAACACAGGATAATAGAAATTTATACTCAGAAGAAGAATCTAGTATTTTATATTATTTTCTACACAGACAATGAGATTTGCTTAAGTAATTAATATAAAGGTTACAGAATGTTCTATGGAAGCATTAACAATTAAATATTTGTGACCTGACAATATCAGTGTTGCAAAAAGATCTGTAAGCAATTTATTTGTAACAGTGTAACAAACCAGTAGTGAATTTTCTCAGCTTGTAACTACAATCATGTAATGAAGAATTAGGCTCAAGAGAATGTCCAAAAAGACACATTACAACTATATATTCTCTTCAATAACACAACTGTCAGTGTTTTAACGTACAAGTTACCTCCACTGTATCTTCATCTCCATCATAGACATCTTCGGTTTCCTCTTTTATCACATCAAACTTAAAATTGGTATGTGGAGATCTTTCTTCAAAGTGATGGGTTTTTCCTGTAGCTAGAAATACAAACAATACAGATTTCTCTATAATAAGCCACAATGTAATGTGTGCATCAATAAATAATCAAAATCTAAACATTATAATTAACAATATGGCCTCTTATATAATTTTTTACATAATATACTGGTCCACAGAAGATTATCAAATTTTAGTAAAGAGTAGATTCTTAAAATACACTCTGGATTATCATGCACATAGTTGTTGTCACAAAAATTAGAGGAAAGGCAGCTAGTCATCACCACCCACTGTGAACTCTTGGGTTACTCTTACCAGTGAATAGTGGGATTGACCATCACATTATAACACCTCCATGGCTGAAAGGGCAAGCATGTTTGCTGAAATAGAAACCTGCAACCCTCAGATTACAAGTCAAGCACCATAACCACCTGGCCATGCCTAGCTGGAGTTGAATTACATGCAATCCATAACTGATAAGTAAAACAACCACCTAAGTCAACAGACCCACATTAAAAAGTAAAAGAGTTAGATGGTTTTCAGAATGTAAGCTTGTTTCAATGGAAACATTTAATAAGAAAGTAAAAGAATGTAAAATGTACATACTATCCTTTCCAAATCAGAATTATGAAAAAACCACAGAAGTGCAGATGTGACATCTTAAACATCTCAAATTTATTGGAGAATAAGCCACTATCTATCCAACTCCAAGGGTTATTCAGTAAATATGGAGAGGGTGTGCATTTTTCTTACAGCAAAGCCACATTGGGCTATCTGCTAAGCCCACCGAGGGAATTGAACCCCTGATTTTAAATGTTGTAAATCAGTAGACTTACTGCTGTACTAGCGGGGGCCTTTGGAGAGGAAAGAAATATAATGATGAGAAAATATAGTAACTTTTCTTGGAATTTATGACAAAGAAAGGTGGATAAAGATGTGGGAACATCCATAGACAAGGCCCAGAACTGCATGACAAAGGATGGATGTGCAAAAAAACAAAAGTGCCCAAAATATCAACTAATCCACATATACTGCCCTTGAGTAAAGAAAAACAACAGACCAAGGAAGTAATTCCAATTCACTGAGATCTAAGTCATAAACCTCTTCTTCAAAACAGTAAAACTCAAGGCCATAGAACCAACAGATTGTTGTACAGTGGTGAGAATCATAACAGAAGTTATAATAATTAAACACTCTGAAAATCTTGAGTTGGTGAATAAAATATTCCATAAAAAACAACAAAATTTGAAAAAATTACAATAGCATCTATAACTGAGTTAATTTTAAGTTAATCAATTAAAAATGAAACAAAAACAATGAAAAGCTAAACACTTCTGCATGCTAGAAATCTAAATTCCAAAGTGAAAACTGAGCTCTACAGGACACAGGAAACCAGCTGCACCTGGAACTTTATCACACTCGTATAGGTGGAAAATGTTTGCATGTTTATTTGCATGCTATAGTACAACTTTACCATGTGTAAACAAGTAAGGGTAGTGGTGACAAAAAACAGTGTTTCCTAGGAAGAAGCAATGAATAAGAATAGTTATTATGTCAGACAGGCAAAGTATTGTATCAAAAATGTGATTTATTAGCTATGATATGATGTCAAATTTATTCATAAAACAAAAAGACAATTTTATTAATTTATGAATGCAGCTCAAGAGAAAGTAGTGATGTGCATTTTGACCTACTGGTGAAACGAGGGTTAAATACTGAACTGACTCCTCGTTAGCAAAAGGCCAAAAATGGATTCTGTAAGTAGAAAACTTGGGATTCAATAACCAAGTGTCAGAAAGGGAAATAACAAACATGAAATATATCTTCTAATGTTACTTAAAGGACAATGACAACAAGCCAGATAATTATTTATTAAATTATATCCATTATCCATGTTATTGTATTTGTTTAAATAGACATTAAGTGTTCCTTATTTAACAGTGATGTATGTAACATATGTTGTAAACCCACAGTCTGACTGAAATACATTTATCAATGAGTGACAAAGAACCATATGTGGGTTTCTTTTGTGAGATAAGGAATACAGTCTCTATTAAAGGAGAAGCTTGCAGTACAGCTAATAATTACTGTATAAAGTGCATAAATGTAAAACTCTTAATAAGTATGATGCCAGCATCAAGAACATTCAAAGCTTAGTCATTTGAGCCTGAAACAGCAACACAGGTGAAATGGTATAATTATGACCGTTCTCAAACCACTAGTACAGAAAAAATGAATAAGGATAGATTAAGAAAAATCTCACAATGATAAAATCACATATGAGCTATTTACTAACAGTACATAGTTGGTTAATCCTTCATCTCAGTTAACACTTGAAAGTTCTCAGCTTAACCTCACTCACAGGTGACACAATAGAATATGATTATGAAAGTGACAATAGATTCAACTTTATCTGAACAAGGACTATCATAACAAGAATGAAACATTTTTAGTGATATACATGTCAAGACTTGAAATAATATCACACAAAAATTATGAAACAATAATTAAAAAATTAAAAATGCTATTAAATTAAAACAAGTAAGTTTAACACTATTTATGTTATGAAGAACACATTTACATTCTAAATATATTTGCTTACCATTCATTGTTGTGAAAGTTTCATGTTCATTTTTCTCCAGTTTCTTATCCACCAAAACATCCTGTTCCTCTTCAGAAAATGGTTCAACCTTCATATTTAATACTCTACAATTATACAGAAGCTTCACTTTATGTCCTCATCAAAACTTGTATCTAGACTACAGAGAAACAGATTAAAATGTTACATCCTTTAAAAGGTAACAAGTTTTAAATAATTACAAATCCCTAAGTTGACATTATTTTGCTACATTTTTACATGAAAAAATTGTCATCAGTTTTATATCTGTATACCAAAATGATGACATAATTTTCACATAAAAGTTTTGAAACAGTAATTCTCATAAGATACCATGACAACTAATGCTAACAGTTCCACACAGTTCAAACTGATATGTAATTACTGGAAGGCAGTTTTTGCTCTTCATACAAATTGTTATTAGTTAGGCATAGTAAAAACTTTTGTTTTATTCACAATGTTTCACCAGGTTTACCTGTTCTTTGAATATCACCTGATGATGTCAGGTAAACCTGGTGAAAAATTGCCAACAAAATAAACAAGTTTTACTCTGCACAACCAAAATAAAATTGCATGAATTTTAAAAACATAGTACATTGTTCTTTCTGATATTTTATTCATGTCTTTAATCTATTGAGTAAATATACCAATATACAAAACTACACTAAGACATGACAATACTAGAACTACTGAAACACTTAAAACATTTAGTGCTTGAACTGTTGATCACTTCTGTCATTCCATAATTCAAAACAGAATAATTACCAAAATACAACATCATAAGCTTTCTAAAAAATTAAGTTAAAATATGTCATGAAGGAAAAACTAAAGATTTTTTTGTGAACTTGATTGTTGATAATTAGTAAGGAAAGCTTGATGGAAATTAACAAAATCCATTATTCCGCACAAACAAAAATCCACTTACTTTATCTACGAAAACAACCTTAAGACTCACTTACAGAGAGAAAAGGCAAACAAATAATAAGCAAGCTCTGCTTGTTGAAACTATACCTTAAAAATCTGTTTTAAATTTCCGTATTTTTATATAAATAACAGATAAAACACTGTAAAAGAAAAGATTTAAAGCTACACTAGTACAGGTCAAAAAACATATCAAAATACAAACACTATCAACGACAGGCCACAACACAGTTATATATTGTTTCATATTACTTACTATATACATATACACAAGTTTTTAAACCTTACAAAATTTTATTTTTAAAAGCAATGAAGTTTTGTATTTGGTGGAATAAATGAATAAATATTTCAATATGGCCACTTGTTTGTTGAAAAATCTCCTACAAAATTACAATGTTCACCATTTAGCTCGATTACATTACAAGCATTTTGAGAATTCCAAGTACATTACGCTAGTATTTTCTATTCTACTGGAATATTATATGATTTTCAGACTCATTGGAACCCGTAAGAATATCTACTATTCCTTAACATTAAGGTTAACATAAAGCTTCTTATTTTGATAACTATCAGTATTAAATTATTTGACATCATACATTCTTTCTTGATTTCACAAGTTACATTCAACAGCAACCAATATCAATACAATATTCAATCAACCTATACTTTATGGCAAGGGTGGGCAACTCCATGGCCACTGGTCTCATGTGGTCAGTAGATAGCACAATTATGGCCAGATCGAGTTTGGGAATAAACTTTTTCGATTATTTACTTTTTACCGCAGCTTCGGTACTCAGCAACTAACTACACTATATATGCAAAAACGGCTCGTTAAACATGACGATGACCGAAGAAGGTCGAAACGTTGTTCTCTCTTCTACATAAAATATTTTCTCAACCCAAACGAGCCGTTTTTACGTATATATTTCTCTAGAAGTAAGTTTTCTCGACATCACTAACTAACTACACTGCCTCACGTCTCTCTACTGCCTCACGCTTCATCACTGACACAGACTCCGCCCATTTTGTAACGTCAATCTGGTTCAGATGTTTGTCATCGAGGGTGCGTTGTTTTGCATGCGCTTGCAAACACATTTTTATTGTGCAATTTCAAGTGTTTACATGTATTTTGTTTTTAATCCCATAATATGGATGAGTGGATAATTCGAAAACGAAAGAATCCAAATGATGATGAACACTCAGAAAATAAAGACAATTTAATTGTTTCTGGCATTATTGTTGAAAAGAGAATGGCGCGTGACTGGGAAAACGTGAAACAAGAATTTAATGAAAGTTGGAAGTTGAAGTGATTGAAACAAATAATAAGCTAGTGTGTCTTTTGTGTGACAAAGTTTTTAGGAATAATAAAGTTTACAACTTCAAGGAACACTTTAACAATTTTCACAATGAATTTGATGTAAAATTTCCAGTTGATAGCAAAGATCATATGAATGAAATTAGCCGTCTGAAAACACAACTTCATGAACAAAAGGAGGCCTAAAAAGATTTTTATCATCGATAAAACTAGTTACGTAAGTTTGCTATAAAGTAGCTTGGATTCTTGCTAAAAATCATTTTTTTGATGCTGAACTAGTAAAAGAAATATTGATTGTGGTCATTAAAACTCTGTTGGAGAATTATGATTCATAAATAAATGATGATATTTTTCAAAAAGTAAATAATTTACAATTAAGTTGAAGAACAATTGTCTGCATAATGCTAAAGTTAGCGAAAGACATAAAAAATAAGTTGCTTGAGCAACAAAAGAATGTTTGCATTTATCTTTAGCATTAGAATAGTCAACAGATGTTAGTGTCACTGAACAGTTGATATTATGGGTTCGATATGTAACTTCAAATCTTCAAGTGATGGAAGAAATGCTTGGCCTTTGTGGATTACAAGATCGAAGGTGTGGAAAAACATCTTTAAAACATTTCTTGAAATGTCAAAAAATTCAATCTGGATTTTGAAAACTGGTTTTGTCACAACAGACAGTGTTCCCGCCATGACTGGGGCTAAATTAGGATTTCTTTCTCTTTTGAAGCAGCATTTAATCGAAAATAATATGAAATTCATGCTGCTATCTTTCCATTGCATTTTGCATCAGGAATATTTGTGCTCAGATGTATAAAAGTGATGAACTGAAAAATTTGATGGACAATGTAAAAATTATTAATTATATTAGAAGTGGAAGCTCTCTCATCTATCGACAGTTTGTTGAGTATTTGAAGAAAAGCAGTGACTGTACTTTTGATGATCTTACTGACTTTGCAAATGTAAGATGGTTAAGTACAAGAAATGTCTTGGAACGACTTACTTCCTTATTTTCTCAAATAAATGAGTATCTTGTTGAAAAAGGTAAGATTGAAAAGTTCCCTGAAATTGAAACTTTGTCATGGCAGTGTACTTTTCACTTTCTGTGCGACATGATGGCTCACTTGAATAATTTGAATTCGAAGCTTCAGGGAAGAGGTGAAAAAATAAGAGAGCAATCATACTCTATTCATGAATTTCAATTAAAGCTAAACCTCCTTGCAGAAGAACTACAAAAAAAATATGAATTAATACATTTTGCAAAATTTAATAGTTTTCTAGAAAATAATAA
This sequence comes from Tachypleus tridentatus, assembly GCF_004210375.1. Lineage (NCBI taxonomy): Eukaryota > Metazoa > Arthropoda > Merostomata > Xiphosura > Limulidae > Tachypleus > Tachypleus tridentatus. The sequence goes on along the minus strand of NC_134836.1, from coordinate 110,127,591 downwards.
TCACTATGATTTCTATGCAAACTAAGTCAAAAATCTATCTCAAAACTGTGAATAACGTTTCTCTGAATTTAAAAATTTGAAATTGGTATTTAAATTTTTCATGATCCATTTCAATTTGGCTTAGGAACTTTCAGTAAGGAAATTACATCTTTTTTGTCTTTGGTTAAGTATGGATTTGAAGACGAGATGCTTACCCTGCAAAGTGTAGAACATATTAAAGGTAAACAAAAATGTTCTATCAGTGTTTGTTTGTTTTTGAATTTCGAACAAAGCTACTCGAGGGCTATGTGTGCTAGCCGTCCCTAATTTAGTAGTGTAAGACTAGAGGAAGGCAGCTAATCATCACCACCCACCGCCAAATCTTGAGCTACTCTTTTACCAATGAATAGTGGGATTGACCGTCACATTATAACGCCCCCACGGCTGGGAGGGCGAGCATGTTTGGCGCGACGCGGGCGCGAACCCGCGGATTACGAGTCGCACGCCTTACGCGATAGGCCATGCTGGGCCTATTCTATCAGAGAGATGTGGCTCATTATTCTGATAAATGAGAATCTTCCAAATTTAAAAATAGCAATTTCAAAATTATTTTCTATGTTTGGATCCACATGGGTGTGTGAGTCAACATTTTCTACGCTGGATTTTCTCAAGTCTAGAAACAGATTTCGGCTTACTAACATAAATTTAGAGGCAGAGCTAAGATGCTCATTAAGCAAAGATATTAAACCAAATTTGATGAAAACCCCATCAATTTTCACACTGAAAGTTTGTTGAAATGCAATTAATTTGATTAATTTAACATCTTTCAATTTTTTAATAGTCAGGCCAACGTTGTTTTCATTACCCATAGTTGTGGCCACTATGGAAAATAAATTGCCTACCCCTGTTCTGCAGTGTAGTTTAAATGCTGATACTACGATAGCTGGCCAAATATAACTCTTGACAAAATATGGAAGCGTAATTCTACTATTACAGTTATCAACACATCTTTCTTTACACGTAAAAAGTTAACTTACAACTTCAAATAACATGTTTGTCAAATTCCATTTTTGGCGAAGATGAGTAAGAGAAGTAACTTCGAAACATCAAATGACTATTACTGGACAATGATTTATATTCCTATAATACAACTTGTTTCCAGTTTTTATTTCGCGATTCATTATAGACTTATTCATTCTCTGTTAATAAGCTTAAATATTTCGTATAAACTTATTTTTTCAAATAGAAGTAATCTAATAATAATCGTTTCCCATTTTGCTACCACTACCACATTCCGTCCAATTCTTTTGCATCTCCTTTGGCAGTAATGCACATTCATATTACGTTAAACAATCATCCAACTCTTTATCGTTCAAATTCTACCTTAATCAGTTCTTGCTATGTCGTTGCATTGCCTCAGTGGCACTGTAACAAGTAAATTAGATGTTATAGACGTTTTACAGGACGATTGGTGTCGGTCAGTATGTCTCGTCAATGTCGTAACGGCCGCGATACATTCTGCTATATTTGTGGCGAGTATACGCTTGTTCATCAAAGACGCTCAATGACTGCTCTTGTGAAGAAAGCATATCATCTGTACTTTAGCTGTAAAATTGGTGATCAAGACCAGGAATGGGCGCCTAACATTTGTTGTGCGACATGTGCTGTCTGCCTGAGAGCTTGGCACAGAGGCACTCGAAATACAATGCCGTTTGCTGTCCCGATGATATGGCGAGAACAGAAAGACCATGTGACGAACTGTTACTTCTGTTTGACTAAAGTGTTACTGACGTGTTACACGTGTTTTCAAAATAATATATACATTCGAAACTAGTTTAAGATATGTACAACATATTCTTTACTCTATACTGATAATAGGAATATCATAAATACTATACGGCTCTCGTTTTCTTGTCAAAAGTGCACTTTCGAATTTCAGTTGTCAAACTAAACCATTTTACCCATTTCTGTTGCATGAGTTACTTGTGTATAATTCGCTTACAATCATGACACACTTACCGCAGTCGTATACTACTCTTCTAAAAATCATTTCGTCTTCTTTCTTCAAAATATCGTTTGTTCCTTTTGTTAAATCACACGAAGGTGATTCAGTTACTTTACAACCACGCTTTGACAGAATAAATTACTTTTTGAATTTCTTTCTCTACTGTTAGTTTTACTCTAACATGTTAAATGTTAGGTTTATCATTCATACCTAACTTCACACTCTTTTGTTATTTTCTTCTGTCTGCTGTTTCCCTGTCATCTCATACTATTTATGGTTTTTTTTTCTCATAATTCCTCCATTTATACCAATACTTCAAAGTAGCATTTTTACGTTGTTACATATAAAAATTCAGGAAAATCAAATTATTTGAAACAAAAGAAAAACAGGTTGTACGCGAACCTATAGAAGTTAAATGTATGCTCTCTAGTGAAATTGTATACTGTTTATTTTTTCGAAAATGCGTTCTATTTTCAAGTAAGCATTACAAATAACTAGTTTTAATTATTTACTTAAATCACAAATAATCCATTTTTAACTGTCCTGCTTTAAACCATTATTTGATAACATTTGTGCCTAGTTGCAGAATTATGAAATAAAGAATTTTGACAAAAAATATCAATTGTTCATTAATTACAAAGAAATATTTCTGTAACAGACATATTTTTCAATAATCACGACTACGTTAATTTATTCATTTTGGCCCAGCATGGCCAGGTGGGTTAAGGCATTCGACTCGTAATCTGAGGGTCGCGGGTTCGAATCCCGGTCACCCCTTTCAGCCGTGGGGGCGTAATAATGTTACAGTCAATCCCACTACTCGTTGATAAAAGAGTAGCCCAAGAGTTAGCGGTGGGTGGTGATGACCAGCTGCCTTCCCTCTAGTCTTACACTGCTAAATTAGGGACGGCTAGCGCAGATAGCCCTCGTGTAGCTTTGCGCGAAATTCAAAAACAAAGAAAGAAAAATTCAAATATTACATTTGCAAATCATGCTTATACAAACCTATATTATAAAGGCCATAATACAAAAATATGAAAATTAACCAGTGATAAGTTCATAGGTAAAATATATTTAATAATAGCTATCAGACAAAATATTTCTAAACCTATGGATGACTGTGAAATAAAGTTGACGATTATTGAAACAATAATCATTTTATTATAAAACATTTTTTTAATAAATGATTTTATCATAACATTTAAATCGTTTAATGTTCGTTAAAACATAAGACAATAAGCAGGTGGATACACTACGTTAAAGCGCAGATATCCCACGTGGAGCTTTGCGCGAAATTCAAAACAAACAAACACTACGTTAAAATAACTACTATCAGTAATTTAATAATCTGCATTGACAAAACCACTTCATTCCAGTTAAGTTTCATATTATTATATTTTGTTTTATCATATTTATACCAAAGTAATATTCTGGTGCACTAGAAATGGAAGAATTAATTCTTAGTTAAATAGGGCAACCCAGTTAAGAACTAGAAAAACGACAAGGCAAAGAAATATCATTACTAATTACAAGCTATTATTCAATAAAGTTAGATCATTCAATGCTGGATAATATGCTCAGAGAATTACACTAACAAGGGATTATTAATTGAGCTTATGAAGTAATTGATCATATTAGTATATGTTTGTTGAATTTTGCAAAAAGCTAACTAAGGACTATCTGCATTAGCTGTCCTTAAGTTTGAGATGACAGACAAAATGTAAGACAGCTTGTCATGCCCATCTACTAGAAACAATTGTCAAGACAAAATACAGTATCTGATCAACGCACTTATATCATATCCATGGTTCGGTATGATCTCTGTTGTTGGTTTTTTTTTTTTTTACTATTCAGCAAATAACAGACCGTATTTCCAATCAGGAGTGTCTGCTTTTCTCAGATGACTTAAAGATAGGTCACATTTTGGGACTGTAATAAGCAATGGTGGGATGAGCTGACCAGTGGATACAACATTATCCAAGGACAGACTCCAACTGTGCTTCGATATGAAGGCCAAAAGGAGCAATGGCAGATCGTCTGTTCTGAAAAGTATGGCCCACGGAGAAAGGAAAATACAACCCAGGTGGGGTGCTTTGGTAAGAACGAAGTTTCAAAGAATAGAGTAAAGACAGTTGCGAATGACAGAGGTGCAAAGAAGGTTCATGAGACTCTGTATGTAAGCTCTGGGGAAGTGTGGAAAACCTCGGTGCAGAGCCAAAGTCCCTGATTATGAAAGGGGTCCAGCATCTTTAAGGTCGAGGTCCTGGTGGATCTATAGACCAGTGATCCATAGTCTAGTTTCGATTGAATAAGTGCATGATAAATCTTTAGCACAGCACATCGATCCACTCCCCAAGTTGTAGAAGAGAGGACGTGGTCGATGTTCAGTAATCTTGTACATTTGACCCGTAGCTGTTTGATGTGTGGTATAAAGGTCAGCTTATGGTCTCAGGGAATACAGGCAGCATAATTTCACTGATACAGAGTTCAGGATGATGGTGAATACTCCATTTGTGGTAAAAGTACATGCAAACGGTTTTATAGTGAAAAAAGTTAAAGCCGTTTGCTGTGGTCCACTTCAGTAAACGATTAAGGGCAGTCTGTAGCTGCCACTCAGTATACCTCATATTCGACAACTGACATGAGATTTGAAAGTCGTTGACATGGAGCCCATTTGCAACAGTAAGAGGGAGTTGTTCAGTGATGGCATTAATCTTTATACTGAAACGTGTGACACTCAGAACACAGCCCTGAGGGACTCAAGTTCCTGTGAAAAGAACGGGAAAGAGTCGAACCCACATGAACTTGGAATAGCATGTCCATTAAAAAAATTAATAAAAATGGGCAAATGGCCACGTAAACCCATATATATGAAGGTCTCGCAAAATTCCATACCTTTATGTTGTATCATAAGCCTTCTCAATGTCAAAGAATATTGATATAAGATGTTGTAGTTTCAGAAAGGCTTCTCTTATTGACGTTTCGAATCAGGTGGTCCATGGTGGAGAAATGTCATTGGAACCCACACTGGATGGGCGAGAAGAGGTTGTTTGATTCGAGAAACTAAATAAACCAGCATTAACCATCCTCTCTAAAGTCTTAAAGAGACAGCTTATCAAAGCAATTGGACAGTAGTTTGAAGAAATCTTGGGATTCTTCCCAGGCTTAGAGAAAGGTAGGGCAATCGCCTGGCACCAGGCATCAGGTAAAACATTCTTCTGTCAGCTTAAACAATTAAAAACAATCAGAAGAAAAGCAAGAGAAGCAGGAGATAGATGGCGCAGCATTTCATATAGTGCATCTTAAGGTCTGACCAACATACTGCCAGACGGATGAAGCGCCAGTTTGAATGCCACCAGTGTAAAGGGAAAATAACAATCACAGAAATAATCATCTCGAAAGAGAAAAGGTGATCACTCTGCCCAAGTCTTGATGACTAAAAGGTGGAGGAAGAAGCAGAAGTGCTAGATACCCGGCAAAAGCTTTCATCAAGAGTATCAGTGATGCTCTGGATATCAGCTACTTCCTGGCCATCAGAGATCAAGATCGAGAGGGTACAGAATTATATTGCCCTTTTGAATCTTATCCCATATGGCTTTGGAACTGGTGGTAGAAGATATGCTGGTTGTGAACTTAATTCAAGATTCCTTCTGGCTTTGACGTCTTACCTACCGAGCATGTGCACAGGCCTGCTGGAAAGCAATGCGATGTGAAGTGTGGGATACCTACGAAAAGTATCCCAGGTCCATTTTGGAGCCTTCCATGCCATGTGGTAGGCAGGATCCCACCACGGATGGGAATATCGTGGAAAACGCGTCGAGGTTTTAGAAATACATTTAGCAGCTAATACAGTCAGTTACTGCTGCCACACAATCGCCTACTGATGGCAGGATCATGTTCTGCAAGAGCAGTAAAAGAGAGCCAGTTTGCTTGATCCAGCTTCCACTGGAGCACACGGGTGGGGAAACATCGACCACGACCAGTCTCTCTCAAAATTATTAGAAAATTATCATTGTCTCGTGGATTATTGTCAACTCTCCATGAAAAATGGGAAAATAGTGAAGGGGATCAAACTGAGATTTCAATAGCAGTAAAGGACTGACTAGATGCATGAAAATAAGTATAATAACTGCTGTTGAAAAGAGAAAGGTTGTGGTCAGAGAGCATACACTCTATAAAGCAACCATTCCTATTAATACCAGCACTTCCCCAGAGGAGATGATGCCCATTAAAGTCCCCCAGGATTAAAACGGGAGACATCAACTGTTAAATGAGATCAAGGTGTGATTGATCATAGGTCTCTCCAGGCAACAGGTAGAGAGAACAAATAGTGATGGTATGATCCAAGGAAACACGGATGGATACGGCCTCCAATGGTGTGTCGAGTGGAAAAGACAAGGTGGGTACATGCTGATTAACTAACAGTGCCACTCCTCCATGCACTCATCTATCACATAGCCTGTCATTTCTGTACAAAGAAAACTACCGAAAGGTAAAATGTATCAGCAGGTTTCAGAAATGTTTCCTGTAAGGAAAGACATACAGGATGGTAGGAAGCAATCAGTTTTGAGGTTATCCACATTAGAACGTAAACATCGACAGTTCCATTGTATAAGGTGGCCATTTTTATTTATGTGTAGGCGAACTGGGTGAAGAACCTTTCTGTTTATGACCACGTCTTTTTTCTTTAGTATCTTTATTCGAGGAAGGTCTATCGACCTCCATGGATCCTGTCTTGGGTCGATTGGGCAAGTTTTGCTGTTGTAAGAGGATTCCAGTGACTGAGGATGTGAATGAATGATCGTTTTGCATCTTGGAGTGGGAGAAGACGATGTACCCGAGGAAATGCCCATACTCAGAACCAAAGTGGATCTTGGGATTTGCTGGAATGTAGTAAGGAACAGAGATGGGTGTTGAAGTTGATTTATCAACTTTTTTTAACCATGGAGGTCAAAAGACTTTTCATTTGGTTTGAAATCGATTCTTTTGGAGGCACAGAGAGATCTGTCTGCACTCCCACTGTAGTAGTGGAATGAAGTGCAGCAGCATATGTCCAAGATGAAGTGATGAACAGCAACTTTTGATCCTCAGGGTATGTAATGTTTTGAATCGTTTTCAAATGCTGCACTTCTTTTTCTTCCAACCATTTAGGGCAAGAACAAAAGTAGGATGGGTGAGAGCCATTGCAATTGATGCAATGAGGGTCTGTTTCACACTCATAGGTATCGTAGTCCTTGTCACCACAACAAGCACACGTCAAGGAACCACAACATGACGTTTTCAAGTAACTGAACCTCTGACACTGGAAACATCTGAGAGGGTTAAGAATGTATGGCTGTACCCAGCAATTAAGATACTCTGCCTTGATGGTGGCAGGTAAAGACAGTGATGTAAATGTCAGAATGAAGACATTGGTCACCACCATAATTCGAGTTCTGCAAGTGGAGATACACCTCACTGCAGAAACTCCTTGGGTGGAGAAACCAGCGAGAATCTTTTTCTCGGGGATGTTCTTCAAATCCTTCCCAACAATAACTCCTCATGATGAATTCAAAGTAGCATGGGGTGTTACCAGAAAAGGTATATTTTCAATTGAATGCAAGAGGAGTTCATTGTGTTGAGATGTGGATGTTTCAACCAATATGTCACCAGAGCAGAGCTTCTTTACCAACTTGGGAGAGCCAGCAAGTCCCTCTAGTCTCTTCTGAATTAAAAAGGGAGACATCTGCCCTACAGGTTTGTCAGAAAGAAAATGTAGTGTAAGAAAATGAGGTACAACAGGTGTTACAGATGTTAAAGACTACTGCTCAGAATCTTCAAGACATGGTTGTTTACCTGTGGACTGTTTTTTCACTATTTTATTTAAGTTTTTATCTGGAAGATCCATAATAAAAAAGGAATATTTCAGTGCACACTAACCTCACCCACCATAAAACCCTATGACGGGATGCACTACAATGCCATATGCAGCAATGCCAGGGTTTTGTGAGCACTATACCCAAACACCAGCATCAGATACAATGTCCTAAACACCTGCTGAGAACATCCAACAATGGTACTTCGTTGACCCTAGCCAAAGTGGACCAACCAATTATGCCAACAGGACCACCCCATGACTGCTTGTCTACAGGAATTCAAGGCAAAAGTGGTGTGTTAGGGTTGGACGCCTCTACCACCAGGATCCTCTCCTCCCCTTCATGGGTCACCATGTATGACAAACACGTGGGTGGATGTTTAGATCCCAGAGGAGGTAAACTGAAAAATAGAACCTTCCTGGGAGGTCCCTCACCATGTACAGGAATCCACACCAAGGGGTTGTGAAAAGGAATTTCATTAGACAAGCAGTGTCACAAATGTTTTTAACAACACAGCATTTCAGTTTTGTGGAAGATAAAAAACAGTCATCTTCATATATTATTGGAATAAACATACTCATCAGATCATTAAGATATTATTACCTAATAATTTATTGATTATCATGTAATGTCACATAAAGGGAAAGCCTAAATCACTTTTAAGATCTTTTCACTGGTTCCCCAGTGGGACAATGCTAAAATCAGGAGTTTAGTTCCTCTCAACAGACAAAACAAATAGCCTTAAATGGCTTGATATTATGGAAAAATAAACTTGAAAAATATTTTAATTTAATAAAATCAATTATGAAGACAGAAAAAAAAAAGAGACAAATGCTGTACTCTACCTCATTCACTTCACCCATATTTTATAATTGGAAATATTTGTAACTTGCAATTACAGTTACACTGATACAAGAGTTCCTGAAGTTACAAGGTTTTAAAACCTGATCACTATTCCTAATTATATGCACAATTATTGAAATCAGAATAACAACATAATCTGAATAATCTTGAAACATTTACTGCAGTAGTATGATATTTTAGTATACAACTCTCCTATTACTTCACATTTCTACAGCTGTAATTTAGGTCTCTTTTCTGGGAGAAGCAATTTTATCATTACTAGAATTAGTAGAGTTTTGCCCATAACTTACATCACAAAACTTCCAGTTACAAAATTAACTTGACATAAGTCAAATATTCACTTTCATAAATTTGTTAACCTTAAACATTTTTTAACACACATTATAAATTAAAATTCACTTTTATCAAAGTTCTGAAATAAGTCTTTACATAACTGAATAGTAATTTCCATCCAAAGTTAATTATGTAAACTAACTCTTACCAACCAAAAATTACAGTTTATCACAATATATTTTATAAATTTAAACGTATTTTCTGAAGCTCAAAAGAAAATTTTAAGCATTTTAATTTCTTTCAATTATGAAGCTTTTATTTCTTGCAGAAAATATTTTGTTGATTGGAAAGGTATTTTTAATACAAGTAAAATGTACAGAACTTTTAGAATTAATGATACGAGAAAAAAAAATTCTGAATTTAGTTCCAGTTTTGCATCACCCTCAGATTTCATAGCTAGGAATAACCATAAACTCCATAAAGATATAACTTTAAGGTTGAAGTTTTGATCCACACTTCACTAGGATAACAGCTTAAATGACTCTCTGCATGATCTAAATAAATAATGTCCATATTACAAACAGCTGTGGAAAATGTGTCACAGTTATCAGTAAGTCAGTAATTATGTAAATATTATTCCCTACTTATAGAATTTACATATAAATATTTGAATGTGGGTAAGTGGAGAAAAATATCATGCATCTTTAACCCAAGTATGTTATAAATTTAAAACAAAGGTTTGTAATTTATGGTTATTATATAGCTTAACAAAATTAAGAGAGCAAGAAGACAAGTAAGCATCAAAAACAAATCAGTCTTTGTGAAAATAATGCAAGTAGTACTAACACTAACTGAAGTACACAAACGGTGTGTGATAATGAATACTGCTCATCTTTCAGTGGTGAGTAGTTCACACATTACAGATAAATCCATACATAAATTTTGTAAATGGGCTTCTTTAACTTCTGTGGAAGAATTCACAGTGAATGATGAAGTTGCTCATTTGAATCTGTTTTTTTTTTTTTTTCAGAGCTCTAATGTTAACAGACTGTGTAAGGCACTACTCAGCTGAGACTGAGATTAGACCAGCTGTGCATATGCTGCAAGATTCAGCTACACATAGCTCTGTTGCTACAGTATTTAATGTGGCCCCCAGTGTAGCAACAAGATTTTAGAGACATTATAAGTACATTGAATAATACACCAGGAGACAAGTCCAGGGCTATACATGTGCTAAAAGCCAAGTACAGGACTTCTGTCAGGTGAGCATTGCACTATAGATGTGTGAAAGTGCTGCTTGAAGTCTACAAACTTACCTTCATTGAGCAATCTGCACCCAAGTATCTAACTAAACTGTTCATACAGACCACATGAATGTTGATTAAGAGCCAGAAGATGCACTCAAGGCCCAGTTTTCTTATATGCAGCATTGTGCTGCAAGTTGTGATTACATCAAAACTGACAGCTTTATCATTTGAGATCTGTACTCTTTTATAGACACTATTAAGTTTTTATCTTCTCACTTGTGACAGAAAAGTCTATATATTTTAGTGCAAGAGTAAATGCAGCTTGCAGTACTATACAATTTGATTGTTATGGTAAGTTTCTGCTGTAGTCTAGATGGAGATTTACTTGAAAAGTCACAATTACATAATTTTTGTTGACTTTTTGCAGGTGCTATATGAGACAATTTCACATTTGTGCATAATAATGCCAGATTAACAATAGATTACTTATAGCAACAATGGATCGAGGTAATGGAGGGCCATCAAAATAACCAGGTTTCAAACATGAATGAGATTTATTGCCATGCAATTTTCCTTCCAAAGTTGGGAGTCTGCAGCAAATCTTGACAACAAATGGAATATTGTGTTTCAAGACTACATCAAATGTATTTTTAGAAGTGTATATATTGTAGTGCTACAGTGAATGCAGCTGGCAATACTATGGAATTTCATCACTGAAAGATTGCAAAGATGATCTAATTTTTCATGAAAGAAGTTTCTTATCTGCAAACCTGTATTGAGATGACACTACATCTTGTTGTCAGATTTTTGCAGGTGCCATTGGAGACAATTTCAACATATTGTCAAGAATGTTTACAAGTTTAAGGTTGTCATACCTCTTCATGACTTTCCAATGTATGCATTCAAATGTAATTACAAATTACATGCCAAATAGTACAGTCAGATCAAGGCATACGAAAACAAGTACTGGGGCCAGTTCAGGAATACATGTGCCTGGAGATGTGCAGACTAGATCTAGGCCTATGTATCTAGAGAATGCCAATGTATGCGAGGCTTTTACATGTATGAAGATACTGAAAACAGAAATTCCTTGTATTCTGGAAACTGTTACTTGGCATAGCTCATATAAATCTAATCAAAATGCTAAGTCACTGTTCTTATCCACGTTCACTTCAAAGCATGCAAACGTGGAAGAATCAGAAAAAGGTATTTGACAAGGTTTAGAGTGGCACCATACATACAGGAAAAGCTGATTTCATAGAAACAAGCACACAACTTTGCATTAATGTTAAATAAAATTCTAGAGAAAACTAGAGAATCCAAACGACTTTCAAATTTGTTACTGGATAACACATGAAGCAGGTGAATTATTACAGTTGAGAAGAACAGAAAAACTCTTTTATGTAGCAACAAAATTTCTTCAATTGAATGGAGAAAAATTTACTGGAAAAGCTGACAATGGTACAGGAAGCAAAATGATTTACCTGCTAAAACTGTGAAACATTTGAGTGATAAAATTTTGGAAAATTTGAGTACAGTATTTCACTGCATGTACTTGTGTTTAACACATTTTCTTCTTGGTTTTTATGACTTTTGAAATTTTACTAACTTTGTAGAAAAATTAAAGAAAAATTCAACATACTAAATAAGTGAAATATCAGTGATGTGATTTTCATTAATATTTATCTTGTAGTATTATGTGGTCAAATAAATATCATACACATATGTTTTCAGGACTTAAAGATAGTGAGCTGAAAGTGATAGGAACCCTGTAAAATCACTTCACTTGATTTTACCATAATGCAGTAGAAACTGAGCTTTCCCTTGATGAAACTGTTATCTCCATGTGCTGATTAAACATTTTAAAACAATAAACTTGTTAGGTGAAGTAGATGAGAAATGTAGAATTTATTAATAAGTAATACCACCTACACTGTTCTATCTACCATCTTTTTCAGCCTACATTTGAGTATATTATGTAAAGTAGATGAAAGGTACAATCTATTAATAGTTAAACGTTTGTGCATGGTTCTATCTACCATATTTAAAATGTTGAGTTTTGTTCTTGATTAGAATACACCTCAAGTAGGTGATGAAAGGATAAGTTATTAGTAAGAACTTCTTGAGGGTTCTACCTACTTTATTTTTTATCATGAATTTAGTTCCTGATAAGTACATGAAGCAACCTGGTGAAAAAGTAACAATTAAAAACTATCAATTGGATTGCAGGGTTAAATTACCTGTAGTGGGCATAGCAAATGGATAAAAGAATCTTTCTTTTGTCATTTAGTGTTACGTTAAATTATATATTATAAAGTTACAAATTAGGCTTTGTGTATGCTGTGTCAACAACAGTTATCAAAACCCAATTTGTAGTACTGTAAGCCTTCCTGCTTAACTGCTGAGATATGTAGGCTACAAAAATGTAACATTTGTTCCCAGGGTGTATTCTTTAATTTTTTTTTAATTTAATGTTTCTTCTAAAGTATTTTCACTAAACTGAACAACTGTACAGTTTTAAAAGAGAATGTATTCTTTAATATTTCTTCTAGTAATTACTTAATACAAAATTATTTCCACATGCGTTTTTTGATGTGATTTTAAATAATTATTTCTACTAAAGTGTTTTCCACACACAGCACAACTGTATGGTTTCTCATCAGCATGTAACCTTTGATGCTTTTTTTAAATGTGAATTTCTTCCAAACTGTTTATCACAAATTGCACATATGTAAGGTTTCTCCCAGTATGTGTTCTTATATGACTCTTTAATTCACTGTTTGATATAAATAGTTTTCCACAAAGTTCACAACTGTATGGTTTCTCTCCTGTGTGTGTTCTGTGATGTCTTTTAATTCTGATGTTCTAGCAAACTGTTTTCCACAAAATTCACAACTGTATGGTTTCTCTCCAGTATGTATTCTTTGATGATTTTCTACTTGACTCTTTGAACCAAAGTGTTTTCCACATACTGTACAATTGTAAGGTTTTTCCCAGTGTGCATTCTTAAATGACTTTTCAAATCACCATTTGATACAAACTGTTTTCCACAAATTTCACAACTGCATGGTTTCTCTCAGTGTGTGTTCTATGATGTCTTTTAATTCTGAGGTTCTAGCAAATTGTCTATCACAAATTCCACAACTGTAAGGTTTCTCACCAGTGTGGGTTCTTTGATGTACTTTTAAATCTGAATTTCTTACAAAATGCTTTTCACAAATTACACAGTTGTAAGGTTTCTCCCAGTATGTTTTTTTTTGATGATTTCTCAAGGCAGAGTTTGATCCATATTGTTTTTTACAAACTGTACAACTATAAGGTTTCTCCCCAGTGTGTGTCCTCAGATGATTTCTCAATGAGTCCTTTGATATAAAATTTTTTCACATACTGCACAACTATAAGGTTTCTCTCCAGTATGTATTCTTTGATGATTTTTTAAGATAGTACTTCCTGAAAAATGTTTACCACACACTGTACAATGGTAAGGTTTCTCACCAGTGTGTGTTCTTAGATGACTTTTTAGTTCACAGTTAATTCTAAATTGTTTTCCACAAACTATACAACTGTAAGGTTTTTCATCCATGTGTATCACTTGATGTGATTTTAAGATACTCTTTGTACTAAAGTGTTTTCCACACACTAAACAACTGTATGGTTTTTCCCCTGTGTGCATTCTTTGATGTATTTTTAAATAACTCCTTGTTACAAAATTTTTTTCACAAACTGTACAGCTGTATGGTTTCTCCCCAGTATGTGATCTCTGATGCACTCTTAAGTCACTATTTGTTCTAAATTGCTTTTCACATAATGAACAACTGTAAGGTTTCTCACCAGTGTGTATTCTGTGATGTTCTTTTAAATCTCTATTTCTTCTAAATTGTTTTCCACAAACTGTACAATTGTGTGGTTTTTCTCCTGTATGTATTATTTCATGTTCTTTCAATTCACCTTTTGTTCTAAATTGTTTAGCACAAACTATACAACTGTATGGTTTCTCCCCAGTGTGTATTCTCTGATGTGATTTTAAGTTACTGCTTGATCCAAATTGTTTTCTACAAACTGCACAACTGTAAAGTTTCTTCCCAGCATGATTTCTACCATACTGTTGTAAGGTACCGCTTCTCTCAAAATGTTTTCCATAAAATGCACAATGGCATTGTTTCTCATGAGATTCTATCTTCTCGTTTTGTGTCAGGTTATGCAATGTTACAACTTCTGTTTTACTGATAAAGCAACTGAATGTTTTGCTATAACATTGAGGTATATTAAATTTGTTTAAGTGATTTCCTTTTAAAGTTGTTTCCTCACATAAATCATTGTTTGGTTTGGGAAGTTCATAACTTTTGTAATGTAATTTTCTTGTTTAATACCATGATAACTTTCACAGCAGTTCTTCATATCTGAAATAGATTTAAAGGATGGTTGATGAGAGTTGGGATGTTTGATGAACTTCTAGATATATATTTAATGTTCTCATATGATTGATACCAATCTGAAAATATTAAAGCTAAAAACTGATTATGATACAGTTTGCATTCATTCACACTGTAGAGAAACCTTTATACCTGAATCAGAATAGAATTAGAAACAAACTGTAGGTAATAATCCATTGTCAAGAGGTTTTTAGTAGATAAAGTAAGTTCACCTGTAGAAATATGATAAACAGAGTCACAACAGTCAATGCATTTTTAACTAGCATCTTTAAATATTAACTTTTAGAAATATTTTCTGACATGTACCAACTGATTACTATCAAATCTTCTAATAACGATTTGTCTACTTAAACACATTAATATTAATACTTTACACATGTCGTTCAAAAGTTCTATACACAATTTGTAAATTAATATTAATAGATGCTCAGGTGTAGGCAACACTAAAATACTTATCAACATATTACATTTCTTTTTATGAAGTTGAGCTATAATCCCTTTGATGCAAAGCTATTTGATTACCATCTTTCACATAATTCAAATCTCAGAATCTTCAAGGACAGCAGTATTCCCAAGTCACATTTATGTAAATAATTGATAGAAATATACATTCTGTATACATTGAAACTAATCTATAATATGGGTTTTAACCATCAGTCAGAGACTTTATACATGAAGAACCATGACGATAGAGACTGGTCAATTGTAGTTTCTTTTTTTTTTTATTTTAGAGAATTACTTTACTCCTTATTCAAATTAAATGTTTTGTTGGCATTTTATCACTTCAAAACCTGTCACACAAAGAATATTCAGTTAGAATGAACAAAAGATATTACATTTAAATCTATACACTTCAAATTAATCATGTTTCACTTGGTTTAATAACTTTTGAAAATTACCAATAACTTAACCATTTGTTTACCGAAATATCAATGCACTTGGAGATTTAGATATTTGTACTTACCAGGTGTACTGTCTAACACAGATACAATTTCTTCTTGAAATTCAGTTTTTGTTTTGACGTTCATATTATTATAACAATTTGAACTATTCAAATCATCATCATTACTGTCACTGAACTTTGAAATAATATCACCTTCTAAAAGGTCAGCAGCCTGTTCTGTTTTCTCATTGACAAATATGTTCTGAAATCAAATAACATGTAAAAGGTTAATCACAGATAATGTTATCATGATAGTCTTTGGACAATCAATTTAAAACATGAATATATAAAACTAATATACCTTATGCTTCAAACTTAAGACAAGAAACAGTGTGTCAGGTGTCCAAAGCAATATGGATGAAACACTGTGTGTCATAGACAGGAGTGATGGATTAACTATTTACCAACTCCTGTAGATTGGTAAACCAAACTATAACATATTTTCAGTGGATGTACTTTACTGTACCTGAGCTTAACATATCCAATTCCATGAGAATTCATTAAGAAATTAATGATAATATATTTTCCTTTTCTTCTAAAATAAAATAAATTATTTTATCGAAAACCATAATTAGCTTTATTAGATTTTTTTAAAATTTGGTACACTGACATACATTTGCAGTCTGCAGACAGATGTTAAACTTGATTTAAATATACCCCACATTCACAAAGTTATTTAATAAAAGCCACTAAATTTTTACCAAAATGTTTTGTGAGTTTTCAGCTTATAGTTTTTATAACAGCTTCAACTAAGAGTACAAGAGCACTGTTTTTACATTTTTAGTTTGTTGGATTAAAAGCACCTGATATAGAGCAGAAAAACTATGGTGGAAACCATATGTAGAAACGTAAGTATTTGTTAGGCCAAGCAATGTAGATTAACAGTTTCAGGCTAAGGTTTTCAAAAGAATAATATAGTGGACAGTTATTATTCAATGCCAACTTTTAAGCAAAGATTTCCTAAACTTTATGTAACTTACCTGATTAAAAAACATCATGTAAAATTAGTTTTGGTAATTAATGAAGACAATGTTGTATCATACAGCTACATTAAGTACATGTTGATGATAACATGAAACTATAGTATGTATATCTTCAAAATATTTGCCAGTATTTCAGTAAACAATAAATGACTTTCACATAAAAGTCATATTTTCCAGAAGTATTTTAAATAAACTAAACAAAACAAAATCACTTATTTGTGAATATCCTGTGTACTAGTTTTGAATTGTCTATATGAAAAGTGATTTTTGCGTTACAATAAAAAATCTTTTCTACATCCCCAAATTCATTTCTGTAATCTCTTAAACCTCCCAAATACATTTGAGGATTTTATTTTCATCTAATTATCTAAAATAGTTTTAAGCTTATAACAGTATACATCTATTTATAATTACATTTTATTGCCCTCTGAACCATGTCAAACTACAACTACTGCCTTAATAAGTTGTCACTGGTGGAACACATAGCTCATGTTACTATATCAAATTATCTTATCCCCAAGTTGCTCATGTGTAGGCTTCATGAAACATTCTTATTATTTTATTTATTTTACATAATCTGACATTAACCAGCCATAAGAAATCCCTATTTCATTTTAGTTAATTATATAATAATAGATAAACATGAAAAACAAGAAATAAAATATGTACACGTTGTTTTTGTTTTTTTCAGTCAACCATTGATGAAGCTTAATCCTAACTTTGTGTACTAATGGCAGTAGTGCCCTAAATAATTTTTTTATGCTAATGGAATGGTAGTAGTGCACCAAATAATTATTTAATTAAATAATGCTCCAAAAAGTAAAATAATAACATGTAGGAAGCAGGTAATTTCCTCTAATTATGATAATGTTTCTGTTTTTTAGTATGCAACAAAAGCCATTACAAATACATCCATGTGAGTCTTTTATCTTTGTCATGGGAATGAAGCTTCCACTGAAAGAACAATTGTCAGTTCTCTGTTCTGTACACAATGTCATATAATATGTGAAATTATAGGTGAAAATCCTTGGCTTTCTATTGGTTATAATGATACAGAATTAAACTTCTGAGACAACTACTGAATCCTGAGAGAAATGATGCAACTGGTGGGTGTGGTAAATAGTATCTAATTTTCAACTGATAGCTCTGTAACCAAACAAAACTGAAGGCCATACAAATTATGGTTTGTTTGGAAAATAACAAATTTACAGTGAACACTTTGCATTTAATTTCATAGTTATTGAAGGAGTGGAAGATAAAATAAGGAAGAGGAGATACAAAGAAAAAATATGTCACACTGGAGGAAATTCAGAATATTATAAAAATATTGTCTTACAACATAAAGAACTTTAATGTAAGTACTAATACAATATATATTATTAGCTAATATTTTAGGCTACACTAATTAGTATAACATAAAAACTGTAATATAATTAAAATGTTTAATGTAAGACACTGAAACCTGGTGACACGTCCTTCATGTTGGTATTGTTGCCAAGAAAGTTCAATGCAGTAATTATAATCTGATTAGTTTTTCTAAGTGTCCAAAAAACTGGAGGCAAACTGTCTGATAAAATCACAAAAAATTAAAAAACAACTTTGGGTACAATTTCACACTGTCAATATTATGGATGATTTCACATAACTTTCAATCATTATGGCTGATTTAAAACCAATTTGATGCAAATGCATTTTATAACTTACAAAAGGTACAACACAAAATTCTACACAATCACATCACAAACAAAACTACAGCTCATTTGATGCAGAATTCTATTGATTCAAATTTGGTACATGTTATAGTTTATTTGAAACATGGTTCTACATATTCATAGTATAGTCAATATTATAACTGATATGACTACAGATTTACATGATATAATCATTGCTTATTTGACATGGGACTGTACACATTCATCTTCAGTTCTAAGAATTGTTTAAACAGAATCACATCAATAAACTATCTTAACTATTGTTAAGAGTTCTTATCACACAGTTTGAAAGCCAGAAAGATTAATTATAATAGTTACAGAACAATGTTTGCATTGTGTGTGTTATTACTATGTATCCTTAAGTGCAATATTTGATTAAATAAAAATTTAGTATATCTGTATCATTAGTGTAAAAAAAAGTAATCTTAAATTCCATTGAGAGAGAAAAACAAGACACAAACAAATATGATGATTCTTCTTTTTCATGTATATTCTCTGCTTAGTATTTCGAGAGTAGCTAAAATTGAGCCATTCACAATGGTAACTTGTGATGAACACTCTCCATGTGTTTGATAACTTGCAAGATGAAATTATTCATTTAAGTAAGGTTTAGAGGTCAATAAAAAAAAATAATTAGATAGACTAGCTGATTACCTATGATGTCAGTGCTCACTTGAGGTGCCTGCAAATGATAGGGATGACAGTGCATAGCAGCTATGAGTGATTTGCAGCCTTTTATAGTAATCTATGTTGAATTGTTTTTTCTTTTTTTTGTCCAAATACAAAAGCATGCCAACTATTCTGAACATCAAATCTGCATGTGACCTCTTCACTTTCATTTGCTTCACTACACACACCAAATTCAACTGTCCAATTTCTCTATGACTAAAGTTCTCTATGACTGGAAACAGAGGCAAAATGGGAAAATCATGACCTCTATTGCAAATCTACATGCACACAGGAAAAACATTTTGTAAAATTAAGAGTTGCACATCCCGTAATAAAAATGTTTTTCCAGTATTCCAGTAAAAACAAGAGTTTCATTGTTGTTTGACAATTACAAACTATAAACTATTCAGGATATACAAATTTCCTGTTACAATATGCAGCCAATCTGGTATGAGAAAGGTAGTCTGAATTTATTTTATATTTTTTCATGGTGGTAACATGGTCACTTACATGGATCAAGTCCTTATAAAGTTAAGGTAAAGAAAGTAACAAATGGAATACAGTATTTTGATTTTAAAAAAGGTGATATTTATTTGAAAAAAAGTATTTTCAAATTTCATATGAAAATCACAAGCCACTAAGAGCAGTAAACACTCTGATTCCATGTATAGATATGTATTGACAAAAAAATTTCATAAAAGTACTCAATTAAAAATATCAACTTTGTGTACAAAAGTCTTGTAATATTTACTAAAAGACTAGCATATATTATGAGGGTACACTAAAATTGAAAGTCATAGAATGGAAACTATGATGGTTATTGTGAGGTCAAAAAGTCACTGGAACTGACCAAGCTTATCACAAGAGAGACAAAAGAAAAAAAACTCATCAACCAACCATAAGCAGACCATTCAAACAGACCTGCAACAAGTTGAATCATAGGTGTGATAAGCAAAATATGTAATATCTTCCCCAGACAACAGTCTGCTACCTTATGCAGCAGAAGAAAGAAATGGGTAACCAAACTATTTCATTCCAAGACATAGTGATCAAGACACTAGATGTAGTGCCTGCAGAGTTCAATGGAACTGAACTGTTTTTAAAAGGTAGTGGTAAATCATCACTCTATTATAGTAGAAGCTCTGTCGTATTACTATATGGTGAAGTCAGACTGATCATCACGATGTAAGGACTGAATTGATGTGGTGGTGTTCCGGATCTAATTTAATACAACATGCTAAATCACTACAAGTACTAGGGCTGATTCAACACAGAATAATAGAAATTTATACTCAGAAGAAGAATCTAGTATTTTATATTATTTTCTACACACACAATGAGATTTGCTTAAGTAATTAATATAAAGGTAACAGAACGTTCCATGGAAGCATTAAAATTAAACATTTGTGACCTGACAATATCACTGTTACAAAAAGATCTGTAAGCAATTTATTTATAACAGTGTAACAAACCAGTAGTGAAGTTCCTAAGCTTGTAACTACAATCATGTAATGAAGAATTAGTCTCAAGAGAATGTCCAAAAGACACATTACAACATATATTCTCTTCAATAACAGAACTGTAAATGTTCAGATCTACAACTTACCTTGGTTGTTTCTATTCTTCCATCATAGTTATCTTCTTTCTCCTCTTTTCATCATATCAAACTTCAAACTGGTATGTATAGATCTTTCTTCTAAATAATTAGCTTTTCCTGTAGCTAGAAATACAAACAATACAGACTTCTCTATAACAAGACACAATATAGCTTATGCATTGATAAATTATAATAGAAATCTATACAATATAATTAACTGACCTAGCCTCTTATGTAGTTCCCTACATTATATTCTGCTCCATGGAAAACTATCAACATACAGTTAAGAGCAGGTTACTAAAATATTCCTGAAGTTCCATGAACATAGTTAGTTAAAGTCCCAAAATCATGGCTAAGCAGATAGTCCAGGTCAGAGACAAAAGTATTTTCTGAAGAAAAGGTAGAAAAAAGATCTCACTGGGAAGGAATAATTATTTAGTATAGACTACATGCACTTTTGGGTTGAAATGTGCACCATCCAAAACTGATAAGCAACCAAGCACCCAAGTCAACAGACTCACATGAAGAAGCAAAAAGAACAAGATAGTTTTCAGAATGTAAGGTAATTTGAATGGAAACATTTAATAAGAAAGTAAAAGAGTGTAAAAATTATACAGTATCCCTTCCCAATTAGAACTATGAGAAAAACCACAGAAGGGTTGATTTGACATTTTTAACATCTCAACCTGCTAAGCCTATTGAAAAATAAACCACTATCTATCCACCTCCAAAATTATTCACTCTGTTATGGAGTACCAGCAAAGAGGGTGGAATAAAGCATAGAATAACTGTAGAGGTACTGGCTTACTTCATACATAAATAAAGCTGTCTGAACACAGAACCTAATACGATAAGATAGATTATGCAGATTTTGTTTCAAGTAGTAAACCTCTTCTTCAAAACAGAAGAACCCAAGTTCGTAGAACCAACAGAAGTGATAATAATTAAGTAACAGTGTGGAAATTTCATGTGGCTGAACGAAAAACTCACAAAAAAAAATCAATAAAATTTGAAAAAATAACAACAGGAAAGAACTGAGTTATTTATTTAGTTAATTATGGAAAATATTAAATAAAAACAATTAAAAACTGAACACATTTTCATGCTAGAATACTAAATGCCAAAGTGAAACTTGAGCTCAAAAGTGTGGGGGAACCAACTGCACCTGGAGGGTGTATCTCACTTTTACTGGTGAACAGTTATTGCATGTTTATTTGCATGATGCAGTTCAATTGCACTGTATGTGAACATGGTAGGGTACGTTGGAATGTGAAGGATAGTGGTGAAAATAATCTGTGTATATTGGAAGAAGCACTGAACAAGAAAAGCTATTATATGAGAGAAGTCAGGTATTGTGTCAAAAATTTCATTTATTAGTTATGATTTGATCCAATGCTTATACATAAACAACAATAATGTAATTTAATTACATTTTGAATGTAATTCTTTAGAAAGTTGTAACATGTTCAATTTTACATAATGGTGAAAAAAAGGGTTACTACCTAACTGATCCCTTGACAACAAAAAGCTTATAGTGGAGTGTATGTGTAGAAAACTTGGAATTTAGTAACCAAGTGCCAGAAAAGGAAACAAGATAAAAATGAAGTAGATCTTCTGAAGTTTGCTTAAAGGACCATCACAACAAACCATACAGGGAATTAATTAAAATACATGCATTAACTAAGTTACTGTATTTGTGTTTAAATCTACATCCAGTGTTTCTTATTTCTTACTGATTGTTGCTTTACATAACAATGATGCATGTAACAGATCCCTTTTAAATCAACTGTCTGATCAAAATATGTGGATCAATGAGTGACAATAATGCATTTCTGGATTTCCTTCGTCAGACAAGGAATACAATATCAATTAAAGGAGAAGCTTCCAATATAGCTAATGACTTCTGTATAAAGTGGATAACTGGAAAACTTGGAAAAAGTATGATACTACTAGTACACTGCACCAAGAACATTTACAATTTAAAGTTATATCACAATGAATGAACAAAAAAAGTAAAGCAGTATAATTCTGTCTACAGACAACTTGTACATAAAAAATGATAGATAAAAGAATCTAACACTGAAGAAATCACACACGGAATCACTACTAACAATGCGAAATAATCCTTTATCCCACTAGTATTTACTTCACACTTTGAAAGTCCTTAGGTTAACCTCACTCACAGGTGACACAGAATAATATTAAGAAAGTGTCAATATATTCAAATTTATCTAATCAAAGACTAAAATAACCATGAGAATGAAAGAATTTGATTGGTATACACCTCTGGAACATGAAATAATATCACCTTTAACAAATGATTAAACATTTTGGAATGCCGTTAGATTAAAACAGATAAATTTTACACAATTTTTGCGCTTAAGAACACATATAAACTCTAAACATATTTCCTTACAAACTGTTGTTGGGAAAGTTTCAAGTTCATTTTTCTCCAACTTCACATGCAACAAAGCATCCTGTTCCTCTTCAGAAAACAGTTCAACCTTCATATTTGATACTTCCATTATTATATTGAGGCTTCACTACAGAAAAACAAACTGAGATTTAGATGTTTCATCCTTAAACATATTAAACATTTTTGAATAATTACACATCTCTAATTTTATATAATTTTGATAAATTTTATATAAAATTAAGTTTCATGAGTTCTACATCTTTATGCCAAAATTTCAAATACTTCAAACTGGTATGTAATGACTGGAAGGTAGCTTTTAATCTTCATACAAATTGTTATTAGATATACATAGTAAAAACTTTTCTTTTATTCAGAATATTTCACCAGGTTTACCTGGCATTATCGAAGGATATTCAAGAACCAGGTACACCAGAAGAAACATTGAGAATAATATAAACAATAGTTTTAGTACGTACAACAAATGCAAACTTCTGTGAATTTTAAAAATACTGTTATTTCTGATACTTAATTCAAGTATTTAATCTATTGAGTAAATATATACATATATTCAAAACTACACTAAGACATGACAATACTAGAACTACTGAAACATCTTGAAACCAATTAGTGCTTGAACTGTTGATCATTTCTATCATTCCTTAATTCATGACTGAATTTCTATTACAAGATGATTACACAAATACAAACCCAACATCAGAAGCTTCTTAAAATATTAAAATATATCAGAAAGAAAACCAGACATTTTTGAAAACCTGATTGTTCATAATAAATTTAAAAACACTTCATACATTTTAACAAAAGCCATTATACCCTGCTAACAAAAATCTACTCACTTCATCTATGGAAACAACCTTAAACAACTTAGAGACAACATGAAAGTAAACAATATGAAAGTTGTTAAATGTTTTAATGATGAATATAAACATTATATTCAATCACAACTTCTTTTTATATTTAACATGTATTTGACCTCTTTGTTTCAAATGAATGAGAGTTGTTTGACACACATATTCTTGATTACTAACTTGTAAACAATCTTTCAGAAATCTGTACTTGTGTGGACTATACCTTAATAATTTATCTAAATTTCAGTAATTTTAGAATGAATACATAAAAAACTGTAAAATACATCATAAAGCAACTTATCAACTGCAGATCATAACAAAGTTGTATATTGTTTCATACTATTTGCAAATCTTACCAAATTCTAATTTTAAAGGTAATGAAATTTGATATTTAGTGGAATAAATGAATACCAATATTTCAGAATGACCACTTATTTGTTCAAATATCTTCTATAAAGTTAAAATGTTCATCATTTGGTTAGAATTCATAAAATCATTTTGAGAATTTCATGTACATTAACTTTGTATTTTCAAAGGACAAAATTTTTTATTACATGAACAGTTTGTTGACGATGGGTTGTTTGTTCTCTGCTCACAAGTATCAAAACCCTTAGATGTTTCGACACTTTGAAGCCTGTATGGCCATTTACTATTCATTAACTTTAAGGTTAACGCAAAACTTATTTTGACAACTATTAATGTTGGTCTTAAAAAATTATTTTATAGTTTTACTTTTTATAAGTTATAGTCAACAACAACCAATATCAACATGATAACCATTAAACCTTTACTTTGGCATGGTTTAAATGCTGATACTACGACAATAGTAGGCGAATATGGCTTTGACAAAATATGGAAAGGAAACTCTATTACGATAGTTTATCAACACATCTCTCTTTACACATTAAATGCTAAATCACAATTTAAAATTACACGTCTATCATATTTCATTTTCACCAAAGACTAATAACAAGTTACGACTTTCCAATTTCATATACGTAGCTGTTATTTAACAGTAATTTATATCACTATATTATAATTTGTTTCAAGTTTTTATTTCATGATTCATTGTATGCTTACTCGTTCTCTGTCAGTATGTTTAAATATTTCGTATAAATCATATTTTTTCCGATGTAAGTTATCTGATAATAACAGTAATAAAATTACATTGTTTTACCACTGTATCACCACTACCGCATTTCATCGAATTATTTCACATCTCTTTAGCAGTAATACACATGCGTATGACGTAAGAAAGACTGTCGTCAAAATTGTACGCTTACCAACTCTGGCTACACAGTTCTGAAATGGCTGTTTGTCAATGAAAATGAATAGATTTATTTCTATGCAACTTCTATCTTAAGTCAATTGTGAGACATGATATTCACCCACAACGTTTATGATACAGTTGTGCTGCAATTGTGAATACAATCAAATTACTCTTATGTATAGTACTGGCCTTTGAGATAATTAACTAAAAATGAATATAGTGGCGCTCTTGATGTTTTGTTCATGGGACGTTTTAATTTTCCCATTCATATTGCTTCTATGATTTAATATAATTTTGTTTTAATTTCGCGCAAAGCTACACAAGGGCTATCTGCGCTAGCCATCCTTAATTTAGCGGTGTAAGACTAAAGGGAAACAAGCTAATCTTTACCATCCACCGCCAACTCTTGGGCTGTTCTTTTACCAAAAAAATAGTGGGATTGACCATAACATTATAACGCTCCCATGGCTGAAAGGGCAAGCATGTTTGGTGCGACTAGGATTCGAACCCGCGACCCTCAAATTACATATAATTTGGTGTTGCCTCTGTAATAGTTACTTCATACCGTGTTGTTTTTCTATAATATGCTAACTAGTATTTAATTATTTTCGTTTTAATATTCTTTACGTGCAGTACTAATTTTCTTTTCCGATTTTTCTACGTAGAAACTTTTGCAATTTTAAACATTTTCTTTACATTTGCTGTGTCATTTTTCATGTTTTCGATTGTTTTATAACTTCTGGAAGTTGACTTTCAAAGTTATATACGGGTTTAGTTATATGTTTTACTTATATTGCACCACAAATAGCTCTTTTAAATATGTAGCATGTGGGTGCTACTTGACAACTAAACTTAAAGTAATGTATTTGAAACATTTAAGACACATCAAATTTACCATTAAATCAACGTACAAAGAGAAATCTCAATATTCACAGCGCTTTAAATTATCTTGGGTGTTTTTAGTGTAAATTAATCTATGAGACCTTTTGTTAGCTATTTTTCCGTGGGCCGAAAATATCAAGCGTACAGAGCGCTTGTCCAAATTAAATTTTATTACCGATCAGGATCTCCACTTGCCTACCCTAAATTCAAATTATTTTGGAAAAGTTTAGACTAAATTAACACATGATACATCGGGTGTGAACAAATAAACTATGTGAAAGAGTTTGGGATACAGAGTTCAAATATGTAATTAGATTTGTAATCGGTCGGAAAATGAAGGAGCTATGAGCTAAAACGTTCTACTTCAATAAACAAACTCGAGCCATTCGCCCCCTCTAGTACAGCGGCAAGTCTACGGATTTCTAACGCTAAAATAAGGGGTTCGATTCCTCTCAGCGGGCTCAGTAATAACCTGATATGGCTTTGCTATAAGAAACACACACACATACACAGAGCCATTCAATGAGCCGCCTTGTCGAATCCAGGACAAATTCTCACCTCCATGTTCAGACTCTCGCTTTAAAACAAAATAATTTTTGATGTTGCATTCCTTCTTGGCCTGGCATGGCCAAGCGTGTTAAGGCATGCGACTCGTAATCTGAGGGTCGCAGGTTCGCATCCCGGTCGCGCCAAACATGCTCGCCCTTTCAGCCGTGGGGCGTTATAATGTGACGGTCAATCCCACTATTCGTTAGTAAAAGTAGCCCAAGAGTTGGTGGTGATCACTAGTTGCCTTCCCTCTAGTCTTACACTGCTAAATTAGGGACGGCTAGCACAGGCTGCCCTCGAGTAGGTTTGTGCGAAATTCAAAGAAACAAACAAAGCATTCCTACTCATAAATACAGTGTTTTGCAAACAATTGCCGTTATTTTTATAAAGTGTAATATGCATAATTTGTAGAAAATTGTAACTATAAAACTTGAATGTGGTAATTAAAAAACAAACTCTCCCTAACTTTTATAAATATTCAAGATGTTATTAAACGATATTTCAATTGTGGACAATTATTCTGAGTTTTTCTTTACATTAATTGAATCGTTGTATTTTTGTCTTGTTCAGACAAAAGTGTTTTCGTATAAGTATGTCTATTGTATTTTCCAGTCATATTTTGGGAATTTTTTAGCAACTTGTATTCCATAGAAAAATGTGTTTGGAAATTGTTTTATCGAAAAAGAACCATTTCTTTCTAATGATACGCCAATTTTATGCAACAAAGTGCGTATTTTTTTTTTGCAACAATATGTAATTTCTCATCTTGAGAAATACAAGCTACATTACCAAATCACCTACTTAATTAGATTTTCACTTTGAAACAAACGAACTTTCAAGATGTTTACAAAAAAGTTGTAAAACATGAATAAATAGGTAGACTACATGAAAATAGTTGGGTGAGACATTGTCCTTCTTTTTCCAAAACCTGGTGAGACATTGTCCGTATCCCGGGACTAACAATCAATTATGTTAACTCTCTTGTTCAAATGACAGATTTACTTGTGAAGTAATAAATAACTCTTAGAATGCATAATTAAATGAACAGATAGTGTATACTTCGATGAAAAAGAGACCTATTTAAAGCTCTAGACACAAGTGTAATCAGTATTGCAACGAATATTTGTGCATTAACTTGTACTTGAACGCATTATTTTGAAAGAACTGAAGAAGGGTTAATTGTTGGCGTGGCCAGGTGGTTAAGGCACTCAACTCCTAATTTGAGGATCGCGGGTTCGAATCCGCGTTACACCAAACATGTTCATCCTTGCAAGCATGACGGCTCAATTCTACTATTATTTGGTAAATGAGTAGCCTAAGAGTTGGCTCGTCTTACACTGCTAAATTAGGGACGGCTAGCGCAGATAGCCTTCCTCTGGCTTTACGCGAAATTAAAACCCCTTGTTTTGTTTAAGAAGTCACACACTGCAACAAATATAGGCGCTGGAAACCTAACAACTAGCTGTGACAGAAATCAGAAAGTTTTCTGTTTAGACAATTTCAGATGATACCATTTTTTTATTAATAGGTAAAACAGTTGAAAAATGAATTGGCGTTGTATCCATAAATATGTGAAAAAATGGTGTATCATACATTAGTGATTACCATGTAATGTTTGTCTCGTTCAAATTATGGTCTTACCTACAAATTAGTACAGTGTAACTTTTTCTTTACACTACACGTACATAGTATAACTTATCAGCTTATTTATAAAAGTTATCTTGTTGATGTTGGTGTTTATTCTGAGTATAATCATAACTTTATTCGTGGTCTTTACGAATCTTCATTTCTGACGCTTATTTCTTAGTACATCTACACCTCAATGAAATAATATATGTGGTATTTCCAAATGTTCTATCATGTGATTTGTGAAATAGAATATGCCACCGTAAAGGCACATTACCAGAAGTTATGGTATTTAAAATTATTACACCACCTCCATTCATTTAGAGAAATACAAATCAGCACTATATCAAATAACTCGTTATGCAATTATTACCGTTTATCTTGGATTTAGTGCAAAGATACGCCACAGATATCTATTCGTTAGTGAGAAGTGAAAGAGTAAAGAGAAGGCAGCTAATCACCATCACCAACAATTAGGCAACACGTTTACCAACAAGGAGTGAGATTTATCTTTACATTACATAATGTCCGTAGCTGAAATGAGTGACGATATTTGATGTGTGTGTTTTCTTATAGCAAAGCCACATCGGGCTAGCTGCTGAGTCTACCAATGGAAATCGAACCCTGATTTTCTTTGTAAATCCGAAGAGTTACTGCTGTACCAGTGGAGGACGACCACATTTGATAGGACGGGTATTTGAATCCGCGATTCGCATATTCCGAATCTACTAACTTTACCAACAGTCCATGAAATTCAGATATTTGAACTTCTCACTTCAACTTTCCTATTGCTTAAAACTAGCTTATTACGATGTCTTGAAAATAAATTCAATCCTCACATAAATTCAAAATGGTAGAGTTTAATTATTTGTTCATAAATCAGAAATTCATGACTATATTTTCAAAATTACAATTTTTTCACTTCAAATATTTTATTGTACATTGTTTTACTCTCCCTCGCAAAAAATTATAGTCATTTGCTTTTCTTAATTACGACATGAAGAATATTTTGCTTATATTCGCGTATTGACTTCAAAATTCTAGATGTAGCTCTTTGATATTTACTTTTTAAACAAAGGCCTAAAACTTATATTCAACAGAACAATATTTTCTATAAAATGAACGACTTCTTCGTGATAGATTACGTGTGACTCGACTCACAAGTATTGAAACTATTTTCAATGTTGTAGAGTCCACAGACACACAACTGTGATACTGCGTGACTAGATAAAGTGTATAATTACACTGCACAATAAAGTTTTTGCTTCTTGAACACTGTTGGCTGTTCCTAATAGATTTTTGGCTGCTAATCACGAAAATCACATCCAAATTTGCCCATCACGTACTGCTTCATCGAAATCTTGGCTTCCCAGGACATTGCTACAATGGAAAAACGATATCAGGGCAACTGGAATCCGTCAATGCTTGCTGACTACCGTTGGACACTGCAACGTGATGCACCGGACATTGAATACAAATGAAAATCACGAGGTAAAACACTTAATTATGTTGAGCTTAACAGCGTATTTGAAACATAAACGCAATTAAATACGTTATTGACGGTAAACAGTTAACTGTTTCTTTCTCAGAGTTCCGACGTGACGAAGCAAAACCAAAACTATATTTGTGCATACCCACAAGGTACCTGTCACATACAGCAAAACTTTACAAGAAGCAAAACTTTTTTTAAAAATTGTTGTGCAGTGCTATTGTTCCGGAGTTAGTAATATCCCTTCTAATTTTAATCACTAATTGATTTGATAATTATGGTACTGTTGTGGTGTATTCTGGCCGGTGATTGTGATTTATCGTACTGAAATATACAATTGTACCACAGTAATCCAATTGTGATCCAAAGTCTTTACTCATACTTCCTTATGGTATAAACATACGTACACAATGTTGTTGTTTCATTTAGGATTCTTCTACAGTAGGTATTTGTGACTTGCCGATAGATTTAATGTTAAATTGCATTCCACGTGTTTTAAAAATATTATATGCATTCAAAACTACTTTAAGATATGTACATATTCATTTCTCTATACTGATATTATAAAACCATACAGTTCTCTCTTCTTGTCAAAGTGCACTTTGCATTTTATTTTATTTTTTTTTACTTTGAATTTCAATTGTCAAGCCACACTACTTTACCCATTTCTGTTGCATGAGCTACTTGTGAAAAATTCACTTGAAATCATGGCACACTTACCGCACCCGTATACTGCTCTTCTAAAAATCATATTCTCCAATTTCTTCAAAATACCGTATGTTCCTTTTGTCAAAGCACACGAAGATGATTCAATTACATTACAACCACGCTTTGACGGAATAAATTATTCTTCGTTTTTCCCTTTTCTACTGTTAGTCTTACTCTGACATATTAAATGTTAGGCTTATCATTTATACCGAAGTTCACACCTATCTTTTCCGTGGTCGTAACTTCATACTCTTTTGCTGTTTATTTCTGTCTCCTGTTTCTCTGTCACCTCATACTATTTATGTTTATTATTAAATCGTCTGCTCGTTATATTCTTTGGATCGAACCGTTACAAACACAACCTGCAATCGTCGTGCGCTTTTATATCACTTACAATAAAAAACAACAGACTAAACAATAATAAAATATTCATTAAAAAATAAACTAATAATATCTACACTAAATAATAATTTACACCATAACATGAAAAGTTTCACGAGTTTGTCTTTTCTCAGAATTCCACCATTAATAACACCACCACAAAGTAGCATTTTAACGTTAATACATATAAAATATACATTTCACTAAAAAAATTTAGAAAAAGGAAATTATTTTACACCAAATAAAACAGGTTATATGTGAAACTTTAGAAATTAAATGTCTTGAGTAAAATGCAAATGCATCTATTTTCCAGTAAGCATTACATTCTTTGATAGACTTGTGTTTTAATTATTTACTTTGCTCATAAATTATTTTTTTTTATCAAATCTTTTATTTTCCATACTATAAATAGGCACAACTTTTATCGAATAATGGTTTAAAGCGTAATATTTGTGTCAAATTATGGAATGATATAAAAGATTTTGATAAAAATATAACAAATGTTCATTAATTAAAATAAATGTCATTGAAACATTGACATTTCTCATAAATTTAAAACTCAATTCCTTCATCTTATATCCTCATAAATGTTTATTATTCATTGTTTTTTTAAAACATTCATTTTATGTAAAAAAGTAAATTATTTTGTCACAACATTTACATCATCATATATTCCAAATCAATATAAACATAAGACAATCAGCAGCTAGATAGACTACATTAACATGAACAT